>NC_074690.1:33482558-33818391 GCF_029448725.1 Salvelinus fontinalis
GTGAGTATGAACTAGTTGTGGATATGGTGTCCAAGGCAACACACTGTAAAAACACGTTCACATTGAAATGCTGCTGTTGATATTAATAATACTCACACAGGCTGTGTACAGCACAAGTAAATGTCATTCTATGAGTTGCCATACCTGCAGTTGAGCTGCCATGATTTCTTTACACAGAGCTAGATACAGTACATGTAAATATCATTATTTGAGATGCCTTACCTGTAATCGAGCTGCCATTTCTGACTAAAAATACTGGTGACTAATGTGACTAATGCAAACTGGTGACTAATGTGTCCTTCGGTGACACTACTGCGTGTGTTGTCAAGGATGCTCAGTCACATTGGCCCACTTGGCTTTAAATTAGTAATCATGTCAGGTGAAGGTGCTTCTGTTATTTAGATATTTAGACTTAACCATAGTCTCAAGGACAGGACAGGCATTCCAAATAGCTGGTGGGGAATTGGCTATGCAGAACACAAATGTATGCAGATCATCATGTTTAAAATGGATCACGGGATATGATGATGATTTCTCTCATCCATTTCTTTTGCGCAACACTGAGAAATGCAAATCTGGTGACTGAGCATTATTCTAGAATCTTAGATGGATAGACGAAATGATGCTGAATTGTTTCATTGGAGATTTATTAAATTAGACGATTGTAACTAATTGTTTCCTTTGTCTGTTATTAAGAGGCATATCATTGCAGTTACCTGGTTTAATTTTCAGGGCCTAGATGACAATATATTTAGCTGAGATTAATGTTATAGAACAGTGCATAAAACATTTATGCAATTTACACTAATTAGTGAAACTGAATCCAGGCCTAAAATAAAGTTCAACACTAACCTTAATCAGTGAGTCTATATTTATCCTGTCTTCTTTTAACGGAATTGCAACATAATATGGAAGATGTATGCAGAACATTAGTGAGTAAAAAAAGATTTCCCTGAATTGATCATGAATTATGATAGATTTTTTCCTAACCCATTGTAAAATGTCCATAGGACATTCTCTGTCACTCTGCCAAAAGTCTCTACAATGTCTTTCCAATGTCTTTACAATTCAATGACATTTATTTCATTTAATTTCATGGCCAGTTAATTCGGACATAGAAGAATGAGAAATTATTTTTCCACTGATTTACTTTGCAGACGAAGACTGGGGTTTATCTGCTGCAAGATGGTAATGAGGAGCCTTTCAATATTCGACTGCACTTGGCTAAAGACATTCTGACAATTCAAGAGCAAGATGTCATCTGCGTGTCAGGAGAACCATTTTATTCGAGTGTAAGTAACCTGCTGTGCCTGTCACATAAAATACCACGCATTGACATCATACTGCTCTTTTACAGACACTCCAAAAGGCTAGGGCCGGCATTGACTGCATGTGTGCGTATGGATGTGGATACGCAGACCTGTGAGCCTCTGCAGCCCCTCATGAGGAGTTCAGATTTTTTTGTGGCCCCCACCCCTATCAAAGTTGCCCATACCCTCTGTAGATGGTGACACACACACTATATCTGGGGTAACAATATAAAGATATTGACAATGTACTGACTGAATGACCATATGCGCATGGAAGAGCTACTTCAGTCAATTGTAAAGCCATAAATCAATATTCATATTAAAGGGTGTTTCAATTACAAGAAGAACATGTCATGTCATGCAAGAAGTACTGTATATTTGGAACCATGAGAGTGAGGTGTGAGCATGACTGATGAGATCATACAATAAACAGGACGAGCCAGATACTCAACCTCATTGGTCCATGCCTAAGCATGTCTCAACCTCATTGGTCCAGCATACACACCCTGTACCTGGTTGTCCTCAAATATGCTCTGGCCCTTACAGTAATTTGATGTACTTACATTAAGTGTGTAATAAGTGTGTAGTGATACGTACTGTATGCACAGAAACAGGAGAGACACCCATGTCTCATATCAAGCACCATTTAAAAGGGACCTTTCCGTTATTACTTTCCTTGTATATCAGTCAGCTCTGTTATTCTTTCATTTGCATCTACGGTAAAACTTCAACTCTAAGTAAAGTCAAATGAAACTCTAAGTATCTCCATAATAAACACGGTCTCTTTAATCTATCTGATTCCTTGCAGGAGAGAACTGTAACAATCAGAAGACAGACGATTGGAGGTTTTGGCTTGAGCATCAAGGTAATTTAGATTGCCATTGATTAGTTGTTTTCTGCCATTGATTAGTTGTTTTCTCCCTATTCTATCTTTTAATTTACTTTCACCTAATGCAATTGATCTTTTACAACCACAATTGATTCATATCAACAGTAGACTATTGGAGTAGCCTATTGGAGTAGACTATTGGAGTAGACTATTGGAGTAGCCTATTGGAGTAGACTATTGGAGTAGACTATTGGAGTAGACTATTGGAGTAGCCTATTGGAGTAGACTATTGGAGTAGACTATTGGAGTAGACCATTGGAGTAGACCATTGGAGTAGACCATTGGAGTAGACTATTGGAGTAGACTATTGGAGTAGACTATTGGAGTAGACTATTGGAGTAAACTATTGGAGGAGACTATTAGAGTAGACTATTGGAGTAGACTATTGGAGTAGACTATGCGGGAAGACACAATAGTTTCTCTCTTTTTTCCTCTGTTTCTTTCTTTTCCGCTATTTGTTTGTGCAACAAACTACATAACTATGTAATCACCCCCCTAGGGAGGCGCAGAACACAAAATCCCTGTTGTGATATCAAAAATATCAAAAGAGCAAAAAGGTAAGCTCTTTTTTAGTTCTTTGTATCCCTTTCATTATGCCTTACGAATTATTATTTCTTCACCCAAACATAATATATAATATATTGTCTGCAGCTGAACTGTCTGGGTTGCTGTTTATCGGAGATGGAATCCTCCAGGTAAGCGATGATGATGAGTATTGTGACAGTTTCTTCTGCCTGGTGTCGTTCAGTGTTTGTACTACAGGTCTGGTTGAATTCCAACCCCTTCAAACTCTGCTGATGGATCACTATGCGATATATGAGTGCACTGAGCTATGTGTTGGCATGGCCAGGAAGAACGTAGTGTACAATTGCAATAGAGATCTTCGTTGCAACTGTCACTGTCAGCTTTCATTGTTTTGCAGCAATGCTATTTTTGAGCACGGACGACAGAAATATATAACGCACTTGATTGCTGTTTTACGAATCAAGGACCACGTTTTCAAACACACTTCAATGATGTAAAATAAAGCATATTATGCTTATCATCAGTTTAATGGATCTGATATCATTGTTACTAACCATAAGACTGTTTGTTTTTAGATAAATGGAATAAATGTTCGAAGCTATCGCCACGAGGAAGTGGTAAGAAGCTGACAACTTAATGTCTCATATTTCACTGAAGCTGCAACACTTGCAACGCCACCTTATCTAGTTTCACTTATTCGACCTTATCTGTGGGACCCGTAAGATCTGTTTTACACCTTTTTCCAATTTGTATGTTTCAACCTCCCAAATGCGTGAGGCCGCATAAATCTCCCAGGTTTTCAACCAATATCTAATCTACTTGTTCTAAGAAGGGAATTTGCACTACATCCATCATCCAAGTACGTGGTTGAAATGAGTTTAAGACTTAGAAGTCCAATGGCAGTAACCACTAATTTTCCTTTCCAGGTGCAGGTTTTGCGAAATGCCGGAGAGGATGTCACTCTGACTGTTTCTTTCTTGAAGAAGACACCAGCTTTTCTGAAACTGCCACTCTGTGAAGACTGCACATGTACGCACGCGTATCTTAGAAAGCTCCAGAGAAATATCAGAGCTGAAATTGTGTTATTTTCACCAAGGATATGATGAGAGGAAATAAGAACAAGATTAGAGAAAGAACCTTCTCCATCTACACATAGAGCTGGAAATAAAAGTTGTTTTGAATATTGATATTACCTGAAATAAAGCAAGATGGAAAAGTTCCAGTGAATATTGTACCAAGGCTGAAGAAGCGATAATATGACTTCTTTTTATTACTTCTTAATGTCATTCTACTCCCAGGTGTTCCAAGTGATCAGAGCAGTGGAACGTCCTCCCCTCTATGCGACAGTGGCTTACACTTGAACTACCATCCTAACAACACGGTACAGTTCAGCATTCTCATTTCTATATAACTTTCAGCCATATCTCTTCTCTCTGCAACTCCTGAAACATGGCCAGGAGGCTGTTATTCCATAGTGGTATTCACAGGCAGACGGTGACAGTCTGGGTGCTCTAACTCTTTCTCACTCTTTCTCTGGGCCAGAGGAAAAAAACACATTATTTAGTAGTTCCACAATGGCTTGTACTTATACAGCCTCTGCTGCAGCTACGTCTACCCGTATGAATCATGAACAGGCCTGGGCTGTTGACATCTTAGTGTGCCATGGGAGATACTATATGAAGTGCCAAACGATGAGTTGTTCCATTCTCTGTGTGTATAAACTCCTGCAGGACACACTGTCCTGCTCATCTTGGCCCACGTCCCCTGGGCTCCGATGGGAGAAGAGATGGGTGGACCTGCGCCTTATTCCTCTCCTCCACTCTCGTCTGTCACAGCACGTCCCCGGCTCTGACGTCTGCAGGTACAGTAAGCTGAGTGCTGTGCTGCAGCAGGGGGACCGGAGACCGCTCGTTGTCAAAATGCAGTCATGGGCCATTTTCTGGCACACTGTCACTGTTGCTGAAGGTTCAGCGACCCCGGTGCCTCTGCTATTTGAGAGGGGTCCCCTTGTAAGGGACTTTGGTGACTTTGTGTTAAAATGACTTGTCTCCTGTAAATACCTTGAGATTATTCAATTGAAGAAGTCAGTCACTGGCAGTTTTGCTGCAAAGCTTGCTTGACTGTTACGTATTTCTCTTGAATGTACAGTAATAGAATTGTGAGTTCATGGGTCATCATAATATACGGACAGATAAAAAACGATATTGGGATATACCTCGCTCATATTGATATTGATGTCAATATCACATTGAATTTGTTCCAACCAGTGCTAAATACTACACTGTCTGATTCTGATTTCTATAGGAAAAATGCATTTCACGTCATAGCTGTGGATGGGGTCTGCAGTGGGGTTATCACGTGCCCTGCTGCTGAAGACTGCCTAGATTGGCTCCAAGCAATCGCAACTAACATATCAGCTCTCACCAAGCACAATGTGAGTATAATCAAACTGAAGGCAAAAACATGAGTAAGATAGGTAGATTTTCCATAGCCTTCAATATCCACAGGTTTGGTTTTGAAAAATACAATAGAGCACTGTATTACTACAGTAATATAGGTTGCATGTGGCTGTAGAAGTGATTTAGTGGTCATGTTTCGGAGGATGCATGACTCGACCTTCACTTCTCCCGAGCTTGTTGGGGAGTTGCAGCAATGAGATAAGATTGTAATTGGGGAAAAACAGCTAACTGTATCAATACATGTGTCAGATGTATCATATAAGTCACATACTCTATATATGAATGTCTTTTCATGCTATGAAACATCCACTTATTTTTAGAGCCGTAGGTCACAATATCAGAGTTGGCTCTTGGAGACAGCTAAGGCATACACTTATAACCCCAAGCTAACTAGGCATTTGTATCATCTATAATTCAGAATGATGCATTATGCAATAATAATAATGCCGAGAGGTGGCAAGCAAATTAAAAAGAACTCCGGAGATGGCAACTGTGTCCTATGCTCCATTTCTCTGTTTGAACATCTTGGAAAAAGCTTTCTCTCGCTGGGTGTGTGGGGAACAAGTTAGTGATTTGTTTTACTTCCAGATGGATAGTGCTCAACAAACAGGGTCAGGAAAGTGTGTGTACCAGTCAGCTCTGTATCTTCGTGGTTGGACCGTCCTCACTTTGTATCCAACTGACAGAAAGCAAATTAGAGGTTTTATTTTTTAGTGTTGCTATCTTTGAGCACCAAAGTAGATTTTTCCAAATTAATACCATGTCGTCCATTACTGTTTAATGAGTAAGTGGACCTGGTAAAGATCAGGCGAGGAAGTACAAAACTACAGAGTTTATTTTCTTTCCATTCGCTCTCGAAGATGCTTCTTTGAAGTTAGGCTAGCCAGCCGTGTCGATGGTTCCAAGTGGTGTGATGAGAGTCGCGTAATACGATGGTTTGAGCAGAGTAGTAGAATGGCCCCACTTAAATTAGCTTTTGAAGATACTTTACTTGGGACAGCTAATCAGCCGTACCAGTGATTGTCCGTGAGGTGAGTTTATTGTCTCTACCTCGTATTGAGATTCACTGTTCAAACCACTTAAAACGTGCAGCTGCAGTTTGACACTTTTGTGGTCTAGTATGTCAATTTCTTAACCCATCATGTTATACATGTTGTTCGAAATGGACAGTTCCATCAGGCTGACACGCTCTCTGAACTCACTCAGGGGCGGTGACTACTTACTCTGCACAGTTATAACAAACATATATCTCAAATCACATCCCTTTCTTAACAAAACACTTTCACAATTGTTCATATTACATGCACAACGCATAGTATGGAAACTTCGTACATGTAGTTTATATACTTTCTAAGTTACAGTATTTCATTTTTAACATTTTTAATGACATCACAAAATAACAAATACAATTACATTAGTTTTCTATAGATCGCCTCTGACCATTCCCCACGTTCTATGTTAGAAATATTGTTTCAGTGGTTGCTTTTGAACGTGTTAGAGTTTCAGCAGGAAAAAGGTCTGTTGAGACAAAGCACATTCTTTTGGTGAATTTGGAGAGGGATACCTGCATCTTCTCCCCTTGATTTACAACAAGACATGAGTTGTCAGTCACCATTAGTTCTTTCCTCCCCCCTCTGCAGGTGAGAGGGGGTCTGATTGAAGTTATTCATTGCAAACCTGATCTGATCTATTTGGATTCTTGTGGACAGTCCTGACACTGGCTAATGCTAACTCCCACTCAGATAAAATCCTCATTCTGGCCTGGGTGGGTGGTTGGAGTACTGCTGAGAGTGTGGTTCGGAATGTAGTAAAGAGCATCTCAACACCTAGCATAGTATTAGCAACCTCTAAGAAATGTAATTATAATGTAGCCTAGGGGCAGTGTTAGGGAGAATAAAGCCTCTAGGGGGCTAATGGGGAATGGACTAAGTGAGGGGTCACACTGAGCATAATAATACGAGTCACTGTCACTACTGTACAGTGTGTAACAGAGGGTTTCTGGCTGACACCAATTTGCTCTCCACCCACTTCTTACTGTACCAAGATGCATGGAAGAGGTTGTCACCTGGATATGATTATATCAGTCTCTCTAAAAATGGACGCTTGGTTGGTAAGTGAGAAATGAAGAATTATTGACAGTGGCTGATCTGCTCATTGTGTGCAACACTAGCAGAATAGTTAGGAGACATATCTGTGGCAGACTTCCAACGCCTTTCTAAGGCACTGGACAGGTCTAGTACTGCATAGGGTTTTCCATCCCAGAATAGAAGGCAAATCTCTCCAAAACATTGAAAAATAAACATTGGCTCCTCTCATGGATCACTGTTGAAATGTACCAGTTTGGAAATGAGATGTTGTGAAAATGTAATAGCTACCCTCCTCCATAGGAAGACTTTGTGGGGAGGCCGGCAAGGTATAATTTGGTGCTCTCTCTGTTCCTGCGAGAGGGTTCTATTGATAGCGTGCCGTGGATTAGGAGATACTTGGGTTCAAATACTATTTGACATCATTACAAATACTTCTGTGCTTGATTGAGCTTGCCTGGTTTAAAGGACCAATAGAATAGTCCCAAAACGGGCACTCTAGGTATGCTAGAGAAAACACTGAAAGTATTGGAAAGATTTTAGACAGTATTTGAACCCCAGTCAGAGCTGCTAATACCGTTATCTAACAGAATGTTTTTATTTCTCTCTCTATTTCTCTCTCTCTCTGTAGCTCCCTAGCTTTTACTTCTCACAGACGGCGAGAGCGAGAAAGAAAGAAAGAAAGAAAGAGAGAGAGAGAAAGAAAGGGAGCACGGGGGAGAAGGAGAAGGAGAGGGAGAGAAAGAAAGAGAGTGAAAGGGAGAGGGAGAGGGAGAGAGAGAATTTTTTGGAACAGCTTCAGGTCCTTGTTGAAATGACTCTATCCATTTAGCAATTTACATACATTGAATACATTAAGTAGTTTCACTTCAACAGTGAACAGTTTATGTCTGTGGGGATAACATAAGAATGTTGTAAATAGAGAGTTAGCCGTTGGTTTGGGTGGGCCCATGCTAGACTGAGTGTGTGTGCTTCTCAAAGAGGAGCATATTATACTGGTATGATGATACTTAATGAAATGTTATACAGCCAACAAATGGTGTTTCTGTGACACAAACCAGTGAGTAATAGGTTATTATTTCCGTAGTAATAAATACGCAACATAAATAATAGTCTCTGGACAATAAAATCAATTGCTACCAAATGTAATCTTTATGTATTATGTTGCAATGAGTTTAATGTTTGATTTTACAGGTGAAGAAGATAAACAGAAACTTCCCAGTTAATCAACAGGTAAGCTATTACTACTACTACTACTACTACTACTACTAGGCCTACTACTAGTAGTAGTAAGGCAGTATGGTCCGGTACATCGTCCCAGTAAAATAAATAGTGGGGGTACACCTTACCAGTAAAACATGAGCCTATCACAATTAATACAACATGCCCAAAAAAACTATAGGCTAGTACCCTATTAGTTAACATTATTGCATATCAGACACACTAACAATGTGTGAATTGACTGGAAAACGGGTGGTATACACTCCAAATTGTGTTGTGGTTTAAGGAGAACACTTACATATTGAGTGGGTGAGACGCTTGCGACAAGGCGGAGTTAAGTTGCTGAGATCGAGGCGCACGTGGACAACAGTGGATGATGCATCAATTCAGGCTAAGTGTAGGCCTAATGACAATCTCAGAATGTCATTACACTACACGTAGGTGTTTTGTAACAGATGTCTCTTTCCATTCATCAAATTGCAAGTGCAAAGTGCACTGTTGGGTTTTGGATGCTGTAATTGTTTTGTGTGTGAACGAATGTGCACGGGTAGCTTAGATGAGTGCCTTTGTTAAGTGACTGGCTATGTTTAAGCCACGTTAAAAGGCATACAGTAGGCGTTGTGTCCATAAGGCTAGGGGAAGCTAAGCTTTAAATTAAATTGCCCAAATTGTATAGCTAATTAGCTTACTCCTTTCTATACAGAAATTAATATCACATTATTCAAAATGGGCAACTATACCAGAAAGCATGATTTTGCCACAGAGAATCAGTCGCTTAAAAAAAAGAAAAAAGAGCTGTTGATTGTTTTAAATCGCATTGCCTACAGTTGGAAGGGCCCACAATTTGGCCAAGTGTGCACTGCGACTGTCAGTGAAGAGCAGAGAGACCCAGCCAGGAATATTGCAATATTTAAAAATACAATTGCGGAACAACTGTTTGGAAAGCAAATGGCTATTGCTGTAAAGAGATCCAATCTGTCTTTTAGTTATCAAAATTAATTTAATTGAGCAAACAGTAGCCTATCTTACTGGCACCAGAGGAGAACATCGGCCATATCCTCGTGTGAGGCTACCCTGTAATTTTTGTGGTACACTTGGATGTTAACGTACCGGTAAGAAATTACATATACTTTCACCCCTGCTACTAATACTACTATGTATACCTTACAAAATAATCCTCACCATTGATATGAAATTGTCATGACATGGTCTTTTATTCAATGGATTCTTTTAAAGCACAGTTCCAATGTTTAAAAAATGACAGACTATGCCCAAAAGATGCTTCATCCACTCTACACGGTTTAATGTACTAGAACGCTCTCTGAATGTCAATCCAACCTGAATGCACAGGGCACTGGAAGAATTATCACTTTGTAAGTAATGTTTGTCAATTAATCCAGTAAGGTATCGGTTGCCAACTGGCGATTTGACATGAAAATAAAATGTCATTCATTCATTCATTCCAACCAGGTTTAATAGTCCACAGAAAGGCCATGGTTGACTGGCAGTGCCAGTGGCAACTATTGCAGACGGAGGGAGAACGTTTTGCATCATAAAGTCAAAGCAAAGAGAAATCATCAGTAAGAGAGGACAATACAAGTTCCCTTGGTACTCACTTCAGCAACAATCCCTCCATCAGCCTAGACATGGATAGTGAATTAACTGTTTTTATAATTAATCCATCTCCAGCCCCGAATGACAAAAGCATGAAATCATTCAACATCCCGTATCGCCATGGCAATTAAAGTACATTAGAAGAGACCGACTGCTCATGCTGCTCCTGAATCTTTCACGCAGTGTTTTCATCCATCAAGATGGATGAAAAAATGAAATGAAATGCAAGCAAACATTTCCACTGTGGCTCGCTGCAATCCTCCTGACTGAGATGAGTGCAGAAAGACTTGATGCCTGCTGCCTTCCCTTTTCTCTAAAAAGTGTTTTTCTCCCTCTCCCTCTCCATTTCCATTTCTTCCACTCCTTCTCTCTCTTTCTCTCCCTCTTTCTCCCCTCTATATCCCCCCCCCCTCTCTCTGATAGATTATCTACATGGGCTGGGTAGATGAGAAGGAGCAGGACTCCGTTCAGGACCGAATGTATTCATCACAGTTCCTTGCCTTGAGGGGTTCCTCACTCTTCAAGTTCTCAGCACCTCCTGTACGTTTTATATCCTAAATTCCCTTTAGTAGCAACGGTAACACTTTATTTTACAGTCTGTTTTAAGCTGGTACTTACCAGTGGCGTAAAGTACTTAAGTAAAAATACTTTAAAGTACTACTTAAGTCATTTTTTTAGGTATCTGTTCTTTACTATTGATATTTTTGACAACTTCACTACATTCCAAAAGAAAATAATGTACTTGTTACTTCATACATTTTCCCTGATACCCAAAAGTACCAAAAGTTATATTTTGGATGCTTAGCAGGACAAGAAAATAGTCCCCTTATCAAGAGAACATCCCTGTTCATCCCTACGTCCTCTGATCTGGCAAACTCACTAAACACAATTGCTTTGTTTGTAAATTATGTCTGAGTGTTGGAGTGTGACCTTGGCTATCCATAAATTTAAAAAACAAGAATATCTTGCCATCTGGTTTGCTTAATATAAGCAAGTTTGAAATGATTTATACTTTTACATTAAACCTTAATTTAACTAGGCAAATCAGTTAAGAACAAATTCTTATTTATAATGATGGCCTAGGAACAGTAGGTTAACTGCCTTGTTCAGGGGCAGAATGACAGATTTTTACCTTGTCAGCTCGGGGATTCGATCTAGCAACTTTTCGGTTATTGGCTCAACTCTCTAACCACTAGGCTACCTGCCGCACTTTTGATACTTAAGTATATTTCAAACAAAATACTTTTAGACTTTTACTCAAGTGGTATTTTATTCAGTGACGTTCTCTTTTACTTGAGTCATTTTTTATTAAGGTATCTTTACTTTTACTCAAGTATGACAATTGGTATTTTTTCCACCACTGGTACTTACCTGATATTTCACTAAGAAACTATGTGTCAACAATGGATACTTTTTGGTACTTACAGTACCTACTAAATACCAGGCTGTAAAAAAAAAGTTACCACATAAATGTATCGAAACTAGTTTCTGAAAATATGTGACAAATGTTTTTGAAAATGTGTACATTGTTGTCCAGCCTATAATGAGTCCTACACACATTTTCCACCTTTGTTATTGTCTATTAAACCGTACATGTATACAGCTGGACGACAATTATAATACCACACCTGATTGATGACCGTCTGTGGCCCATCGCTTTTCATTTGATTGATCATTATTACCACATCAGTATTATTATGTTATGCCAACCATATCAGTACTTGTGTTTATATCCACAACTCAGAATATTAGTTATTATGACAATTGTTTTGCTGCTATTAAACTAAAATATAAAGCGAGATTGATGTTAGATGTAGGTTTATCCTGGAGGAGCCCCCAGCTACGCCTTACTTCAGCTGAGGTGCAATTTCTAGTTCAACCACATTAGTGAGTTTAGGGTTTTCCCTAATTTTGTTTTGTTCCATATTCTGTTTGTGCTCCCTATAATAAGTTGCTGTGGGTTTGAAAGTTGAAAGTTGTGAAAATTCTGTGCAACCTCCAGCCTGTACCTGCTTTAAGTTACAGTTTTAACAATGGATAGTGTGGCTATTTGATCATAATGTACAGTGCATTCGGAAAGTATTCAGACCCCTTGACTTTTTCCACAATTTGTTACATTACAGCTTTATTCTAAAATGGATGAAATAGTTTTTTTCCCTTCATCAATCTACACACAATACCCCATAATGACAAAGCAAAAAACTGAAATATCACATTTACATAAGTATTCAGACTCTTTACTCAGCACTTTGTTGAAGCACCTTTGGCAGCAATTACAGCCTTGAGTCTTCTTCGGTATGGCGGTACAAGCTTGTATTTGGGGAGTTTCTCCCATTCTTCTCTACAGATCCTCTCAAGCTCTGTCAGGTTGGATGAGGAGCGTCGCTGCACAGCAATTTTCAGTTCTCTCGAGAGATGTTCAATCGAGTTCAAGTCCGGGCTCTTGCTGGACCACTCAAGGACATTCAGAGACTGGTCCTGAAGCCACTTCTATGTTGTGTTGGCTGTGTGCTTAGGGTCATTGTCCTGTTGGAAGGTGAACCTTCACCCCAGTCTGAAGTTCTGAGCGCTCTGGAGCAGAATTTCATCAAGAATCTCTCTGTACTTTGCTCCGTTCATCTTTCCATCGATCCTGACTATTCTCCCAGTCCCTGCCACTGAAAAACAACCCCACAGCATGATGCTGCCACAGCCATGCTTCACCGTAGGGATGGTGCCAGTTTAGCTCCAGATGTGATGCTTGGAATTCAGGCCAAAGAGTTCAATCTTGGTTTCATCAGACCAAAGAATATTGTTTATCATGGTCTGAGTCCTTTAGCTGCCTTTTGTCAAACTCCAAGCGAGCTGTCATGTGCCTTTTACTGAGTGGCTTCCGTCTGGCTACTCTACCATAAAGGCCTGATTGGTGGAGTGCTGAAGAGATGGTTGTCCTTCTGGAAGGTTCTCCCATCTCCACAGAGGACCTCTGGAGCTCTGTCAGAGTGAACATCGGGTTATTGGTCAGCTCCCTGACCAAGGCCCTTCTCCCCCGATTGCTCAGTTTGACTGGGCGGCCAGTTCTAGGAAGAGTTTTGGTGGTTCCAAACTTCTTCCATTTAAGAATGATGGAAACCACTGTGTTCTTGGGAACCTTCAATGCTGCAGACATTTTTTGGTACCCTTCTCCAGATCTCTCCCTCTACGCAATCCTGTCTCGGAGCTCTACGGACAATTCCTTGTTTTTTGCTCCGACATGCATTGTCAACCTTATATAGACAGGTGTGTGCCTTTCCAAATCATGTCCAATCAATTCAGTTTACAACAGGTGGACTCCCATCAAGTTGTAGAAACATCTCAAGGATGATCAATGGAAACAGGATGCACCTGAGCTCAATTTCGAGTCTCATACAAAGGGTCTGAATAAAAAAAGAAAACCAGTGACTGTGAAAGACCTAACTTGGGAAATACAATATAACTGTACAAAGGCGAATCTGATGATCATTGCAAAGCATTATGACATCAGTGTATTATCTGTCCATCCAAAAGTAGTGGTCGAAAATTTACTCAATGCTGCTTTGGTGCTGAAGGAAATACTCTGAGAGGCTGATGAAAAGGGTGATACGGGTGGTAGAATAAACCCTGAAGACATGCCATTGTGGGAGTTAGAACTAAAGGCAAAACTAGAGCAACAGAAATGTAAGTTTGAGTACAAGAAAATGGAACTTGAGTTAGAATACAGAAAAGAAGAAGAAGAGCGTGCAGCCAGACTTTTTCTCAGTTGTGTATGAACCTTTTGTTTCTGATGGGTTTGTGTCTCTTCAGAGTGGTGATGATGTTAAGCAGCCGTTAAATACTGCGAGACACTGTGGCAGCCCAATCCTTCAGTTTGGAGGATCACATCTGGATCACATCTGGAGCTAAACTGGCACCATCCCTACGGTGCCTTTGTCTGATACTTCAGCAACTCGTGACAGTGCGTTAGTTCAAGGCGTGGAGTTGGTAGGACCGCTGAAAGAAGAGAGGTTCCCTACAGTTGAATTAGGAAGCAGCTAATTGCTGAACAAAGAAAATATGCTTCCCTCTCCCCTCTTTTTGTTGAGATACGTCCAAAGGAAGAGTTTGATGATGTTCTCATGGGTCACTTTGACAGAGATGGTGTTCTGATGAGGAAATGGCGTTCTCAAGCCACTTCTGGTCCAAATGATAGGCCCAGTGTATCTCAAATTGTCGTTCCAGTTACACTCTGACAAGAGATACAGAGGTTGGCTCACGATGGAAGTATGGTAGACCATCTTGGGGTGAACAAGATGTGTGATTATATCCTGCGTAACTTCTTCTGGCCTGGTCTGAAACATGATGTTGTGGTTTACTGTAAATCTGTAGCATTTGCCAGCTGACTGGTAAACCGAACAAAACTGTGCCGGTGACACCTTTGTAGCCTATACCGGCTTTTGACAAACCTTTTAGCAGGGTTCTGGTGGACTGTGTTGGTCCTTTGCCCAAAGCAAAGAGTAGTAACCATTTTCTCTTAACCATCATGTGTGCTGCCACTCGTTTCCCCAAGGCCATTCCACTGAGAAACATCATGGCTCCCAGTATTTTTAAGGGCCTTGTGAAATCCTTTTCAACGTTTATATCCGCAGATAGTGCAGTCTGACTAAGGTTAAAATGTAATGTCAAAGATCTTCCAGCAAGTGCTACAGAAGTTGGGTGTTACCCATTGCCCCTCTAGTGCATATCACCCAGTCACAAGGTGCTCTTGAGAGATTTCATCAGACTTTGCAGTCTATGTTGAGAGCTTACTACTTTGAGTTGGAGAAAGACTGGGATGAAGGGATGCCTCTAGTGCCCATGCAGCACAGGAGGTTGTTCAAGAGTCTCTCGGTTTCAGTCCGAACAAGCTAGTGTTTGGACATTATGTGAGAAGCAGTGAGGCTCCTCAGAGTAGGAAGGGGAGGACCATCCTCCTCCTCACTAAATTTCAGAAAAATAAAAATGCAAACATTTAAAAAGTCATCTTTTTAGATAAAACTATACTTAATATAATCACGTCATCAAATAATTGATGAAAACACAGTATTTTGCAATGAAGGTCTACAGTAGCCTCAACAGTACTCTGTAGGGTAGTACCATGGTGTAGCCGGAGGACAGCTAGCTTCCGTCCTCCTCCGTGTACATCGACTTCAATACAAAACCTAGGAGGCTCATGGTTCTCACCCCCTTCCATAGACTTACACAGTAATTATGACAACTTCCGGAGGACGTCCTCCAACATACCAGAGCTGTTTCAGCATGAACTGGCATGCTGTCCACCCAATCAAAGGATCAGATAATGAATCTACGACTGAAAGCATAAGCTACAGCTAGTTAGCACTGCGGTGCATAAAATATAGTGAGTAGTTGAGATTTTTTTGCTGTTAAATGAAAGCTTAAATTCTGCAATTCTATGCATTCTTCCATGTCTTATGTGTGTTTATATGATACCAGGGGTCGAAGCCTGAACTAGTTTTTTGGGGGGACCCGCTGTCCGCATTGACCCCGTTCTGAGTCTGGATCTGTGTAACGGCTTTCCTCCTCCTCTTCATCAGAAGAGGAGGAGCAGGGATCGAACCAAAATGCAGCTGAGTTTGTAGACATGATTTCTTAAAGAAAAAAACACGAAAACACGAACTTGACTAATAAACTAACAAAACAAATAAACGGTGTAGACAGATCTGAACGACGGACTCACATAACACACGAGAACGCACGAACAGGGAAAAAAGCCTACACATAAAAAACACTGAACAAACAAACCGAAACCAGTCCCGTGTGGCGTAACGACATACACAAACACAGGAGACAATCACCCACAACGAACACTGTGAAAACACCTACCTAAATATGACTCTTAATTAGAGGAACGCCAAACACCTGCCTCTAATTAAGAGCCATACCAGGCAACCCATAAACCAACATAGAAACAGAAAACATAGAATGCCCACCCAAACTCACGTCCTGACCAACTAACACATAGAACAAACTAACAGAAATAGGTCAGGAACGTGACAATCTGGTCTGCGGTCCACCAGATAGGTATGGGGGGCTAGGTTGTAGCAACCTCAAGATGGGTATAGGGAAAATTAGAGTATCTTGTAGTAGCCTAAACCTATCGCTGTTACATTTAACTGGGTGAATGGACTATGAATGACAGTCATCCAATATGTTGTAATAGAAATAAGGCCAAGCTCATGAAAAAAATAATAATAATCGTCCTCCCTCATCTTAAACGGCACTGACCGCCACTGGTCAGAGGTCCATTGAGCTTGCTGAGAGAGAGGTTTTTGGAGGACAACACCTCAAACATGAAAACAAATCTGTTGGAGCACGTAAGTGCTTTTCAATACAGATTGCAGCTACACCGCACCTGTGAGTTTGCCAGTGAGAATATGGAGAATATGGGTCACTGTAGCAAGCTCACTTTTCAGGCCCTTACACCATGGAGAAAAACATTTGTAAAATGGATGACATCATCACCACACCAACTTAGGATAGGAAGTAAAGAGAATATAGAGCAAAATATAGAGCAAAACTCAGGCTTCTTTCCTAACTAAAGTGGTTGAGCTGGAAATCTTACCTCAGCTGCCATGAGGTTTAGCTCTCCCAACATCTCCTTTCCCCTGATGCACTGGGCCAGCAGCTCTTAAAAACCAGCTGGTCCAGCACAGGTGGCTAACGAGGTGACTCCTATCAGTGCGCACCTCAGCTATCGTGCTAACATGCTAACCAACGTCGAAGTGGAGAGAAAAAACAAACCCGTAACAAGTGTGAACATGGGAACACAGAGTGTGCAAGTAGGATATAAAATATTAAAGTGAAGGAAACTGAAACAGACCAATGTAATTACACTTCAAAAAGATTTCAAAGGGATCCATCTGAATAGAAGACTAAAGGGTATTTAATGTGTAATGTTGCAGGTGACTACATGGGACTGGACGAGGGCGGAGAAAAGCTACACTGTGTACGAGATCATGTGTAAAGTTTTAAAGGTATGTCAACTTTTACACCTGAGGTACTGTATTTAGAAACTGCTGAGTAGCAAATCTCAGGGTCTGTGTTTGAAAGGTGACATGAAAAAGAGAAGAGATCTGTGCTATGTGTCCTTTGTCATTTTAATGGAAAGAGTTGTGACATAGAATGTGTGGATATTGCACAATTTCTACGCACACTGCGTCTTTGCAAGGCTAGAGTTGATCAATTTCTTGACCACTGGTTTCGCTTTCATATGACAGTGCAAAACAGTAAAACTCAAAATGCTGCTATTGGAAGCAGTTATACTTTTTTGAAACCCTGGCTGGTATCATTGAATTCTTCTGCAATGCTCTTTCACGAGTGCATTTGTTATGCACAGCAGCATGTCTCGGCTGGGACGAGCTAGTTGACACTTGATTTTGAAATCCTCACAGCAGCATGTCTCGGCTGGGACGAGCTAGTTGACACTTGATTTTGAAATCCTCACAGCAGCATGTCTCGGCTGGGACGAGCTAGTTGACACTTGATTTTGAAATCCTCACAGCAGCATGTCTCGGCTGGGACGAGCTAGTTGACACTTGATTTTGAAATCCTCACAGCAGCATGTCTCGGCTGGGACGAGCTAGTTGACACTTGATTTTGAAATCCTCACAGCAGCATGTCTCGGCTGGGACGAGCTAGTTGACACTTGATTTTGAAATCCTCACAGCAGCATGTCTCGGCTGGGACGAGCTAGTTGACACTTGATTTTGAAATCCTCACAGCAGCATGTCTCGGCTGGGACGAGCTAGTTGACACTTGATTTTGAAATCCTCACAGCAGCATGTCTCGGCTGGGACGAGCTAGTTGACACTTGATTTTGAAATCCTCACAGCAGCATGTCTCGGCTGGGACGAGCTAGTTGACACTTGATTTTGAAATCCTCACAGCAGCATGTCTCGGCTGGGACGAGCTAGTTGACACTTGATTTTGAAATCCTCACAGCAGCATGTCTCGGCTGGGACGAGCTAGTTGACACTTGATTTTGAAATCCTCACAGCAGCATGTCTCGGCTGGGACGAGCTAGTTGACACTTGATTTTGAAATCCTCACAGCAGCATGTCTCGGCTGGGACGAGCTAGTTGACACTTGATTTTGAAATCCTCACAGCAGCATGTCTCGGCTGGGACGAGCTAGTTGACACTTGATTTTGAAATCCTCACAGCAGCATGTCTCGGCTGGGACGAGCTAGTTGACACTTGATTTTGAAATCCTCACAGCAGCATGTCTCGGCTGGGACGAGCTAGTTGACACTTGATTTTGAAATCCTCACAGCAGCATGTCTCGGCTGGGACGAGCTAGTTGACACTTGATTTTGAAATCCTCACAGCAGCATGTCTCGGCTGGGACGAGCTAGTTGACACTTGATTTTGAAATCCTCACAGCAGCATGTCTCGGCTGGGACGAGCTAGTTGACACTTGATTTTGAAATCCTCACAGCAGCATGTCTCGGCTGGGACGAGCTAGTTGACACTTGATTTTGAAATCCTCACAGCAGCATGTCTCGGCTGGGACGAGCTAGTTGACACTTGATTTTGAAATCCTCACAGCAGCATGTCTCGGCTGGGACGAGCTAGTTGACACTTGATTTTGAAATCCTCACAGCAGCATGTCTCGGCTGGGACGAGCTAGTTGACACTTGATTTTGAAATCCTCACAGCAGCATGTCTCGGCTGGGACGAGCTAGTTGACACTTGATTTTGAAATCCTCACAGCAGCATGTCTCGGCTGGGACGAGCTAGTTGACACTTGATTTTGAAATCCTCACAGCAGCATGTCTCGGCTGGGACGAGCTAGTTGACACTTGATTTTGAAATCCTCACAGCAGCATGTCTCGGCTGGGACGAGCTAGTTGACACTTGATTTTGAAATCCTCACAGCAGCATGTCTCGGCTGGGACGAGCTAGTTGACACTTGATTTTGAAATCCTCACAGCAGCATGTCTCGGCTGGGACGAGCTAGTTGACACTTGATTTTGAAATCCTCACAGCAGCATGTCTCGGCTGGGACGAGCTAGTTGACACTTGATTTTGAAATCCTCACAGCAGCATGTCTCGGCTGGGACGAGCTAGTTGACACTTGATTTTGAAATCCTCACAGCAGCATGTCTCGGCTGGGACGAGCTAGTTGACACTTGATTTTGAAATCCTCACAGCAGCATGTCTCGGCTGGGACGAGCTAGTTGACACTTGATTTTGAAATCCTCACAGCAGCATGTCTCGGCTGGGACGAGCTAGTTGACACTTGATTTTGAAATCCTCACAGCAGCATGTCTCGGCTGGGACGAGCTAGTTGACACTTGATTTTGAAATCCTCACAGCAGCATGTCTCGGCTGGGACGAGCTAGTTGACACTTGATTTTGAAATCCTCACAGCAGCATGTCTCGGCTGGGACGAGCTAGTTGACACTTGATTTTGAAATCCTCACAGCAGCATGTCTCGGCTGGGACGAGCTAGTTGACACTTGATTTTGAAATCCTCACAGCAGCATGTCTCGGCTGGGACGAGCTAGTTGACACTTGATTTTGAAATCCTCACAGCAGCATGTCTCGGCTGGGACGAGCTAGTTGACACTTGATTTTGAAATCCTCACAGCAGCAACAGCAGCTCCGCTTATTCATTTCTCACTCAGCCAGGTTCGTCACATACTGAGTGAGCTGGTCATTCGCGCCGTGCACATAACTGGTTATTTCTATATGTATTGTCAACTATGTCCCTCCACCCATAACACATTGAATTACACATGTGAAACAGCATTTCTCAACATGTGAAACAGATTTTCTGAAATACTAAAATGCATGGTGATTGAATTCCAGCCAACGTCTGTCACATCCCCTTAAGTGTATCACTGGATTTCTAATCTGCATACAGTACAGTATACAGTGCCTTTCAAAACTATTCATCCCCCTTGATATTTTTCCTATTTTGAATGCATTACAACCTGTCATTTAAATTGATTTTCATTTGGATTGCATGTAATGGACATACACAAAATAGTCCAAATTGGTGAAGTGAAATGAAAAAAATTACTTGTTTAAAAAAAGTGTAAAAAATGTAAAACGGAAAAGTGGTGCGTGCATATGTATTCACCCCCTTTGCTATGAATCCTCTAAATAAGATCTGGTGCAACCAATTACCTACAGAAGTCACATAATTAGTTAAATAAAGTCTACCTGTGTGCAATCTAAGTGTCACATGATCTCAGTATATATACACCTGTTCTGAAAGGCCCCAGAGTCTGCAGCACCACCAAGCAAGCGGCACCATGAAGACCAAGGAGCTCTCCAAACAGGTCAGGGACAAAGTTGTGGAGAAGTACAGATCAGGGTTGGGTTATAAAAAAATATCAGAAACTTTGAACATCCCACGGAGCACCATTAAATCCATTATTAAAACTGGAGGAATATGGCACCACAACAAACCTGCCAAGAGAGGGCCGCCCACCAAAACTCACAGACCAGGCAAGGAGTGAATTAATCAGAGGCAACAAAGAGACCAAAGATAACTCCAAAGGAGCTGCAAAGCTCCACAGCGGATATTGGAGTATCTGCCCATAGGATTCCACTCCACAGAGCTGGGCTTTACGGAAGAGTGGTCAGAAAAAAAGCCATTGCTGAGAGAAAGAAATAAGCAAACACATTTGGTGTTCGCCAAAGGGCATGTGGGAGACTCCCCAAACATATGGAAGAAGGTACTCTGTTCAGAGGAGACTAAAATGTAGCTTTTTGGCCATCAAGGAAAATTCTATGTCTGGCGCAAACTCAACACCTCTCATCACCCCGAGAACATCATCCCCCCCCAGTGAAGCATTGTGGTGGCAGCATCATGCTGTGGGGATGTTTTAAATCGGCAGGGACTGGGTGGGAAACTGGTCAGAATTGAAGGAATGATGGATGGTGCTATATACAGGGAAATTCTTGAGGGAAACCTGTTTCAGCCTTCCAGAGATTTGAGACTGGGATGGAAGTTCACCTTCCAGCAGGACAATGACCCTAAGCATACTGCTAAAGCGACACTTGAGTGGTTTAAGAGGAAACATTTAAATGTCTTGGAATAGCCTTTTCAAAGCCCAGACCTCAATCCAATTGAGAATCTGTGGTATGACCTAAAGATTTCTGTACACCAGCGGAACCCATCCAACTTGAAGGAACTGGAGCAGTTTTGCCTTGAAGAATGGGCAAAAATCCCAGTGGCTAGATGTTCCAAGCTTATAGAGACATACCACAAGAGACTTGCAGCTGTAATTGCTGCAAAAGATGGCTCTACAAAGTATTGCCTTTGGGGGGGTGAATGGTTACGCACGCTCAAGTTTTCAGTTTTTTTGTCTTATGTCTTGTTTGTTTTACACAAATATTTTGGATCTTTAAAGTGGTGAGCATGTTGTGTAAATCAAATGATACAACCCCCCCCCCCCCCCCCCCAAATACATTTTAATTCCAGGTTGTAAGGCAACAAAATAGGAAAAATGCCAAAGGGGGTGAATACTTTCGCAAGCCACTGTATGAGTCACTCACTGTCCCTTGTGCACATTATCAGCATGATAGCAAGACATGGGTTCAAATAATATTTGAAACATTTAAAATACTGTACTTGATTATGATTGAGCTTGTCAGGAGCAACGGAACCAATGGAATTGTCCCAAATGTGCAAACCCCGCCCATCTGGCATTCCAGGCATGCTCAATGAAACCACTCAAAGCATTTAAAAGGAAACAAATACCAATTGAACCCAGGTGTGATGGCAGGCATGACTAACGTGTTTCTCTCAGGACAGTGACCTCTTGGACAAGCGGAAGCACTGCTTCAGTGTCCAAACGGAGTGTGGGGAGGACATGTTCTACAGCGTAGAGCTGGAGTGTGAGCTGCTCATTTGGGAGAAGGCCTTTCAGATGGCTACTTTCCTGGAGGTGGAGAGAATACAGGTACACAATAGATGAGAGGCAGAACTTTTTCATAAATCAATTTCCAGGCAGGTTTCAACGCCCCCCAAAGCAACATCCAAGCTCTCTGTCATCAAAATTGTCACTTGAAACCAATCAAAACCAAACTCTTTTAGGTAGGGGTGGGGAGTGAGGCAGAGCTATGTGGGAGGGCTTATCCTGCTTAAACAATGGTAGGAGATAAACTGATATGTGATAAAGAGAAGCAGTGGCATACTATACAGGCCAAGCTTGCTAGCATCCTCTCACAACAACTGATATATGTGCGTTTAGCTGTGGAAGATTATGCTGTCTATTATATATGCCTCTAGTGACTAGCATCATGCACTGTTTCCCCTCCACAGTGTAAAACATACGCTTGCATCATGGAGAGCCACCTGATGGGACTGACCGTAGACTTCAGTATGGGCTTTGTCTGTTTCGATGCTGCTTCAAAGGTAAGTTATATTACTGGTACATCAACTTTGGACATTTACCAAGTCTGAGAGCCACCAGAACTACTCCACTAGAATACATAATGTGGACAAACAGGACACATCGACAGCTACATTGTCCTCTGTGTTTTTTTGGCCTAATTCTGACACAGCGAGGCATATTTTTTTCTCCCCAGAGAGTCTTGCAGTAGCCTAGCAGGGTATTGTTTATCAAAACAAGCATGAAATTACAATTCGTATTTAAACGGCAATTGTAAAACTATACACATGGTGGGGAATGTTTAATAATTTAATCAGATAGGAGATCGGCCTTGTTCTGCACTCCCAGGATTCAGATCTGTGTGGAGCCCCTAGGGGGGAAAGTGTTGCTTCCTATTGTTTTGTACACGTATATCTTGTTTTGTATGGAATGTGAATAAATTAATTTGCATATATTACTTGTGTAAATTCCTTACCACGGGCAAATAAATGTATATTCTATTCAAAAGACAGACAGTGATACAGAGGGAGAGCTCGAACTCTATTGACACAAATTAAAACCGACCTACCCAATGTTGAAAACTCAGGCTACTGGTTTAGAACAAGGTGACGTGGACGCTTTCACGTTCTCTAGACGGGCCCAACAAAATGGTTGACAGTTAGGAGAAAGTTTATCATCACTCTGTAGTAGATTCCAATCGTCATTCACAACAGGATGTCATCTTCCAGGTGACTCTACAATCCACACTGAGTTTCCTGCTGAAGTTATGACTTATTATTATAAGTGCACTGTCTGGTACATTTTCAAATATTAGGTGGAAAAACATGATAGGATTCATTTAGCTCTGTAATTCAGTTATATGATACTTATAGGTAGATAATTTAAGATGACTAATCAGGATCAAATGGATAGATAAACAGCTAGTTTACCGTAACGCTTGACTCCATCTTAGTTAGAGAAGATAAGCTTCTTCATAAACCATCTCCAACCACATTTACTTCCTTCCCCTACATAGGCAGTGCTATGGAGATACAAGTTTTCCCAACTGAAAGGGTCCTCTGATGATGGGAAGAGCAAGATCAAATTTCTGTTCCAAAATCAGGACAATAAAGCTATTGAAGCCAAGGTAACAAACCTCTCTGACTCTGTGAAATCCTCTCTGGGAAATCAGCCAATACAGATATCATATTTGTATCATGTTTTCTTAGCCATTATCATCTGATAGCAATGTGAACAACGATGTACTGTATTGTGCATTCATACAATTTTTTTGTATTATTATACCAAAACATGAAATAGTTACTGTCTATCTTTTGTTTCCCAGGAGCTGGAATTTTCAAACCTCTTTGCCGTGCTTCACTGTATCCATGCGTTCTTCGCTGCCAAAGTTGCTTGCCTGGATCCAATGTTTCTGGAGAGCCAAGGTGCTGCGACGACCACTGGGGGGGTTCCCACTCTTACCTGTAATACACAGACATCCAAAATCAAATACTCTACCTGACAGAGCCTGTTCACCCCCTCTCCTTCCCTTCCCCTGAGTACTCCCTCTCGACACTGCACTTTCACTACATCATGGACCAGAGAGAAGGAGACAAAACAAACGAGTATGTTGTACTGTCATCCAATTAACAAAGACAAGTGAATCCAACATGTAAATGGACTATTATTGGCAGACCTATTTTTTTCTTGCAGAAAGACACATTTTATATTTTATCAGAGAAAGGGATGGTAACTGTGTGAACTTTTGGACCTGTACATTGCACTGTACTTCAAACAACTTTCTAATATGGAGGAGTGAACGCAGAACCAATGAATGGAGAATGGATGACAAAACAATTCTGAATTGAGTTTTTTGTCTTTGGGTAGATCCTCAGACATGATTCACACGTGTTGTTCACACTGCTGATAAACATAACACAACTTTATTTCCATGGTGAAAATGGAGACAAACTGTTTTCTACAATATTGTATCATTTTCTTGAAGGTTCAAGTGTATTTTTTGAACAGGTACATACACTGAGGACTATGAACAAATTGCTATCTTCTTCCTGACAAAAGAAGATTTCAAGACAATTTGAATTCTGATGATTATTATTTTAAGGACAGTCTAAGTTAATATTGCCAACATTTATCACTGGAAGTGTTAATTAGTCATACAGAAATGTTAGTATTTTTTTTCATCAATTAAACGGATTGATTTCCTAATAATTGTGAATAATTATTAGATTCATGAATATTGAAAAGATGGGAACGTAAACTGCAGTGTTACATAGCTTAGTATTTTTTCTTGTGTGGTTGTATAATGAAGTTGAAAGCACTTAGTTTTCTCCAATCTGTGTTATTTGATTTATCTGGAAACATCCTTTAATTCAACAAATAAACGGTGAAATATGTGTTCATTATGGATTATACACACATGTATACACTAATCAACCCTATGGCACCTTTTAATTCTGTGTTCTTGTCATATAGATTATTTTTGTTGCCCCTGAGGTAGTTCCGATATGCTATAAATATAAATCACATCATGTCAAATGATATACAATTTCCTTTCAACCAAATAGAAATGAATGGGGAGTTGCAGAGAAGAAAGGGCTCAGGTTTTGGATGTAAGCACAGCTTTTTTATTGATGTGGAGGAGAGGACAGGGATGAGTGCTGCTATGCTGAGTCTGTCAGGAAGAGGGGCAGTCGAGAGGTGTTTTTTAATCAAGGTTTTCAGCGAAGAGTAATCTCTCACACACCCAACCTGGTCAGGACTCGTTTTAAGGGCGGATTCACAATCATTAAGTCAATTGAATCATTGAGAAGGATTCAGACTAAGTGCTAGCTACAGCCAACACAGTCAGACAGATTCAGAACATGTGGTTGTGTGAAAATGTCTTTACCTATACTCACTGGCAGATATTGCTCTAAATACAACCTGCAACAATTGAATAAACCCTTTCGGGAATGTTATTTTTCTTTCTTTATCTTTCCTTAAGATGTAAATAAAGGTTGACATCCAAATGAATAAAAGGAAAATAAGGAATATGTATAATATTACTTGAGGATTACTTGAAAGGATTAAGACATTTATTAATTGGATGTCTTCAACAGAGACTAAATAGTTGACACCCTTATGCTCTCTTTACCAAGTTCAATGATGATGACCCATGGTGAATTTTGAATATATATTTTCTATAATATACTGAACATGTAGTGTTGGTAACATGTTTCATGAGCTAAAATAAAAGTTCCCAGAAATCTTCCATATGCACAAAAAGCGTATTTCTTTCAAATTTTGTGCACACATTTGTTTACATCCCTGTTAGTGAACATTTCTCCTTTGACAATATAACCCATCCACCTAACAGGTGTGGCATATCAAGAAGCTGATTAAACAGCATGATCATTACACACTTGCACCTTGTGCTGGGGACAATAAAAGGCCACTCTAAAATGTGCAGTTTTGTCACTCAACACAATGCCACAGATGTCTCAAGTTTTGAGGGAGCATGCAATTGGCATGCTGACTGCAGGAATGTCCACCAGAGCTGTTGCAAGAAAATATGTTAATTTCTCTACCATAAGCTGCCTCCAACGTTGTTTTATAGAATTTGGCAGTACGTCCAACCGGCCTCACAACCGCAGACCACGTGTAACCACGCCAACCCAGGACCTCCACACCCGGCTTCTTCACCTGCGGGATCGTCTGAGACCAGCCACCCAGATAGCTGATGAAACTGGGGGTTTGCACAACCAAAGTATTTCTGCACAAACTGTCACAAACCGTCTCAGGGAAGCTCATCTGCGTGCTCGTCGTCTTCACAAGGGTCTTGACCTGACTGCAGTTCGGCGTCGTAACTTATCTCTTTCACATACCCTTTGGCTTGGAACACTTCAAAACAAGAGATTGAAGGGGTGGCTATTTATTTTTTATAAATAAAACATTTTATAACATGTGGCCGACTTGTGAATAACATTTTGATCCTAACTTGAGCTAATAGACACATTGTTTGACAGTAAAGCCAAAGATGTAAAGCCACATACTTGTGAATAATTTATTTTATGACCACAATGTACTATTTTTTGGGTTACAGTTAGTGCTGGGCTAGCACTGGGTTAAGGCTGTTGCTATGCTACTTCTGTAGACAGAATATTAAACCACGACTCACTGAGTCCTTGGCAAAGAGGAAAAATTGAAACTGAAATACTTGGGTGAGAAAAGCATGGTGCTACAATAAGTAGCTGTGGGACTCTATGACAGTGGGAAGGCATTAATGATTTAAACAGAGGCAAAATATGAAGTCTGTGACCTTTATTTTGTGTATGTACAGAGGGAACAACTGACACCATTTCAACAATGAACTGCCATCACACTGAGATATCAACAAGAGCCTGATAAGAAAAAAAACAGAACAATAGTTCTGCCTTTCTACAAATGAATTGAAGGCAAGACCATAACATAGGCTTGGAATTGGGTCTTTACTGTGGGGACCATTTGGGGAACCAAACAATCCTATCAAGTATTACTGTACATATGATAACGCATCACCTCTGGTACATGGGGTAATATGACTCCTGAATTATGTCCACCATAACTTTGCCGTTTTACCAATTGTAAATAATGATTTCAACAGTTTCATGTGTACATAATTTAGCATCTCTGCATTTTTCAGAGATTTGATTATTCAAAATGATGACTGTAAAAATGTGTTGTTTTTGCCAATCAGAGCCATACGGTTCTGCTGCTTCTTTTTTGTAGTTAAAGTAATTTATGTATTATTGCTTACAATTCAAACGTTTTCCTGGCAATGCGAACACTGCTCAGGTCATGATGGAAAAAGGTCTACAGGATCTTCACAATATACAATAACCAATATATAGAAATCAACTAACCCCATGTTAAACCAAATAGTATACACTACACCAGAACAAGATGGAAGGCTTTGAGCACATGTCTGTTTAGCCATAGAACTAACACAAGTGGAGTTTGGATCTACATACAAGAAGACTTCACAGTGCCTTGTGACAGCAAGAGGGCGCTACAACAACAAATCAAACCTAATCCAAATGATTTTATAACCAAACGTATCATAACCAGCTACTGTACTGTTGTCATGTTCATACAAAATGTAACCTCAATAATATATCAACAACTATCATTTCAGCTATTGAAATATAAAAATTCTTTCAAAGCAAGATCAATCAGGAATTTCCAAGTATGTGACGCAACTGTCAAATATGAACACAAACGTGACATCTACCAATGGGTATTGAGCATGCTATTCTTTTTCAAGCATTTCTGGAATGTACTGTAGAAGCACCCCATTATTTCTAGACTTCACTGTGGTCAGAATGTCCCCTTTCACTTTGCCATAAAACAAGAATCACTTGAGAAGGAGCGGATGTGATGGCATTTTAAAAGCCATCTCTTAAACTGGGAGTCTCACAATAAAATGATAATTGATACACGTACAGCTACCTGACTCAAATACCATGCATCTTGTCATTTGCTCCCGTCCACAGTAAAAACACATACATCAACCCAAGGATGACAACTCTCTTTTCATGATTTAGGACAACAGAATAAGGTGCTTGCTATGTTGAATACACCAACAGTACAGAGAAAGGATTCCAAAAATCTCCCATCATTGTAATTTTGCGCTGCTGCAAATAGAAAATACAGTACAAAACAACGTATTGTGAGTTTTTGTGCCATGACCCGCCTCGGGTCATTCTTTGTGGTTTAAAAACACACCACCTCTTTTCATATACAAAGTAATAGTATATCTTTGATCATGTAGGACATCACCTCCAAATGATCATGAGTGGATGTCTTGTGGGCCAAAGATGACCTTTAAGAGAATCCATACCACTTATCACTACACAATATTATTATTATATGACTCAAATTCCCCTGTGAGTCCATAGCGGGTTTTCTTGTTTGTTCTGAAGTACTGTAAGTGTTAAGGTCCTCATGATAAAGAACTAGAGATGCTGTGCCGGGGGAAAAATAGATTCTCGGATCAAGACATTTATGAGAAGGCCATTTTCATTCACCATTAGAAAAATGTTCATTAATTAGATTCCCCAGTAGCCTAACCACTGGCATGATGATTATAAACCCTTCTGCAAGTCAGCAAAAAAGATGGGAAAAGAAGTCTGCTAGACAAATCACTCAAGGCCATAAAAATGTATCACCAAATTAAAATGCCTATTCATATAAAAGCTTAATGTATGTTACTTAAGAGCAAAGTGAGATAAAATATGAGGATATAACCATTCTGATAACACTCCTGATAGATTTACGAACTCCCTCTAGCTGAAATTACAAAGCAATCTAGTCCGAGTCCCACTGATCTCTCATCGTCACGCGGCATTATAAATCACTCTACTCAAACATAACAGTGTGAGGAAAGAACAATGAAAGAACTGCCCCTTCAAAGGTTCATGAGAAAAATGTTTCATAAAATGTTCCATAATAGTCTTTGATTCAAATAATATGAGGTGTACATGCATTTGTCTCTGGTTCTTCCATTCAGCAATTGTACATCTTTATTCCGTAATAAGTTCTTTAAAGCTTCTAGAAAAAGTTGCAGTAAAATTATGGATCTTTTCATTATCATATTCTTAACAAATATAGTTAGCATTTTTTATTTTATACAATTTCATTTAGTGACAATTTGCTGGAATATTAACATCTACATCCTCAAAATATCTTTGAAAATTATTTTCCATTCAGTAGGCTTTTAAATAAAGCTTTGATATACAAATCCAAAACAATAGACAACATAAAAAAAAAAACAGATCATAGTATCCAAGACAACCAGGAAGACTCTCAGTCTCCATTCCAGGTTCACCTTTAAGAGAAATTAAAAATAATGCTACATCTTTCTGCACTGAAAAAAGAAGACAGGAAAGTGAGGAAAAGCATCTCAGCAGGCATTGCATCCATTAGAACGGATGCCAGCAGGTTGAGCCATCAGTCATTTTTCTCGGTAGTGTAACAGATAGGCCTTCAGCGATTCAGGCAGAGGTAAAGTCATGATTTTATCTCGCAGTAGATTTACTGCCTTCAGTATCTCAATGCTGCCAATGTCTCTCTCCTCATCCTTCTCCTGCGCCTCCTGCTCCTCCTTGTGCTGCTCCTCCTCGATCCGTTCGTCCTCCTCGCTCTCCACGGCTTGGGGGATCAGCTGGTTGCCCACAAAGACGTAAGTGTTAATACGTCGCCGCCGGCAACGCCTGCGCTTGCGTTTCTGGGGCGCCCTCTGCACCAGGCCGTTGTCAGGGCTCTCCTCGTTGGTCAGATCTCGGAGTGTGCGGCGGATGTAGATGCGAGACAGGTCCTGAAGGCTCCTGACAGACACCGGGGCTGAGGAGGAGAGAGACAAAGATGGAAGGTCAAATCACATTAGCCAAATAACATTCTCTATTAAGATTCAGCACACAAGAGCTCCAAATATTGTCCGGTCATTTGGGGACAATACTTATTTAACCTTTATTTCGACAGGGAATCATGGTCTCGTTCTCAAGAGCCTTGCATTCACAACAATAAATGCAAAAAAACAAATATAAACATCAATAATACACATCAATATACAAACTTCATCTTCATTTATAGAAAAATAAGTAACGGAAAAATCCATTAGTGCTTGAAATATTTTGTATTATGTATCCACCCTGCAGGGCAGCAAGGCCTCTACAGTCAAAGCAAAGTTATTATTAATATTTATTTATTTATTGAAACGTCCATCTTTTAACTGTAAATAAATCCTTTGACTTAAAAAGTGTGGCTTACTTTACACTTCAAAAGATAGATAGAAAAACTAAACAAAAAGGGGGAATTGTGCTAATGTGGCTTTTTACAGAGAACAGAACAGAAAATAACAGGTTCATATTCACTAATGCACACCGTAGCAAAATGCGGCAAAGGGAAAATGAAAACAAGTATTTTTCAGGGGACGAATAACAGGTACTCTGTCCCTGTTTCAGTTCTCTTCCTTTTGATGCCTAGTGAATAAGACCCAGGGGATAGAGTAGAGAACGGGGGATAGAGTAGAGAACGGGGGATAGAGTAGAGAACAGGGGGATAGAGTAGAGAACAGGGGGATAGAGTAGAGAACAGGGGGATAGAGTAGAGAACAGGGGGATAGAGTAGAGAACGGGGGATAGAGTAGAGAACGGGGGATAGAGTAGAGAACAGGGGGATAGAGTAGAGAACAGGGGGATAGAGTAGAGAACAGGGGGATAGAGTAGAGAACAGGGGGATAGAGTAGAGAACGGGGGATAGAGTAGAGAACGGGGGATAGAGTAGAGAACAGGGGGATAGAGTAGAGAACGGGGGATAGAGTAGAGAACGGGGGATAGAGTAGAGAACGGGGGATAGAGTAGAGAACGGGGGATAGAGTTGAGAACGGGGGATAGAGTTGAGAACGGGGGATAGAGTTGAGAACGGGGGATAGAGTTGAGAACGGGGGATAGAGTTGAGAACGGGGGATAGAGTAGAGAACGGGGGATAAAGTAGAGAACGGGGGATAGAGAGGACTCACGCAGTTCTACTGTATCAGGCTTGCTTCCCTCAGCTCTGTTCTGTTGGACCAGAGGAGCGAACGACACAGCCAGGATATTCTTACTCTCCCAGGAACACTGACCAGTCCTGGTGATCTGGGTCAGCTGCAACAAGAGACAAAAGAGTGACAGTTACTGTATAGCGACCACGATAACAACAGCATCAGGCCATTGAGACAACGGAGAACATATACCAACCATGTTAACACCACCAAATCCACTAGACACATACCAACCACAACACCACCACCATTCCACTAGCTAATGGAGAATTTATACCAGCCATGATAACAACACAGTCAATAACCATGACAACAGAGCGACAACATCAAGTGTATTATATGCATTGTTAGTTCCACACCAGAAAGGGACATTGGTGCTTTCAAATCAAATATCTACTTGACAAAAAGCTGGTTTTGGCCGTGATGTAGAGGCGTTGATCCAGAGGAACTGTGGTGTACCTAAGCTTCTTAAGCTGCCACAGCCATTTGGCCTCAATTTCTCCTCATCAAAACCTTGTATCTCCTTATTGCGCCACAAAACCAACCTGGCAACGTAGGAGTTTCAACCGTTTTCAGAAAAACAACATAAGCAGCTAGACTTTCCATTTCACAGGATGAAGGACTGTGTGGGCTTCTGCAAGCCCTTAAAAACATGTCTTGGGTTCCCTTCCCTGCTTGAGTGCCACACAATGTCATTATTTTTCAAGTGTTGTTGCTATTTACCAATTTCTCAGAGGACAAAAATAGAGAAGACTGATGGTGTAAGTCCCCGTTCAGGGCCTTCTGATGGACAATAACAACGGCTGGGAATCATAAGATCATTGGTCATTGCAGGCCACGGCTATTTCACTTCATCTGCATCCGAAATGGCACTCTAGTCCCAAATAGTGCACTTCTTTTGAACAGGGCCCTCGTCAAAAATAGTACACTACAGTGAATAAGTTGCCATTTCGGATGCAGCCTCTGTGATTCCCGATGGTCACGGCATCATCGTGAATAACGATGATGTTTATGTTTTCTGCAATATTCAGAGGCGTTCTCTACCGCTTACCTGATCTTCTATAGGCATCACTAGAATACCCCCCACTTTGAGCAGGATTTTCATGTAATTTTCATGATCCTTCTGCACCCCCGCACCACAGTAGATACGGTCGTATTGGTGGCTGTCTGACGAGATCTCCAGACAGTTGCCCACCATGAAGATGGGTTCACAGAACTCAAACCTGACAAAAACAAAATAAAAAGTAATACAAGTAAGCCAATTCGTTTTTCTATCAGTCTGAGAAGAAACGTAAAAATAAACAAACAGATTTGAACACATTCAAATGTATTCCATTTGCAAGACACAATCTTAAGGCGGCAATTTCCATGTCTGGGAGTTGGCAGGCACACAAACTGAACTGCAGCTAGTTATTTGACTAGAGTTTCACTGCATGCACCATTACACCCTACATAACATTTGTAACACTTTGATTAAGCATCCAACTCACTTATCAAAGCTGTCACTATTCTTGATGAAGTCATCCAGTTTCTCCTTGGCGTAATCCACCACATCCCTGTGGAGCTCAACTCCATGGTTCACGCCAAATGGACCTGCAAATTTTTTTTTTTTTACATTTCATTATCAGTGATTACACATCATTTATGAAAGAAGATGCGAGTCTGTGTTTGACTTCATATGCTGTTCATGTGTGTTATTTAAGCATAGGTTAACTCATTAGGGCTAGAGCATCAATGTATATCATCACTATATAATAATCAAATCAAGATTTCCCTGAAAGCATAGGTTAAATTGAAGAAGAAAAAACAGCAGCATCATTACCTATGATGAGTCCCACCATGGTGCTGAGGTACCCAGTCCCACTGCCCAGGTTGAGGAAGGACAGTCCCTGCTGCAGCTTCAGCGCCTCCATCACCTCAGAGTAGATACAGGGGGCAGACAGGTGAATGTTGCCATGCTTCCAAGCCAGGTCCTTGTAGGCATTGTCCCTGCAGTATTGATAAAGTGTTAGCTTCAGGAACATCTTTACTAAGGGGCAAATCGTAACTTCCACTTAGTCTTCAATGTACATCAATGCAAGTTAGGATTCTCCCCCAAGACAAAACTGAATATGCTGTGCAGAGCATTATGGGTACTGTAGTACCTATAGCCAACCAGGTAGTAGTCCCCGCGGTCGATGGCCCTGAAGGCCTGCTCCACGTGGTCCGTACGGATGTACTGCGCCTCCTTCAGGTTGTCAATCAGATCATCGTTGTCCTCCCCGGCACTCACCGCACCCCCCATGGCGAGAAAGAAACAGTAGAACAAAAAGCGGGTGCAAAACTCTTCTTTCCAAAAGTGGAGCGCTGTGTTGTTGTCTTAATGTGGCATGGAAAGATGAAGAGGACACCTGAGGGACTGAGTGGTTGTGTTCTTCTTCTTCCCTCGGGGCCACTTCACACCATTGTCATATCAAGACAGGCTAACTCTAGGGAATTGAGAGAGAGGGAGACAATGTTGAGAGATGTAAGATTAGAAGTATAGCAGGGGACGTCAGTCTGTGGATAGACCCAGAAGGAATTATCCATGTAGTTACAGATGGAGACTACGTAGAGAAATGCATAGGCATCCTATTCAACTGGTCAATACCCGGAAGAAACAATCCACACACTTACTTCCTTTTTAAATGCACTTTTGGGACAGAGCCATATGTGCATAGAGATTTATCCAAGCAATATCAAAGCTCTTTTGCTAAATGTTGATGTGGAGTGGTCCCTTTCACTATTGAGACTGGTCGATACACAAACATTCCTCTAGATAAATGTGTCTGTACTTTCTGTGACAATGCATCCATTTTAACTTCAGAAGTGGAGGGAGAGAGAGAGAGACACACAGCTGCATGTGAGCTCGCACATTTTTCAACATGTTTTTTACAAAAAGATAGATTTGGAGTTAGATAAACTTGAATTTTTCAGCAGGGATATATACAGGATGCTACCCTCCACAGCATAACCTTCACTCCAGGTCAAACCTACAACTTAATTTTGGACAAAATTACCTGGAAGGATTAATACACCATCCAACCTGGAACTGAGACAGACCAAATACAACTTAAAATGTGGAAGCCTTTGAGCCCAACAAATGGCAGGCTACCCCACCCAAATCCAGAGACCTTGAAGCCCCGTCCTGCTGTTCAGAGATCATCTACTGAAATAAAAGCTTCTCCCAAGTGGTTGTGACACCTACTCCCATTGCCTGCTGCACTGCTGCTTGGATTCCACCTGGCGATCTGTTCACCGTCTGCCCTGCTTGTCTCCCCCTGTCTGGTACAGGTACCCCCACCACACTCCCCCCTCTCTCCCAAGCACACAGGCACTGTTGGGGCGAGTGACTCTGAACTTACAATTGCTAGCCCCAAGTCGTTAAAAAAAATTATTGTGCATTTTGCCTCATGACTCCTGCATGCTTTGTTGACTATGACCTTTCTTGTTTACTCAACCGTGGGACAGACTGTTTGTTCCCACACTCGGCTTTCTGATTCTCTATTGATTACACTGACTTTTGGCCTCCCATCCTATTCTAACCACCTCTCGCTGGCATGTTACCGGATGAAATTGCTGTATAATAATATGATCTTGTTGCCATCTAATGCACATTCAAATGTTAGAAATCAACACTGCAGAGCTCTCCCTGTCCTCTGCCGTGCCTTGATTGTATTACTGTTGATATCTGAAAATGTGCATGTACACCCTGGCCCATCTACTGCTGCTAGCCCCAATTCTGACTTGTGCTCCGATATCGGTTTCACGGATTTCTGCTCTCGTAAAAGCCTGGGTTTTCTGCACGTTAACACGAGAAGCTTATTATCTAAAATGGATCAATTGAACGTGTGGGTTCACAGCTCCAATCCAGATTAGTTGGTCATTACTGAGACGTGGTTAAGAAAGAGTGTTTTGAATACTGATGTTAACCTTTCTGGTTATAACCTTTTTCTGCAAGACAGACCTTCAAAAGGTGGGGGAGTGGCAATCTTTTCCAAGGATCACCTTCAGTGCTCGGTTGTCTCCACCAAGTCTGTCCCCAAACAATTTGATTTGCTGGTTTTAAGAATTTAACTTTCAAATAGCTCTTTGTTGACTGTTGCTGGGTGTTCTTGTCCTCCATCAACACCGGCCTGTACCCTACCTGCCCTAAGCTCTCTCCTGACCCTTTACACTAAGTCTGAATTTGTCCTGCTAGGTGACCTAAACTGGGACATGCTTAAAACAACTGATCAAGTCCTAAAGCAATGGGACTCCCTAAATCTTTCTCAGATTATTACCAATCCCACAAGGTATGACTCCAAATACCCAGAAAAGGCTACTCTCCTCGATGTTATCCTCACAAATAATCCTGGTAGGAATCAGTCTGGTGTTTTCTGTAATGATCTTAGTGATCACTTTTTTCCATCCTGTGTTTGTAATGGCTGCTCAGTGAAACAACCTGTCCTGATTTGTCATAGACGCTTGCTAAAAAACTTTAATGAGCAAGCGTTCCTTCATGACCTGGCCTCTGAATTGGTATAGAATCAGATTGATCCCCCTCTGTCAAAGACACTTGGACCTTTTTTTAAATATTTTCAGTAATATTGTTAACAAACATGCCCACATAAATAAAATTATAATTTTAAAAAGCAGGTTAAGCACCTGGTTCAACTGTGATCTTGCAGAGTTACTCCACCTCAATAACTGCATTTGGCGAAAGGCTCGGCACACGCATACTCAGGCTGATTAGCTCTCGTTCGGTCAAATGAGAAACAAGTACTCTGGCTATCTGGAAGGCCAAAGTTAGTTACTTTAAGGAGCAGTTCTCGCTCTGTGGGTCTAACCCCAAGAAGTTCTGGAAAATTGTTAAAGACCTGGAGAAAACCCTCCTCCTCACAGCTGCCCCTGTCCCTTAAAGTTGATGTGGTTGTTACTGACAAGAAGCACATGGCTGAGATTTTTAAATCACCACTTCATTAAGTCAGGATTCCTATTGACTCAGCCATGCCTCCTTGCCCGTCCAACATTTCCTAATCTCCCACCCCTTCTAATGCCACTAGCCCTGATGCTCCTCCCTCTTTTTCCTCTGCCCCGCTACAAAGTTTCTCCCTGCAGGCAGACACTGAGTCCGAGGCGCTAAAGGAGCTCCTTAAACTTGACCCCCAAAAAACATCTAGGTCAGACGGTTTAGAACCTTTTCTTCTTTAAGGTGCTGCCCCTATAATCGCCAAGCCTGTCTCTCCGGGGAGGTTCCCATTGTTTGGAAGGCAGCCACGGTTCGTCCTTTATTTAAAAAGGGGGAGATCAAGCTGATCCTAACTATTAAAAAGGCCTATTTCTATTTAGCCTTTTTTATCAAAAGTGTTGGAAAAACTTGTCAATAATCAACTGACTGGCTTTCTTGATGTCTATATTATTCTCTCTGGTATGCAATCTGGTCTCCGCTCAGGTAATGGATGTGTCACTGCAACCTTAAAAAGGTCCTTAATGATGTCACCATTGCCCTTGATTCTAAGCAATGTTGTGCTGCTATTTTTATTGACTTGGCCAAAGCTTTTGATACGGTAGACCATTCCATTGGGCCGGCTAAGAAGTATTGGTGTCGGAGGGGTCTTTGGCCTGGTTTGCTAACTACCTCTCTCAAAGAGTGCAGTGTATAAAGTCAGAACATCTGCTGTCTCAGCCACTGCCTGTCACCAAGGGTGTACCCCAAGGCTCGAACGTACGCGCCACGCTCCTCTCAATTTACATCAACAACATAGCACAGACAGTAGGAAGCTCTCTCATCCATTTATATGCAGATGATACAGTCTTATACTCAGCTGACCCCTCCCCGGATTTTGTGTTAAACGCTCTACAATAAAGCTTAGTAACGACGGGTGTCGTTACTGCCTCGGAGGGTTTAGAGCTTGAGGTAGTCACCTCATACAAGTACTTGAGAGTATGGCTAGACGATACACTGTCCTCACAGCACATATCAAAGCCGCAGGCTACAGTTAAATCTAGAGTTGGTTTCCTCTATCATAATCGGTCCTCTTTCACCCCAGCAGCCAAAATAACCCTGATTCACATGACCATCCTCCCCATGCCAGATTACGGAGAGGTAATTTATAGATCAGCAGGTAAGGGTGCTCTCGAGCGGCTAGATGTTCTTTACCATTCGGCCATCAGATTTGCCACCAATGCTCCTTATACAACACATCAATGCACTCTATACACCTCTGTAAACTGGTCAACTCTGTATACCTGTCGCAAGACCCACTGGTTGACACTTATTTATAAAACCCTCTTAGGCCTCACTCCCCCCTATCTGAGATATCTACTGCAGCCCTCATCCTCCACATACAACACCCGTTCTGCCAGTGACATTATGTTAAAGGTCCTCAAAGCACACACATCCCTGGGTCGCTTGTCTTTTCAGTTTGCTGCTGCTAGCGACTGGAACGAGCTGCAACAAAACACTCAAACTGGACAGTTTAATCTCAATCTCTTCATTCAAAGACTCAATCATGGAACACTCTTACTGACAGTTGTGGCTGCTTTACGTGATGTATTGTTGTCACTACCTTCTTGTGCGGTTGTCTGTGCCCAATAATGTTTGTACCCTGTTTTGTGCTGCTACCATGTTGTGCTGCTGCCATGTGTTGTCGTCTTAGGTCTCTCTTTATGTAGTGTTGTCTCTCTTGTCATGATGTGTGTTTTGTCCTATATTTTTATTAAAATGTATTTTTAACCCAACCCCCGTCCCCACAGGAGGACTTTCGCCTTTTGTAAATAAGAATTAACTGACTTGCCTAGTTAAATAAAATGATAAATAAAATGAATTAGAAGCCCATGCCTTGCTTTACTAGCTTATACAATGACATTAGGGAATATATTTTTCATCAGCTGTCCAGCCAAAACAATAATTTTAACAGTCTAGATTAAAATAAAGTGCGGCATTTCATCAGGTAACAATACCCTTTCTTTTCAAAGTGCCTAAATATCTTTTCATCTACTGTCCTTTGCTTATACATACTGTACTTTGTTTATGCATACATGTGCATTGATGTGTGTATTATAGATGATGCCAAAGGAAATACAGTACCATGTTTGACAGATTTTTTTGTGTGTTTCAAAACTCTATTTGAGTGGTCCACAATGTGTGTGTTAACTGTATTTTGTATTGTCAATTATTGTGGAGTGACACTTAAATACATTTTTCGAACTCTACTACAATTCAGATATCGTCAGTTACGTCCCTTTGGTGCTCAGTCCTTGATATCTAGTGAACTACCTCGTAAGCATATTAAACGTTAGAGGCAAAATGTATCCAAATTCCTCATGAGTTCATGCATGTTAACCACAATGAGATATTCATTCATAATACCGGAAAACTTAAGTATAGTATTTTATGATGAAGCATGAAAATCACTGCAGGACAGGTAGCAACTAATAATTGAAGATATAATGCCCATTTCTGGAGAGATGCAGCAGAGGAAGAAGACATGTCTTGAATTCTCTATCTGCTTTCTCAGCATCTCCACCTGACATATCCCGAGTCAGCTAATAAAGATTACATTCGGAGGTGACATTGTAGAAGTAGCAGCTAGCAGGCTAGGCCTTGTGGAGAGGTAATTTTCCATTGGCTGTTCGTTCACACACTGGCAAAATAAATAATTGCTTAATTCTCACCAACGTGTGCTAGTACCGTAAGGTGTTACAGAAGCAGCTTTTTGTCCTTGCTCTTTAAACCCTCCCTGAAATGCATAGCCATGCAGGGTGCACCACAAAGAGTAGGAGAGGCGCTACGCCACCTTGTGGACTGGCTGCGGCACTAAGTAAAACTTCAGCAGGGCACAAAGTTGTGGACTGTAACAGGTAGAATAAGTTAATAGTCAGCTCTATTAAAATACATTTTAAAATCGGCAAAACTCTAACATTTGCCTATATAACGTGACCCAGATTTAATGACAAATCATGATAATTTGACATGGTTAAACAGAATGTGTGCCTGAGTTGACCTACTGGGCTTATAGTGAAGTCAAGAGAGCCAGTGGCATCATTAGGACTGGGTTTCAGCCCCAGATGTTTTTTAATTCAGCCTTGAACCTTTAGATATATAGATATATCATACATATGATAGAGATATCTCTAAGTATGTGGACATCACTTCAAATGAGTGGATTTGGCTATTTCAGCCACACCGGTTGCTGACAGGTGTATACAATAAAGCACACAGCCATGCAAATCTCCATAGACAAACATTGGCAGTAGAATGGCCTTACTGAAGAGCTCAGTGGCTTTCAACATGGGACCGTTACAGGATGCCACCTTTCCAACAAGTCAGTTTGTCAAATTTCCTCCCTGCTAGAGTAGGGCTGGGCGATATGGCCAAAATATCATATCATGGTATTTTTCAAATTTGGTCTTAAGTTTTGATTAATAAAAGTTCTAAATTTGCTTTATGAGTAGTGCGTGACCCTAGGGTGGCAACACATACATTCTAAACTATTTCAATGGGTCTTTCTCCATTGATTGTTTTATACTGTTCAATTCAACCTAAAATAATTTCCTGCAATTCCATCCATTTCTGCATTTCCTGCACTCATTTCAGATCATTTCCACACTGCCACGATATGGGCAAAAATACTAGGCCTTATTTTTAACCAAATGTTGCAATTGCGATTTAGATCAAAACACTTGGGTGAACTTTTGGAATCATGGAAATAGAATGTTTATTCCGATTCTATACTTAGAATGTAAATAATAGTGGGCACTTTGAATAGTGTTGAACAACGAATGACGAGTTATTGTGACAGGGTAAGAACCAAAGTGATGTTCAGTGTTTCCTCGGGGACCCTATAATCTTTGACTACATTAACTAGCCAGCTAACTATTGATTAGCATTAGTGGCTAACACGATTTAGCTTAACTTGCTAAGAAAATACAAACTAGCTATTTGCAGATGTAAGAAACACAAACTAATATTGTAATTATAGAACGCTAGAACAGATTTATATTAAGATCAAAGTGGAAACAATATCGTTGTCATCAACATTGTTGCATGTGCTGCATTGACCATGCAGACTTAAGGAAGTGTCTCGTGGTCAAGCAACAACAAATGCGCTCCTTGAGAGACAGGGGATGGGACTAGGTCTGTGTGGAAAGCAGCATGGAGAGAGAGAGCGGAGAGGGATGAGTCAAGTAGCGGAGTAAACTATAAAAACGGACGTTACACACGGCGAATAACATTTAACAAATCAAACATTAAAATACCGTTATAGAAGGTAAAGTAAAAACCCAAACCGGTCCGTGCATAAATACCGGTATATAGTAAAATACGGTATACCGCCCAGCCCTATGCTAGAGCTGACTTGACAACTGTAAGCGTTGTTATTGTGAAGTGGAAACATCTAGGAGCAACAATGGCTCAGCCACGAAGTGGTAGGCCACACAAGAACACAGAACGGGACCACCGAGTGCTGAAGTGCGTAGCGTGTAAAAATCGTCTGTCCTCGGTTCCAACACTCAATACAGAGTTCCAAACTGCCTCTGGAAGCAACGTCAGCACAAGAACTGTTCATCTGGAGCTTCATGAAATGGGTTTCCATGGCCGAGCAGTCGCACACAAGCGTAAACATGCTGACTAGACCGGGCGAGCATGTGGACTTTGTTCACCCACACCAGACGCGATCAGGACACGCAGGTTGAAATATCAAAACGAACTCTGAACCAGCCATATATTTTTATTTTATTTAACTAGGCAAGTCAGTTAAGAACAAATTCTTATTTACAATGACGGCCTAGGAACAGTGGGTTAACTGCCTTGTTTAGGGGACAGGTCAAAAAGCATTAAACATTTATGGCAATTTAGCTAGCTAACTAGCTTGCTGTTGCTATCTAATTTGTCCTGGGATATAAACATTGGGTTGTTATTTCACCTGGAATGCACAAGGTCCTCTACTCCGACAATTAATCCACAGATAGGAGGGTAAATGTTTGTTTTCTAGTAATCTCTCATCCTTCAGGCTTATTCTTCTTTGGACTTTATATGACAGTTGGCAACAACTTTAAAAGGTGTATTACCACAACCGACTGGAGTGTGGACCTCAGTTCATCTTTCAAATCACCCACGTGAGTATATGCTCCTAAAAACCAATGAAGAGAAGGGAGAAGCAGGCCTTGCAGAACCAAGATCTATTTAAGTGCCTGGCTACTCAGACGCTTGTTGACACGTGCGAGCAGTGTGGGTGCAATGATTTAATAACATGTATGTGTAAAAAAAAAAATGCAACACACGAAAGTGGTGTGGTCAGCATGTAAGATCACCATGTGCAATACCAAGCTTCAGCTGGAGAGTTGTAAAGCCATTGTACTCCAGAGCAGTGGAAACGCGTTCTCTGGAGTGATGAATCACGCTTCACCTGCTGGTAGTCTGACAGACGAATCTGGGTTTGGCGGATGCCAGGAGAACACTACCTGCCCCATTGCATAGTGCCAACTGTAAAGTTTGGTGGAGAAGGAATAATGGTCTGGGGCTGTTTTTCATGGTTCGGGCTAGGCCCCTTAGTTCCAGTGAAGGGAAATCTTAACGCTACAGCATACAATTACATTCTAGACGATTTTATGCTTCCAACTTTGTGACAAGAGCTTGGAGAAGGCCTTTTCCTGTTTCAGCATGACAATGCCCCTGTGAGCAAAGCAAGGTCCATACAGAAATGGTTTGGTGAGATTGGTGTGGAAGAACTTGACTGGCCTGCACAGAGCCCTGACCTCAACCCCATCGAATACCGTTGGGATAAATTGGAACGCCAAACGGCTAGCCAGACCTAATCACCCAACCTCACTAATGCTCTTGTGGCTGAATGGAAGCAAGTCCCCCAAGCAACATTCCGACATCTAGTGGAAAGCCTTATAGCAGCAAAGGGGGACCAACTCCATATTAATGCCCATGATTTTGGAATGAGATGTTCTATGAGCAGGTGTCCACATGCACTACATGACCAAAAGTATCTTCTGACAGTGCCACTGTGCCCCCCTGTGGACTGAAGCTGAACTTTACCACACACACACACAATATTTAACCCAGTTTAAAATTAGCTTTGTTGAGGTGGTAGAACTGACAAAATGAAATTAATCATAACCTATTCCATTCTACAGGTAAACATGCTTGGCTCATGTCAGATTTTTTTTTATTTTTTACATAGGCTATGTAACTACTTGAGTGTTTATTTTTATTACTCTTTATTCACTTAGCTACTTACATGTTCTATTGTTTTGCATTGTTGAGAGGTTAACCTGCAAGTAAACATTTCACTGCACTATATACTCCATGTATATATAACAAATACACTTTGAACTTAGAAGGGAAGGGGGAGGGCAGCCAGAAAGAGAGGGGGAAAGATGGCCAGCTTTGTGGTTAGATTGTAGGTGAACAAAACATTGAAAATGCATAGTCCCTAAGAGGGGCAATCAGCAGGTGCTACGTCCATTTTTGGACTTATAAATGAATGATATGTACCCATTGATTCTTGAAGAATAGAACTCCTCATGAGCTTAGATGAACACTATTGCACCCCATCAGAACCTAAAATATAAGCTTGTTTTACCACAATGTTTGTAAACAAAGTAAAATGTAAACAAACACTATATAGCATTTAAAAACATGCTTAAAACTCTACATTTTATATTATGGTTGGTCAGTCCTTAATTTGAAAGAGGTAACATTTCTCCAGCCCCATCCCTCAGCTTTTTACCGAAACAGGGTCAGGGAGTACGTTTTGTTATTGTTTCAACTGCTGATTGCCACTGTGTCCTCAAAATGTTACGTAATCTAAAAATCTCACATTCATTTACTCAGTTTTACCAGCTAATCATAAAGGTCTTATAACTTATTTCATTCTACATGTAAAAAATGTGCTCATGGCTATATGAATATAAATAGACTAGGGCAGGGGTATTCAACTTCAACCCTACGAGGTCCAGAGCCTGCTGGTTTTCTGTTCTACCTGATCATTAATTAAACACACCTGGTGTCTGAGCTCTAAATCAGTCCCTGATTAGAGGAGAACAATGAAAATATGCAGCGGAACTAGATTGGGGCCCAGAGTTGAGTTTGAGAGGCCTGGGGGCTATGTAGCTTCTTGTCGGTCATGTTTGGAGCTGTGTTGCGCTGTCATGCGGACACTTGCATTTTTACAGTTTGAGCACACAGTAAGGCTGGGCGATATATGAACAAAATCGCATATCACGATATTTGATGTTGTATTTTTGGATAATAAAAGTTCTAAATATGCTTTATGAGTTCATGACCCTAGGGTAGCAACACAAAGTATATGTGATTTCAATTGGGCTTTCTCCATTTATACTGTTAAATCTAACCCCACCCCACAAAAATATATTTAAAAAATATATACATAAAAAACTAAAATCTGCATTAATCAATTTATGCACTTTTATTAAAATTGTAACACTATGCCACGCAGCGGGACCAAAAAAATATAGCCTTAGTTAATTAGTGAACTGTTGGAATCATGGAAATAATGATTATTCTAATTCTAGAGTTGGAATATAGCGGGCAGCACCTTGAATACATTGTTGTTTTGACATGACAACGAAGGAATAAACCAGGGAGGAATTATTAACAGGGTAGGAACCAAAGTGTTGGTCAGTGTTTCCAGGTGACACTAATTAGATGCTACATTACTTTTTAATTATTTTTTTTTACTTCACGTAGCTAGCTAGCCAACATGTTCATACTTTGCCTATTCCTCTCTGATAAGATACCGTTGCTCAAACATGCGTATCTAGGCCTACACTAGCACTGGTACCAGGCAGAATTAGCTAGCTACGTTTGCTCTGACTCTTGGTACATTTAGCAAGTTAGCCAACTAGCGATTAGCAGCTAACACAAATGATTTTAAATCAAATTTTAATTGTCACATGCGCCAAATAAAACAGGTGAAATGCTTACAAGCCCTTAACCAACAACGCAGTTAAGAAAATACCAACAAAACAAAAAAAGATAAGAATAACAAACAATGAAAGAGCAGCAGTAAATAACAATAGCGGGGCTATATACAGGTGGTACTGGTAGAAAGTCAATGTGCGGGGGCACCGGTGTTGAGGTAATATGTACAGGTAGGTCGAGGTAAAGTGACTATGCATAGATTACAAACAGAGAGTAGCAGCAGCGTAAAAGAGGGGGTGGGGGGGGCAATGTAAATAGTCTGGGTAGCCATTTGATTAGCTGTTCAGGAGTCTTATAGCTTGGGGGTAGAGGCTGATAAGAAGCCTTTTGGACCTAGACTTGGCGCTCCATGTCCGCTTGCCGTGCGGTAGCAGAGAGAACAGTCTATGACTAGGGTGGCTGGAGTCATTAACAATTTTTAGGGCCTTCCTCTGATACCGCCTGGTATAGAGGTCCTGGATGGCAGGAACCTTGGCCCCAGTGATGTACCGGGCTGTACGCACTACCCTCTGTAGTGCCTTGCGGTCAGAGGACGAGCAGTTGCCATACCAGGCAGTGATGCAACCAGTCAGGATGCTCTTGATGGTGCAGCTGTAGAACTTTGAGGATCTGAGAACCCATGCCAAATCTTTTCCGTCTCCTGAGGTGGAATAGGCTTTGTCGTGCCCTCTTCACGACTGTCTTGGTGTGTTTGGACCATGATAGTTTGTTGGTGATGTGGACGCCAAGGAACTTGAAGTTCTTAACTTGCTCCACTACAGCCCTGACGATGAGAATGGGGGCATTCTTGGTCCTCCTATTCCTGTAGTCCACAATCATCTCCTTTGTCTTGATCACGTTGAGGGAGAGGTTGTTATCCTGGCACCAGACGGCCCTATAGGCTGTCTCATCGTTGTCGGTGATCAGGCATACTACTATTGTGTCGTCGAAAAACTTAATGATGGTGTTGGAGTCGTTCCTGGCAATGCAGTCATGGGTAAACAGTGAGTACAGGAGGGGACAAGGCACGCACCCCTTAGGGGCCCCTGTGTTGAGGATAAGCGTGCAGATGTGTTGTTACCTCCCCTTACCACCTGGGGACGGTCCGTCAGGAAGTCTAGGATCCAGTTGCAGAGGAAGGTGTTTAGTCCCAGGGTTCTTAGCTTAGTGATGAGCTTTGAGGGCACTATGGTGTTGAACGCTGAGCTGTCGTCAATGAATAGCATTCTCATATAGGTGTTCCTTTTGTCCAGATGGGAAAGGGCAGTGTAGAGTGCAAAAGAGATTGCATCATCTGTGGATCTGTTGGGGCGGTATGCAAATTGGAGTGGGTCTAGGGTTTCTAGGATAATGGTTTTGATGTGAGCTATGACCAGCCTTTCAAAGCACATCATGGCTACAGACGTGAGTGCTATGGGTCGGTGGTCATTTAGGCAGGTTACCTTAGTGTTCTTGGGCACAGGGACTATGGTGGTCTACTTGAAACATGTTGGTATTACAGACTCAGTCAGGAACAGGTTGAAAATGTCAGTGAAGACACTTGCCAGTTGTTCAGTGCATGCTCGCAGTACACTTCCTGGTAATCTGTCTGGCCATGCGGCCTTGTAAATGTTGACCTCTTTAAAGGTCTTACATCAGCTGCGGAGAGCGTGATCACAGTTGTCCGGAACAGCTGATACGCTCATGCATGTTTCAATGTTACTTGCCTCGAAGCGAGCATAGAAGTTATTTTGCTCGTCTGGTAGGCCCCGTGTCACTGGGCAGCTCTCGGCTATGCTTCCCTTTGTAGTCAGTAATAGTTTGCAAGCCATGCCACATCCGACGAGCGTCGGATCCGGTGTAGTATGATTCGATCTTAGTCCTGTGTTGACGCTTTGCCTGTTTGATGGTTCTTCGGAGGGCATAGTGGGATTTCTCATAAGCTTCTGGGTTAGAGTCCCGCTCCTTGAAAGCGGCAGCTCTACCCTTTAGCTCAGTCCGAATGTTGCCTGTAATCCATGGCTTCTGGTTGGGGTATGTACGTACAGTCACTGTGGGGACGACGTCCTCGATGCACTTATTGATAAAGCCAGTGACTGATTTGGTGCACTCCTCAATGCCATCGGAAGAATCCCAGAACATATTCCAGTCTGTGCTAGCAATTGCTCATTGAGTGCGGTTTTAGTTTCAGCATCGGTCTGAGGTGGTATGTAGACTGCTACAAAAAAATACAGATAAACTCTCTAGGTAGATAGTGTGGTCTCCAATTTATCATTTATCTACCTCAGGCGAGCAAAACCTTGAGACTTCCTTATAGATATAGTGCACCAGCTGTTGTTTACATATATGCATAGGCCCCTGCCCCGTGTCTTACCAGAGGCTGCTGTTCTATCCTGCCGATAGAGTGTATAACCCGCCAGCTGTATGTTCTTAATATTGTCATTCAGCCACGACTCGGTGAAACATAAGACATTACAGTTTTGAATGTCCCGTTGGGAGGATATAAGTGCTTTCAGTTCGTCCCATTTATCTTCCAGCGATTGAACGTTAGCTAGCAGGACGGAAGGCAAAGGCAGATTAGCCACTCGTCACCTGATCCTCTCAAGGCACCCTGATCTTTTTCCGCAAAACCTCTGTTTCCTTCCCCAGCGAGGATCTGGCCCCAGTCGGGTGTCTGTAGTATATCTCTCCCGTCCGACTCATTGAAGAAAAACTCTTTGTCTAACCTGAGATGAGTAATCGCAGTTCTGATGTCCAGAAGCTCTTTTCGGTCATAAGAGACGGTAGCAGAAATATTATGTACAAAACAAGTTAAGAACAATGCGAAAAAACAAACAAAATAGCATGGTTGCTTGGAAAATAAACTAGCAGATAATTTGCAGACTGTAAGATACACAAACGAATAATGTATAGAACACTTGTGAAATAATGCAGGTCACCAAAATTATTGCATCCATCTGATCATGCAAGGTTAAAGGCAAGAAAGTACTCGCAACTGCTCTCTCCTTGAGTGACAGGGGGCTGGGCTTGGTGTGGTTAGCTGCATGCAGCAGCAGGAGGGCGAGCGAAAGATGACTCAAGTAGAAAACAGAGTGAACTATAAAAACAGTCATTATAAGAGACAGCAACAGAGGAGGGCAGACAAGAGACAGCAACAGACAGAGAATGCGATGGAGATAGTCAGAGGAGAGAGTATCACCTAAGCTGCTCTATGGATTCTAATTACTCCACAGAGAAAGAGACTCATTGGACAGGTCAGAGTCTGTTTGAAGTTGAAAGGTTTTGGGCAATACACTGTAGATGTACAGCGCATTCGGAAATTTTTCCACATTTTGTTACGTTAATGCCTTATTATAAAATGTATTAAATTGTTTTTTCCCTCAAATCTATACACAACACCCCATTATGACTTGATCCCGATTAGAAATTTTAGCAAATTTATAGCACCTTTGGCAGCGATTACAGCCTCAAGTCTTCTTGGGTATGACGCTACAAGCTTGGCACACCTGTATTTGGGGAGTTTCTACCATTCTTCTCTGCAGATCCTCTCAAGCTCTGTCAGGTTGGATGGGGAGCGTCGCTGCACAGCTATTTTCAGGTCTCTCCAGAGATGTTAAATCGGGTTCAAATCCAGGCTCTGGCTGTGCCACTCAAGGACATTCAGAGACTTAGACGAAGCCACTCTTGTGTTGTCTTGGCTGTGTGCTTAAGGTCGTTGTCCTGTTGGAAGGTCATCCTTCGCCCCAGTCTGAGGTCCCGAGCGCTCTGGAGCAGGTTTTCATCAAGGATCTCCCTGTACTTTGCTCTGTTAATCTTTCCCTTGATCCTGAGTAGTCTCCCAGTCCTTTACGTGCCTTTTGGCAAACTTCAAGCAGGCTGTCATGTGCCTTTTACTGAGGAGTGGCTTCCTCCTGGCCACGCTACCACAAAGGCCAGATTGGTGTTCTGCAAAGATGGTTGTCCTTCTGGAAGTTTTTCCCATCTCCACAGAGGAACTTTGGAGCTCTGTTATCGGATTCTTGGTCACCTCCCTGATTAAGGCCCTTCTACCCCGATTGCTCAGTTTGGCCAGCTCTAGGAAGAGTCTTGGTGGTTCCAAACTTCTTCCATTTAAGAATGATGGAGGCAACTGTCTTCTTGTGGACCTTCAATGCTGCATAATTTTTTTGATACCCTTCCCTAGATCTGTGCCTCAACGCAATCCTGTCTCGGAGCTCTATGGACAATCCTTCGACATCATGGCTTGGTTTTTGCTCTGACATGCACTGTTCTAAAAACCTATTTTCGCTTTGTCATTATGGGGTCTTGTGTATAGATTAATGAGAGATAAAACATTTAAAAAATAATCAATTTTAGAATAAGGCTGTAACGTAACAAAATGTGTAAAAAGTCAAGGGGTCTGAATACTTTCCGAATGCACTGTATGTGTTCCAAAGTAGAGAGTGTTCCAGAGTCTCACAGTTGCTACTGTAATTGAGTATTGGCAGTGTCTGCTTTGGGAGGAGGGAAGATCTAATCTCTCAATGTTCATCTCCAAGTGCCCTAAATTCATGCATTTAGCTGTTGAAATTAATTTTTTTGCTGGGGGAAGAATGCCCCCAGACCCCCCTACTGACTTTGGGCTAAGCCCCAAATGTCTTCAAATCCTAGAACCACCCCTGGAGAGAGCATGCAGTGACATGTCATGCGCCTTTCTAAGAACAAGACAAGGACAACCGGCTGGGCAGGGTGATGAAACATGTAACCGATCCTGGGACAACCCAATAACATGCTCAGTGAAACTATCTATACACAATGCCATGCTCTATCTGGATGGGGCCAAGATGTAGGCTAGGCCGCTAGGTTGTACAGTGTTACTTAAAGTGCGGATGGGGGTAAATAAATTATGATTCACAGTTAATTCTGGGGTCATTCAGGGACAGTAGAAATTTAAATCTACTTTTATTTCCCCTGGTACTACAGAGTGATTTGTTAATGAACACTTGATAGTAGGCTGTCCACTAGCCTAATGTTAGTTTGTTCACTTAGCTCTCCAAACTAGCTATGGATTTTGCTAAAACGAATATGCCTAGCTACATCTAGAGGAGGGGGGGGGGGGGGGGGGGGGACTCAACGAGTTGTTGTCAGATACATTACAATTTAGCCTCTGTAGGCAGCTAATGTAGTCTGATGATACAATGTATTAATTGGCTAGTTCTCATCCACGACTGACATAACTATTTGAAACCAATCAGCCGCTTTCTAGTACAGACACAGAGTGTACGTTTTCTAGCCAATCATCTTACGAGTGTACCATGTTAGCTATATCTGCACTGTGTGTGATGGGAAAAAAACAATAACAGGAAATGGGCAGGATATAATTTTTTATGGTTAATAACTATCAAATTGATAACACTGAAATTAGCTTCATAATGTAGCCCGCTGATTATCTAAGTTGCATCTGCTAACGACGCGTTACCCAACGTTAGGTTAAAACCTACTGTACGTGTTGTTGTGATGCGTTATTTTAATCATGCATTAAAGACACAACACATTTTAGTTACCCTAATTAACATTTCAGGTTAGTACTACTAGCTAGTGTTGTTATGTAAGCAAAGTGTGACAAAACACATTTCACACAACGTTAGGGCCATAGCTAATATCTACCAGCATTGCAGGTTAACGTTAAATAATGTGGACCAAATAGCATGTCACATCTTGAACGTTGCCAACTGTAGCTAGCTAGCTTGCTCGATGGCTGCTTTTCAGTCGAATGATGGCCATGATCAACTAACTTAGTTAACTAAAATAGCTAGCTAAGTATTGACGAAATAATAGGCAAAAATTACATTGCGATTCATGGTGAAAGGGTTGGTTAAGTCGAGTTGACAGCTAGGCATTGTTGTAAAAAGATGTCAACAGTCTCTTGAAATTAGGTTTAGCACATTGCTAATTATGCGGGCCCAAACAAAGTCTGTGCGTCACCAACTCAGACAAAGCAATGGTAGCTAACGAGCTATAGCTGGTCAGCTACCATTAGCGAGTAACCACTTCAAAACAACATACAAAATGTCGACATTGCACTTTAGTTTGGAAAATACTCACAGCGCCGAGTCAAATTAATCAATTCAGTCCCAGGGGTGGATGCACTTCAAAGGAAAAAACCAAGGTCAGCTAGTTTAACGAGCTGTAGTTTGTGAAGTGGTGACTAGCCTGCCAGTCCGTTCTTCACTCCGAAAGAACACAGCTGAGAGGATGTAAACACATGTCACGTGCTGTTGGCAGACGTAGGCAGACAGGCGTGTGTTTTGCGCTGCCACAGAAACAGCCTAATGATTGCCTCAAGGGAAAACTTTGAACCAGGGTAAAAAATCTAATACATATCCCCCTGAGACCCAGGGGCAAGACATTGTTGTCCTCTCTAGTGGACATTAGTTATTGGTCTTTATCTCTGAGGACATACAAGCCGCTGTATGAAGTCCTGTTGTCCCTTTGAGAGGACATTCTGGGCTTTTCAATTATACTGAACAAAAATATAAACGCAACATGTAGTTGGTCCCATGATTCATGAGCTGAAATTAAATATCCCAGAAAGCTTATTTCTCTCAAATTTTGTACACACATTTTTTACACCCCTGTTAGTGAACATTTCTTGTTTGCCAAGATAATCCATCCACCTGACAGGTGTGGCATATCAAGAAGGTGATTAAACAGCATGATACATACACAGGTCCACCTTGTGCTGGGGATAATATAAAGCCACTCTAAAATGTTATTTTTTTTCACACAACATAATGCCACAGATGTCTCAAGTTTTGAGGGAGCGTGCAATTAGCATGCTGACTGCAGGAATGTTCACCAGAGCTGTTGCCAGAGAATGTAATGTTAATTTCTCTACTATAAGCCACCAACTTTTAGAGAATTTGACAGTACGTCCAACCGGCCTCAAAACCGCAGACCACGTGTAACCACGCCAGCCCTGGACCTCTACATCCAGCTTCTTAACTGTGGGATGTTCTGAGACGAGCCACTCAGACAACTGATGAAACTGTGGGTTTGCACAACCTCTCTCTCTGTCTCTGTCTCTCTTTCTTTTTTTCTTTCTCGGGAAGCCAAAGTCATTCCACTACCAAAGAGTTGTAAACAGGCCTTTACTGCTTACATGTTACTATGCTTCTCTCTCTCTCTCTTCTCTCTATCTCTCTCTCTCTCTCTCTCTCTCTCTCTCTCTAAGCATGTGTGTCCATGTATACTGATGATTCAACCTTTATTATTTTCCCATAACCCTACCACCCCCCACCTTTCTATTCTCATAGTTTCTACTGATTGTAAATAAAATAAAAATACATTTTTGCTAAGAGTATTATTAGATTATTGATCGATTGACTATGACTTCTCCAATTAGCCAGCAGTGCTATTTGCAGAGTTGGCTCCAAGTAAATGTTGGAATTTGCCAAAAACAAGCTATATATGGGCAATACCAAAACAAGTGATCTAATGATTCTGTCTCTTCGCAGCACAATCTGCAGAGCTGGGATGGTGGTTTCCCCCATATATACATACAGTTGAAGTCAGAAGTTTACATACACCTTAGCCAAATAGATTTAAACTCAGTTTTTCACAATTCCTGACATTTAATCCTAGTAAAAAATCCCTGTCTTAGGTCAGTTAGGATCACCACTTTATTTTAAGAATGTGAAATGTCAGAATAATAGTAGAGAGAATGATTTATTTCCGTTTTTCTTTCTTTCATCACATTCCCAGTGGGTCAGAAGTTTACATTCACTCAATTAGTATTTGGTAGCATTGCTTTTAAATTGCTTAACTTGGGTCAAATGTTTCGGGTAGCCTTCCACAAGCTTCCCACAATAAGTTGGGTGAATTTTGGCCCATTCCTCCTGACAGAGCTGGTGTAACTGAGTCAGGTTTGTAGGCCTCCTTGCTCGCACACACTTTTTCATTTCTGTCCACATATTTTCCATAGGATTGAGGTCAGGGCTTTGTGATGGCCACTCCAATACCTTGACTTTGTTGTCCTTAAGCCATTTTGCCACAACTTTGGAAGTATGCTTGGGGTCATTGTCCATTTGGAAGACCCATTTGCGACCAAGCTTTAACTTCCTGACTGATGTCTTGAGATGTTGCTTCAATATATCAACGTAATTTTTCCTGCCTCATGATGCCATCTATTTTGTGAAGTGCACCAGTCCCTCCTGCAAAAAGCACCCCCACAACATGATACTGCCACCCCTGCGATTCACGGTTGGGGTAGTGTTCTTCGGCTTGCAAGCATCCCCCTTTTCCCTCCAAACAAAACGATGGTCATTATGGCCAAACAGCTCTATTTGTGTTTCATCAGACCAGAGGACATTTCTCCAAAAAGTACGATCTTTGTCCCCATATGCAGTTGCAAACCGTAATCTGTCTTTTTTATGGTGGTTTTGAAGCAGTGGCTTCTTCCTTGCTGAGCGGCCGTTCAGGTTATGTCGATAAAGGACTGGTTTTACTGTGGATATAGATACTTTTGTACCTGTTTTCTCCAGCATCTTCACAAGGTCCTTTGCTGTTGTTCTGGGATTGATTTGCACTTTTCACACCAAAGTACATTCATCTCTAGGAGTGGTATGACGGCTGCGTGCTTCCATGGTGTTTATACTTGCGTACTATTGTTTGTACAGATGAACGTAGTACCTTCAGGCGTTTTGAAAATTTCTCCCAAAGATGAACCAGACTTGTGGAGGTCTACAATTTTTTTTCTGAAGTCTTGGCTGATCTTTTTTTTATTTTCCCATGATGTCAAGCAAAGAAGCACTGAGTTTGAAGGTAGGCCTTCCAATACATCCAGAGGTACACCTCCAAGTGACTCAAATTATGTCAATTAGCCTATCAGAAGCTTCTGAAGCCATGACATTATTTTCTGGAATTTTCCAAGCTGTTTAAAGGCACAGTCAACTTAGTGTATGTAAACTTCTGACCCACTGGAATTGTGATACAGTGAATTATATGTGAAATAATCTGTCCGTAAACAATTGTTGGAAAAATTACTTGTGTCATGCACAAAGTAGATGTCCTAAACAACTTGCCAAAACTATAGTTTGTCAACAAGAAATTTGTGAAGTGGTTGAAAAACGAGTTTTAATGACTCCAACCTAAGTGTATGTAAACTTCCGACTTCAACTCTATGTATACAACATCCTATTGGTTGCACGAATTGTATAATCATTTAAATTTAAACGTTTTTGAATCTGGGTGTCATTTTGTGTATCAGTTCATAAAACCATGTGCCATGGAATCAGTATATCGAAAATCTCCTCCCAACTATTTTGCAACCTGTATGGTGGCATTGTCCATTTTTTGGGCCTTAAATGAAACTGGTATACTTTTTTATTTATCACAATTTTCTTTAGACAATTTTGGTTTTAATGCAAGGCCGACAGACTTTACCTTCTCCTTACCTTCTCCCCCTTTCACGTTGCCTCCTCTATTTTTGCGGTAATGCTGCAGTCAGTTTGTTGTAATTTTGGATAGGGAGCACACATTTCCATATATTTTTGTTAACTGCATTTATGACATAACTGTCACACTCCTGACCTGTTTTCCTTTTTTCTTGTATTTATTTAGTTGGTCAGGGCGTGAGTTGGGTGGGTTGGTCTATGTGTGTTTTTCTATGTTGGGGTTTTTGTGTTCTGCCTGGTATGATTCTCAGTCAGAGGCAGCTGTAGATCGTTTGTCCCTGATTGAGAATCATACTGAGGCAGCCGGGGTTTCACGTGTGTTTTGTGGGTGGTTGTATCGCGTGTCTGCATTCGTGCCACACGGGACTGTTTGTCGATTGTTTCATGGTGTGCTTTTGTTTCGTGTTCAGTTTCGATTTAATAAATAATCATGGACACTAATCACTCCGCATATTGGTCTGATCCTTCTCGCCTCTCCTCATCATCCGAGGAGGAGGATTACGACGATCGTTACAGAACCACCCACCAATCTAGGATCAAGCGGTCTGCAAACGGGCAGCGACAGCAGTGGGAGAAAACCCAGGACTCCAGGACTTGGGAGGAGATCCTGGACGGCAAAGGACCCTGGGTTCAGCCAGGGGAATATCGCCGTCCCAAGGCGGAGCTGGAAGCAGCGAAGGCAGAGAGGCGCTGGTATGAGGAGGCAGCGCGGCGACGCGGTTGGGAGCCCGAGAGTCAGACCCAAAAATTTCTTGGGGGGGGGCACACGAGGAGTGTGGCAAAGCTGAGTAGGATACCGTGGAGTGAGAGGGCGTCGTACTGGCCAGACACCGTGTTATGCGGTAAAGCGCACGGTGTCCCCAGTACGCGTGCTTAGCCCAGTGCGGGCTATTCCACCTCGCCGCACTGGTAGGGCTAAGTTGGGCATCGAGCCGGATGTCATGAAGCCGGCCCAACGCATCTGGCCTCCAGTGCGTCTCCTCGGGCCGGCATACATGGCACCAGCCTTACGAATGGTGTCCCCGGTTCGCCAGCATAGCCCAGTGCGGGCTATTCCACCTCGCCGCACTGGCAGGGCTACGGGCACCATTCAACCTGGTAAGGTTGGGCAGGCTCGGTGCTCAAGAGCACGTGTCCTCCTTCACGGTCCGGTATAGCCGGTGCCACCTCCAAGTACCAGTCCACCGGTGGCAGCCCCCCGCACCAGGCTGTCTTTCCGGGTTCTCTCTCCAGCTGCTCCCACCTGTCCAGCGCTGTCAGAGCTTTCCTCCTCTCCAGCGCAGCCAGTGCCTATACCACGCACCAGGTCTACAGTGCGTCTCAGCCGGCCAGAGTCTGCCGTCTGCCCAGCGGCGCCTGAACTGCCTGCCTGCTCCGCGCTGTTTGAGCTGCCTGCCTTCCCAGCGCTGTCCGTCTGTTATGAGCCGTCCAGCCAGGACCAGCCAGAGCCGTCCAGCCAGGACCAGCCAGAGCCGTCCAGCCAGGACCAGCCAGAGCCGTCCAGCCAGGACCAGCCAGAGCCGTCCAGCCAGGACGCTGCCCCTCAGTCCGGTGCTGCCCCTCAGTCCGGTGCTGCCCCTCAGTCCGGTGCTGCCTTTTGGTAGAGTGGGTTTGACATGGAGGGTGGCCATTGGGAGGAGACCACGGAAGCGGGGTTTGACTATGGTGGGTTGGGGACCACGACCAGCGCCAGAGCCGCCACCGTGGACAGACGCCCACCCAGACCCTCCCCTAGAGTTTATGCGGGTGCGCCCGGAGTTCGCACCTTAAGGGGGGGGGGTTATGTCACGTTCCTGACCTGTTTTCCTTTTTTCTTGTATTTATTTAGTTGGTCAGGTCGTGAGTTGGGTGGGTTGGTCTATGTGTGTTTTTCTATGTTGGGGTTTTTGTGTTCGGCCTGGTATGATTCTCAGTCAGAGGCAGCTGTAGATCATTTGTCCCTGATTGAGAATCATACTAAGGCAGCCGGGGTTTCACGTGTGTTTTGTGGGTGGTTGTATCGCGTGTCTGCATTCGTGCCACACGGGACTGTTTGTCGATTGTTTCATGGTGTGCTTTTGTTTCGTGTTCAGTTTCGATTTAATAAATAATCATGGACACTAATCACTCCGCATATTGGTCTGATCCTTCTCGCCTCTCCTCATCGTCCGAGGAGGAGGATTACGACGATCGTTACAATAACTCCACCAGTCCAATTTATGATATAATATAATTATATAACTTTCAACGGTTATACAATTTATAAAATATTTTTTCCAAAAATAATGATTTAAAAAAAACTATTACTATATTTGAGTTTAACCATAATATGTGTTGTAATATTTGTTCTGGCTTTTCTGCTGGATTAATGTGAAATTGCAAACAGCTGTCTATGGCTTGTTTTAAAAAGCAATATTTTGGAGATTATTTCATTTTCAAATAATGTAATCTGAATGAAGGGAAAAAAGCCATTCTTGAACACGGGGTGAGACATCCTTCCTAATGTGCTAGAGAACCAGTTCAGATTTAAGTATAGTTTTTGTATGATTGAAGCCTTAGGTGAGAGGTCCAATGCTTTCATATTTAATAATTTCTGCCCTTCAAATTCATATTTAATATATAAATAGCTGTGTTTAGTTTAATTTTGTCTAGCTTGCTGTTCCAAATGAAGTGGAATATTTGTTGCTCATATAATAAAAAAAAAAAAGTTGTTAAGTATAGCAAGGGCCATAAGTAAATAGGTAAACTGGGATATGACTAAATACTGAATCAGGGGGATTATTCCACAAATAGACAGGTGTTGTCCTTTCCATGGTAGCAAGATCTTATCTAATTTGGCTGACTTTCTAATAAAATGTATTGTAGTGAGAGTATGTATGTCCACTTCACCGTCAGACCATTTTATTGGTAAACTACACGGTAATGTAAAAGTTTAATTCTTTAGCTATCCAATATGTAATATACTGCATTTATCATCATTTGGTTGTAATCCAGAGAGGTTAGATACATTATCTAGATAATCTATGAGGCTGTGCAGGGATCCAAATTGCAGATTTAAAAGAAAACATCAGCGTACAATGACACCTTTGTCCTTGATTTCTAGCCCCTTGATATTATTGTTGGATCTAATTGTAATAGCTAACATTTCAATGGTCATAATAAATAGATATGCCGATAGCGGACAACCTTGTTTTACTCCTCTTGACAATTTAATACTTTCTGAGAAGTAGCCATTATTTACTATTTTACACCTGGGGTTACTGTACATAACTTTAACCCATTCTCCTAAATTAAAATAGTCCATGCATTTATGTATAAATTCCAGTTGTACTTTATCAAAGGCCTTTTCAAAGTCAGCCATGAATACCAGGCCTGGTTTCCCACATTTTTCATAGTGTTCTATTGCTTCCAGTACATGTCTTATATTATCTCCAATGTATTGTTCATTTAAAAAAAAACTGTCTGATTGGGATGAAAAATATCCGACAATACATTTTTTAAATTCTATACGCTATGTATTTTGCTAAAATAATGGCTCATAACACTGAAGTGTAAGGGGTATCCAGTTTTTCAGGTGGACTGGAACTTTATATTTACCACCTGGGTACTGTTTCAGTAATAATGAAATCAGATATTCCGGCTGAGTATCTGATAGTCTACCATATTTATAGGAGATGTTAAAATATGTTAATAACCGAAAGTGAGAGGTTTGAGGACCTTTGAGTACATCGAAAATATTTGATATACCTCAACTGGTATGCCATACAGCCCTGGAGTTTTCCTGGACTTGAAGGCCTTAATTGCATCTAGAAGTTCCTCCTCTGTAATTAGGCCTTCCCATTAGTATTTCTGTACAGCTGTTCATTTTACACCATTAACAGAAAAATCCTTACAATTAACTTGTTAGTGGGGATGGATGAGACTGAAATTTAAAAAAATGTGCTTAAGGCATTTTGTTTCCTCTTTCAAAATATTGTTTTGGATTACTGTTATTTGTAACAAGTTTCTGTAAAAGAAATTGGTAGCATTTCTATTTTGCCCCATACTCCTTCTAGTTCGCATTATTTTTTATAATTTATTACACTTTTATAATAAATTCCTCTTCCTTTTGTTTTTCCTCTAACGTATTCTGTGCCTCTATGTTACAGTTTTTATTGATATCTATCTGTACTATTAGTTACTCTATTTCCTTTGTTAAAATGAACTCTATTGACCTAAATTGTTTTTGTTTTAAAGTTGAGTATTGAATTGCATGGCCTCTAAAGGCGCATTTAAAAGTGTCCCATACAAGTAGAGGATCTGCTGTACCTATGTTATGTAGGAAAAGATCAGTTATAAATTCTTGGTTAAAAACAAGTTGTCATCCAGTACGCTTTGATTACATTTTCAATATCCTCGCCCTCACGGAAATTCTGTAAGTGTAATGTGTATACCAATTATTTGATGGTCCGACCACATCCTGTCCCCTATCAACACTCCTCTAACTTTTGGTGCCAACAAAAATGGCATAAGAAAGTAGTCAAGCCGGCTAGCTTGATTGAGCCTTGATTGAGCCTCCGCCATGAATACTTATGTAAATGTAATATTTCCGGGATTTTTTTTGTTAGAAATTAGCAGACATTTCTAAAAACCTGTTGTTGTTTTGTCATTATGGGGCATTGTGTGTAGAAAATGTGGAAAAAGTCAAGGTGTCTGAATAATTTCAGAATGCACTGTACATTAGGATCAAATAGCCACAGTAACCTACTTGGCCACTGGTAAAACTACAACTTAAAGCTGGTACAGCCTCAGTGTAAACAGTAGACAAGCGCTGGAAGTTGCACAGAACATTCACAATTTTCAAGTTTTCGCTCAACAGACCTGAAATTCTCCCAGTGCCAAAATAAATTAGAGGTAACATTTTCCACTAGGTTTGCCTCCAAAAAGACAAACTAAAAGAAAAACCCACACCAATTTATGATAGAGAAGCAAAAGGAATATGGAGCAAAACAAAACTGGGGATACACCAAAACTCAGGCTTCTTTCATACTAAAGTGGTTGAGCTGGAAATCGCACGTCAGCTGAAATTAGGTGTAGCTGGGGGCTGATGTTATCCAGGGATAAACCTACATCTATCTCAACATCTAAAGGATATGTGTAAAGCCAGTGATAAGTGTAAAGAAAATTTTAAGTGCAATGTCTTAAACAAAAAAATTATAACACAGTTGAGGCAGTTTGAACTAGAACTAGAACTCTATATTTTAGTTTAATAGCAGCGAAACAATTGTCATAATAACTAATATTCTGAGTTGTGGATATAAACACAATTACTGATATGGTTGGCATAACATAATAATACTGATATGATAATAATGTTAATCTCATGGATGATCCTTGGAAACCTGATGCACCTGAGCTCAATTTCGAGTCTCAAAGCAAAAGGTCTGAATACTTGTGTAAATAAGGTATTTCTGTTTTGTTGTTTTATACATTTGCAAACATTTCTAAAAACCTGTTTTCACTTTGGCATTATGAGGTATTGTGTGTAGATTGATGAGGATTTTTTTTTACATTTAATACATTTTAGAATAAGGCTCTAATGTAACAAACATTTTAAAAAGTGAAGGGGTCTGAATACTTTCCGAAGGCACTGTAAAGTGCTTTCATTTCCAAACGGTAAAACAGATATGTTTGAAAATACCCTGAAATAAAAGCTGACATTATGTACTGTTGCCTAATATGATTTTTTAAATCTCAAATCAATCAAAATTCTGGAGTATAGAGACGATGAAAACTGCTTATCTGCTAACTGTATCTGGATGTCATGTAGTTTTAGCTAGTAAGCAACCTCATCATGAGGTGACAAGTTCAGATGGGTTGATTTGTAGTGCTGTCTGCTCTTGTACTGTCTCTTTGAAAGCTATCACTGTTGTAGTCCCCCAGCTGCTTGGCAAGGCCTGCTCACTCACTTTATTTAATCTCTGGCTTCATTCTGAATGAACATACTGATACACTTGTACAATTCTATGAGGATTGTGAATTGATTGAATGGGTTTCAATTAATATACATATCAGCAACCAAATTGTCAGCAATGAACAAATAATAGGCCTATATACCTGTATTTGCCTACTTTCTCATCTGAGATGTCTTGTCTTATTTATACTCACCACCAGGTGGCACAGACTTGTCATCCTCAGGTATTGACTTCATGAAGCTACAGTGACAGTATGGGGAGGAAAGTGATCCAATGCACCAATATGGCAACATCAACATACTGTACTACATTACGTCTGAGAATCACACACAACCATTTAAAAAGTTTTATTTCTACCATACACAAACTGTACAACACAGCGCATATCTGCTTATGAAATAGCAAAAGTAATACTTTCGATTTACAAACTACTTGAACTGAAAAAGCATAACATTTGAATGAAAAAGGAAAGAAAATACATTACAGTTTCATCATACTAATATAATTCCACAAAAATCCAGTTCACATGACAAAACATCAAATACTAACAGGGAAAATAAATATTCTTCACAAAACTTCCTGAGCAAACAATGTGTGGTATATGAATTAAATATTACGAATTATAAATAAATTAACACAATTATTAAGTTAAACAAAATGTTAAATGATTACATTTTTCAAGATTACAATTCTTTACAATGTGTTGACTATTTGAATAAAAGAAAGTATTTTTCTCAACAAGTGTCCTTAATTTGGCTATGTTTTGCAGATATGCACTTCTTCGAATTCTTCCTCAGGACATGTGTAGTAGGCCTAGTCAAACTCAATTCATTGTAACTTGATAGGACTATCAACCCATGCAAACTTCAAAATAATAACATTGTACTGTGACATCAAGAGCAATGCTCACAAACAAAGAAAGCGTCATCTTTCTCTGGAACCCCAGGCAATAGAACTCAACTGAAATACAACAGAAAAAAAGTGAAAGTGCAACTGATTCACAACTCAATTTAAGAATAAATAAAACATAACAATTGAAAACAAACAGTTAAGAACTAGCAATATCATTGTTTGTTTGTCCCTTTTTGCTTCAGGTAATAGTGATGAACTGAAAATCAAAATGATTGACAGTTTGCAAAATGATTGACAGGTTGAAAATACATGCTGGCCCTAAAGAACCGGCAGTGATATTTACGCCACCAAGTGCCTTTTGGGGGATATTTTGAAATTGGTGTGACTACTGAAACCGAAACGCCACCGACCATCATTCAGTAATAATGAGCATACATTTTAAAAGGTGTCATAATAGTTGAACTCAGAGTAAATGTTTGTATGGTGGTGGTTCCTTTCTTCTAATACCTTCCTCGACATTTTTTTCCATGCTGAAAATAAGTAAAAAGTTTTAAAAAGCACTAACACTTCTTAACCTGTGATACTTCAAGACCTGACTTTGAGATTACAGCTACTGAGACGATGCTTAAATATTTGAAATGGCATATAAACAGTCATTAAGAACATTTTCTCCTTTGAAAATAAGTGTACTGTATAATAAATTACACACCATCCACATAATACTGTCCTACCACAAAACAGAGAACTGTATATTTTATGTATTAATTTACATGTAGGCACATATATGCACACACAGTGTGTGCACAGAAGGCAGTTTAATATCTATATAATTTAAGAAAAAGAAAGACAATATCTTGTCAAAGTGGATTTATCAATTGTCTTAGTGCTGTCAGTTGCTCTATTCTAGCAACACACTCAAAGTTGAATTTGACATTCAGTTAATTGAATGAAATAAAACAATGTTGCATTTTGCTAAGAGCCAAACGCAACTCCCCAATTGCAGTCAACTTTTTAACATATTGTTCAATTATGAGTGTACAGTACAGTAGCATTGCATTTTTGAGTCTTCATTTTGTCTTACCATACATTCAGGGTTGAATATTAAATAGAAATCGAAAGCAACAATTTAAAAAAAATTGATTCTGGATTATTCTAGTAGAGTTCTCTACCTTCATGGGAGATCCAAATTGTTTTATTAGAATCTGATCTGACATATAAATAAACCACCACTAGACGGCAAAAGAGAGCTATGATTAAAACTGGAATGTGCATCAATGTAATATACAATTAGTCAAAGGATTTCAAATATTTAGCATTTTACAATCATAGAAATACAATTTAAAAAATGTTTAAATAAATACATTGATGAATAAAGATGATAAATAGCAATAACATAACAATGACAAAAAATAACAAATACAGATTTAAATCAAGCAAACCATACAAAATAATTAAGTGCAAGGGGGGTAGAAATCTCACCAGAAGTAACATGTCAAGTGAATACAGAAGCGTTAAAAAACATGAAAAATTATTTTCAGCTGGTAATTGTCTCAGTGCAATGTATTCAACTGTGAAATGTTGACACGTTTCCCAAAGCTTTGTCTTATACATGCAACTAAGCCAGCACTGCACTCTCCAGGAAAAACACAGTCATCCAATACCATTATCCCAACTCAAAGATACCTCCTCTTGGTGGCTTGACAGCTTAAACGTGGATTCCCTTTATAGCCTGTTTGATATTATCCAAGAGAGCCTTACACTCGGGAGAGTAGTCGTGCTCCGAGTTGTTGTACATATCTGTTAATGTGTTCACATAGGCTTCGAAATTATGCTCACTTATGGGCCCCTGGAACACAAACATGTTCTAATATTAGTTCACAAACTGAAGCATATAGTGAGAATAGCAATTTAATATCACTATAGCAGGGTTTACCAAACTCGGTCCTCTGGACCCCAAGGGGTGCACGTTTTGGGTTTTCCCTAGCACTACACAGCTAATTCAAAACTGTGTAGTGTTCGGGCAAAAACCAAAACATGCACCCCTCCCAAGGACAGAGTTTGGAAAATGCTGCACTATAGATAGAAATATGGTTAAAAAATGCAAGTGGGGAGGTTCGAATGAGGCCTAATGTACCATTTGAGGCAGTTGGATGTCTGTGAGACTGTTGATGAGAGCCTGGCTGAGGCGAGCTAACTCCTTCAGAAGGCTGTCGTTGTGCTGTTCAATCATCTTGTTCTCCTCCTCAATTGTCTTCAGGTTACATTCCATTGACGAAATCTGCTTTCAGGAAAGAGGAAAACTTGTCAAACTGAATTAGGCCTGAGTCCTTTGAAAACCATCATATCATCACAGATGTGGATATTTACCTGGGTCTGCAGTTGCATCATGTCAGCTTCTATTTTCAGGTTGGATTCATTCAGTTCCTTGATTTCATGATCCAAGTGTTGCATGTCATCGTCGTTGTCGACTCCTGTTTGAAAATGGAGTTCAAACTAAACCTGCTACTGTGCTTCCGTGAATCAACTAGGAGGTGGTCTACACATACTTTGGTGGTACTAAGATGAACATTTCCATAAAATATATTATCCTGCCAAAGCATATACTGTATGTACAGTACACCACCAAGACTTACCACTGCTGGCTTTCAGTTTAATAGTCACCATCTCCTCTCCTGACATCTTCTTCTTGATACTTTGAGCATTAAGTGGGCATCCAGACAAACTATTTAGAAATCAAATTCAAATTACAAAAATATTACCAACTCACAAATGTCAATCTCAAAGCTATTTAGTTGTTCAATGAGTGCGCCTTTAATTACGGGTCAGTGGTCAAGGATAGTAGTATCAATAGAAATTATAAACATTTCCCTGGAATCATACGGGACAAAATTGACGCAATGCAACCTCACCTTCTATGGGTGACAAACACGTTATTGGCGTGTCCAAGGCCATTGCAGCCGGGCAAGGGACAGTGGGGCAGTTCCTGTTTGCAGGCCTTATTCCAGGGGAAGGGGAGGCCATTGATGGATGACTCGTTCTGCCTCTTAGCAGTGAGGGGGCAGCTTCCTGCACTGCGGTGAGATGTGTACTTGCCCGATGTGTGGCCCTGCCCATCACAACCTATCACTGGACACCTAGTAGGGAGACAAACAAGGGGTCTGTTCAGGAGGATTTTACGTTACAAAACATTCAGCTAGAAATGCATCGCATAGAACAGATAAGATTATCTGTAAAATAGAATATGGAACTGTGTCAGGTCTATTAATTATATATCTAAAACGTTCAGAATACACCCAGGAGTCTGTTACTATCTGATGTCCTCCCCTTATACTGCTAGTGGAGAGATTCATGTTGTCACACAGACTGTTGACAATGTACAGAGTGCCGCTGTGAGAGACGTCTATTCTCATTCCGATGAGGCAGAGGAGAAAGATTATTGTCACCAGTAAGCTGTTTTTCCCTCAAAATAGTTTGGCAGTTGAGGCCATTTGATATGACAGATGTAGTAAATACAGTATGATCTGAGATATGTAAATCTATCGCTGTGTACAGTTTAGGTACAATGGAAGTGTAAGTAGATCAAAATGCTGTCAACTGAGTTGCGACGACTTTACTTAACCTGTTAAACCACACATAATACATACATACATACTCAAACAAATCATTTGCACAGTTCATAAATATCCCTCACTAACTAGACCGGAAGAGTTGTCAAACCATTACGTTGATTAATCCAGTCAAATGCTGATTAAAAATGTAGTCATCGAAACTGACAACAGGCTCAAATAATCGTATCAGCCAAGTTGCTAATCCACAAAAACGTTGGAATAATAAACACATACAGATTGATATAGCCTACATATACAGTACTAGGTAGGTTATTTGTGTTTGTAATCGAAAAACATAAGCACAAGTCTTGTTGAATATTATTAAGAGTTATAAGGGTAATTACATTTTTCCTGCTCTGTTTTCTACAGGTCAGTAATGGAGTGACATGAATTACACATAATTGTCATGTATCCCGTCATGTGAAAGAATGTAATTTTGAGGGTTGCTGAACTCTTCCCTTATTGGTAAAGGTGAAAGGCAGGCTGAGATGGTACAAATGGAACACATAGCTAGCGTACAAACAGAGTACTACTGTAACGAAGCTTGTTGTTGCACTTCGTTGTTCAGAGTACTGCTAGCACTCAGAGGACTAAACAACCCCATTATTTCCATCCATCCACACACCACAGATGTAAGGCACCAGGACAATAGAAGCATGCCATATGGCCTACAATTTACAATCATCTAGTAACATTACAGATGCACTACATGTAGGTAGATTCGAACTAGCAACCTTTCGGTTATTGGTCCAACGTTCTTACCGCAAGGCTACCTGTCGCTCCCCCTCTTAATGTGTATGCGATTTATTCCAGTCTAATTCCTAAACTCTTGGCCCTGCATTAGTAATTAAAAAGATTGGGAAATCTGTGTCTGTCCAGATGTAGAAGTAAACAAGGTCTCATACATCGGACTTTGGATTTAAGCAGCAGCAATCAATTATTATTTTTTATTTAAGACCAATATCAGTTTTTCCAGAGACAACTGCATCTAGAATAATTCAGCTTTACACCAGTGAATCAACGCTTTGTACCCATACAGTAGTATGGGGGACCTGTAATAAACAATACATGATGATAAGGAAAACACTGACAAGAGAGTGATAAGCCAGATATTCTATTAAGACAACTCAAAAATATTACAGTGTCTGAAACATGTATTATACACATGTTGTTAATCTTTGAAATATGATCTACTAATGATGGGCAGAAAAACAATTTCATTTTCATTTTTCTGGTATAATGACCTCTTAACAACCCGGATACAAGTATTTTCATTCATTGAGACAGCAATCATGTAGTCATGCCAGTAAAAAAATGAAAAACAACAATCATAAGAATAATCTCTTACTTCATTTCTTGGTCGTCTTTTTCATCTTTGTTTGGTGTAAGCCTCAAGCCTCCCTTTCTGGCACGTGGACATCCTGACAAACTACAAATGTTTAGAGACGATACGGTTTAACAATAATGAACACTAATTTAGGGCTAAAATCAAGCAAACTCTTCCATCAGTGATTCTCACAAAGCATGTCATTGAAAACAACATTCTAAACAACAAAATCAGTATTCAAGAATCAGTCAGGTGTCGTCAGAATCGTATCTTCTTGGATATACAACACTTTACCAAAAGTCAAAGATGAATAAATTCATAAAAATAAACAACAAGATTCAAACACATTTCTATTAATCAATTCATTCGTGTCATCCAGTCTAGACTACCTTCTGTGTGAAGCGTAATTCCCGGTCACGTGTCCAGATCCATCACATCCAAGTGTTGGGCACCTGCAGGTGGAGAGACAGACAAAACAGGTGAAACTCTGGAACAATTATATAATATTTAAATGCATTAAAAGAAAATGGAAGGCAAAGGGCCTTTATGAGGTCAGGAGATATACAGTACATTGCATTATGTACACTGAGTGTACAAAACATTAGGAACACAGGCTCTTTACATGACATAGACTGAACAGGTGAAGCTATAATCCCTTATTGATGTCACCTGTTAAATCCATTTCAATCCGTATAGATGAAGGGGAGGAGACAGGTTAAAGAAGGATTTTTAAGCCATTCAGATGGTGAATGGGCAAGACAAAAGATTTAAGTGCCTTTGAACAGAGTATGGTAGTTGGTACCAGGCGCACCGGTTCGAGTGTGTCAAGAACTGCAACGCTGCTGGGTTTTTCATGCTAAACAATTTCCCATGTGTATCTAGAATGGTCCACCACCCAATGGACATCCAGCCAACGTGACACAACTGTGGAAAGAATTGAAGACAACATCCCTGTGGAACGCTTTTGACACCTTGTAGAGTCCATGCCACAACGAATTGAGGCTGGTCTGAGGGCAAAAGGGGCTGCAACTCAATATTAGGAAGGTGTTCTTAATGTTTTGTACACACAGTGTAAACAGCCTGATCACACAACGTGGATAAAAGTCCAAATTCAATATAGTCAATGTATTATATGACTAAAACAGCATGAGACCAGGTAGAATGTATAATGTAATCCAATAAAATAGCACAAAATTGAATGAGTGGACACAAACAGGTGAACTACTGGCTAGAAACAGTTGATTATGACTGAAAGGACAACTCGTACTTTAGTTCCTGAGAGTTGGCTGCCATCAGTGATTTGAGAGTCTTGTCAGCCAGGGGACACCCAGATACACTACAGACAGAGGATCCACACCAGAGAGTTATTACAATGAACCCTTTGATCATAGTTCAATTCAATTGAAGTCTGACAGTGATTGATATACTGTACAGTGCAATGTGGCAGAGAGGTCATCCTCTCCTAAACCATATGATAACCATTTGCATTATCATCTTAAGTTTGTACAGTTGTTTTCTGTCCAATGTTTCAATACAATTACAAGTCAGTTTTAAATTACTTAAATTCCACAGCGACAATAAGGTTGCAAAAAAATGTATAGTTTCATTTTCAGCAGCATATAATGCTGATCAACATGAAACAATCAACATAGTTCCTCTGAACCAAGCCTTACAGTATTTACTAGCTGGTGTTAACGAGTGTGTAATTACCTTCGATGTGACGCATAATTTCCTGTTACATGGCCACTGCCGTCACAGCCGGGGGTAGGACAGCTGCAGAGAACACAACACTTAGTTAGACCATACTCTACAATACATGGACTTTCAATACAGTGTATTAACCTTCGTAACATGACATTGAATTGTTATTAGTGGAATTGGAAGTGTGAAGTGTTAGTGCAGCAGGAAATTTAGTAGAAAATATTTTACTCCCGAACACATTCACTACAACAACGTCTCTGAAAGTGTTTATTTGGAGTGGCAGAAAGTTGTTCATTAAAAGGTGCTCACTTGGAAGATCTAATTGTTTTCTGTAAATGACTCAATAGTATCTAACCATAAAGTGAATCAGATCCCCAGAGCCAAACTCAAGAGAACATACAGAGTCTAACTACAAAGTCAAGAGTGGTAAGCTGAGGACATACGGACATGTAAAAACTCACTTTTAACAAGATACATTTCCTCTCCACATGAACCTGCAGACATACCAGTCACAACGATATGTAATATATAATAGGTAACAATATAAGAGCTAATAATAGGATAGATCATGTCCAGTGCATTTCACTGAGCGTGTATTCAGTCACCCCACTTATAATATACTGCCCCATTTAAAAGGTCTGGTCGGGAATTACACTTTTGTTATTAATACTGACCATCTGTCAGCTGACCTTTTTAGAGGGAAATGCACATTATACACAGATGACTGAGCAAAGAAGCCTCAATATGTCAATTTCTCCCCTCATTGGACCCCCAGAATGAGCAGACCAGACATGTTTAACATGATATACCTCATCAGCTCTTTCTTAGCATCTCTTAAGAGCATCTTGGTCTTGGGGCTTAACATGCTCGCGTCTCCGGAGTAGCTCTGGTTCTCCAGAGAAGCGTCGTCAAAATCCTCCTGCTGAGAGACGTATGTACGTTTGAAATGGACCCTTTTCACTATATAGTGCACTACTTTTGACCAGAGCCATGGACCCTGGTCAAAAGTAGTGCACTACAGAAGAAATAGGGTGCCATTTCAGATGCAGTCTTAATAATAAAGTGTCTTTAAAAATCTGCTTAACCTCCTGACTTCCTGTCTCAGTCTTGAGTTTTGAACATTATCAATGAAAACATCCCACTTATTACTCTTAAAACACAAGCCTAGGGGTTAGGCGGTAAGGCTGAGGTATTACGCTGAAGGATACTTACAGTAAACCATACATCCATTTAAAGTCACATTTAATCCACACGGACAGTATTTATGACGTATATACTTGTGATGTAAAACATTTGGATTTACTTCCTCAAAGATTATGTGTTCAGCACCAGATGTTGTCGTCGGTGAGTTAATAACAGTACAAATGTCATGGCCTTTTAAATCAACAACAACCAGGAATACCAGCTGTGAGGAACACTCTCTTTAACAAGAGCTTTTACCTCTCTGTCGTGCATCATTTGTTGTGCTTTGCTGAAGTTGAGAGGTGTGTCCCAGGCGTCTCTCTCACACAGGGAATGGTAGAAGGCAGGGCTGATGTGCACACTGCCGGCCTGCTTGAGAGTGGACTCAGGAGGGGACAGGGCAACGTCTCCCAAAGGCACCTTGGGTGGGGAATTTACCTCCCGACTTTTCTTCATACTCAGGTCCAGGGTGCCGTTCTCATCCACTTCTATGGGCATGTCCTAAATGAGAAGAAGTTCACAAGTCAGACTCTGTAACAGTCAGCAGGTAATTAACTTTTTTGAAATAGTCAACTGTCTTTAATAAAAACATACAGGTATGCCAGTTTCATGGGAAATAAAAATATGTGGGTTATGAAGTTATGAAGATTGAAATGCATATATTTCCATGACATGCCTTAGCACCAACTACAATGCTTTAAGTGTGCGCCACTCTGAAAATGACAACTATAATTCCTGTGAGAAATAACTTGAATTGCACCTCAAATACACATTTACATGAAAATAAGACGCTGAGTGATTATCTAACACCGGGGTAAAGTGTGGTGTTAAGCCAGCATTAATTCTGTTGAACAAAATAATAATCGTTGCTTGGTGTGTAGTTTTTTTGTGACAGCTGTGTAATCTATCTGTTTTCTAGGACACACAACCAAGATGGCAGCTGGGGGTGCTGGTTTTAGGTCATCACCATTAAAACAAAAATGAAAAAGCTTAATGCAGCATACGTTTTCTCACTGACAGATGTGTTACTCATTCTGTGTTATGTGAAATGCTGGGCTGTGTGCTTCTGCTTTATAGGTTTTATAGTATTAAAAGTTTTACCTCATTAAATGCCGAAATACGGCCTATAAATGAAACCAATTATTCAACGCATATGTCCCATTAAACCTATCCCCCATTATTTTTGTAACAAAAGAGAGCCTTTCAAATTAATTAAAGGGGATAATTTTCATGGACATTGCATGCGTGTGTGGCTGTCCATTTTAATTATGTCTGTGATGGTGACATGTCTGTAGCTAATCTCAATAGCATGAACTTTTCACATTGAGTTGTAATGCATTTTTGTTGCATTTGCTACCTACAGAGATACAACAAACATATGAGTTGCATGGCCCCATACAGTGTACTGTATGCTACATAAATCCAATGCAGAAGAGCACAAATGATTAAGTTGCTAACACTGTTTTATTCATTCAGTGGGTTGACACCTGGTACAAGACCACATTCTCAGCTCACCAAGCTGGGTTCTGTACTGTGTAGGTGTTGGAAACCTTGAATCATTTATCTATCAATATTCTGTCATAAATTACATAATGTAGAGAGGCCTTGTTTGGGTTTTGAGACATTCGTCGTTATGCTCAAACGTATTGCACAGGAAGGCCAAGTTTCAGTTCAGTTGAGAGTATCATGGTTTTCCACGTAGTGGACAGGGCAGTTGGGTTTTTTTCCCTCTAGAGATTATACAGGACGTGCACAAATGGGTCAAGTTTTAAACTAAACTGGTGCACATTTAATAAATCACTGAGATTTTGGTTTTGTGTGAATAAAAGATTTCAGCTAATGAGTCCTTCAGCTGATTGGTTTAATCCACTGAACTAGTTTTATAGGTCATCTGATAGAGAAAGAGCTTATCCTGGATAATATATTACTAAGCAAAATATATTCCGCCATCTGCAGCATGCAAGACACACTTTCATACAGTTAATAATTTTTCCCTTTTCTTTTTTGTCTATTAATAAAATCATATGCATGACCACATGTTTTACATAAACTACAGAGTCTAATTGTAATTGAGAAATAAGGGTGTTTGTAACAGTTAGGAAGAGTTTGTGCATACGTTATGACGTCATTTTGTGACGGTAAGGTTTTTGTTGGTTGTTCAGGCACACAAAATTGTTTCTTGAGGCAAGCCGAAGCCAGTAAACGAAGTCTACGCCCCTTCGTCAGTGATTGGTCAACAGTAGGGATTCTTCAGTAAAGTCTTTGTTGTCATTCAACGAGACGCGACTCATTTTCATGCACATTTTTTTATTTAGAAGTACTGCACCAAACATCTTAGTTAGAGGTAAAAATTGAACGACTACGATCTCATCGGCAAAAAACTTCAAAATTAATGACAGATTTCTTCAGTTATCTTTAAATAATTGTGACTATTACCATAAAAGTAGAAACTACAGTCTAATTGTAATTGACAAATAAGGTTGATAGTATTTTTTTCTTTTGATGTGATTTTATAAATTTTCTTTTGTGTACATTAAAGCTTTATGGAGGGGAACCTCTTGTTTCCCTGCCACCAGAGACACGATCTCTTTGCCAAAAACAGTCCTTTTGATGTTTCTCCCTTTTTATACACAAATCAGAGTTGCTTTAAAATGACCCCATTAAATACCTTTCCAAGTGGTCTAATTTGATTACCTTTGTGGAGGATGCCAGGGGCCGGCCAGAGATGGAGATGGCCTCCATGTTGCTTCGGTAGCGGGTTGAGAGGTTGAGGATGGCGGTGGTGGCTGCGGTGTCTTGGAGCCCCTCACATCCCGGTTTGTAATGGGTGGGTGGGCTGTGCCGTCCGGGGTCAGGCGTGGGAAGGAGGTTGCCAGGGGCACCCAGGAAGTCGGTGTACTGTAGAGCTGCTAGATAACAGAACACACATTCAGCAAGTTACAGGAACAACTGATTATACTCACTATACTATGGTGCATCGTGCAACCAGCTATACATTTGTTGTTACAGTGTGGTTGCAATGGCATCAGTCTGTGCTTGAATAAAGGTAGCTAGGTGGGACAACATAGACTGTGTGGATAAAACATGTATTTCTTGATAAAATGACAATTCTCTCAGGATCTGACAGATCTGTTTAAAAAGTATATATATATTTAAAAAAAAATCCTACTAGCACTGACTTTGCTGATAGCTACTTTGTGAATTTTTTTACTTACTACGACTAAGATACGTGGTTGTCCCACCTAGCTACCTTAAAATGAATGCACTAACTGTAAGTCGCTCTGGATGAGAGCGTCTGCTAAATGACTGAACTGTAAATGTAAGCAATATTACACAAGCATGATTGTCTTGTTTACAGGAACCTTGTGAGTGTGTTGCATACTCGTAGTTTGGATGTTGTCTGATCATGTATGGGCTACACATTTGTGGCAGAAGATGAGCGACACTTGCACATTAAATCCGTTTAATGTGGCTTGACACATGCCCCTCCCCCTCCCCTGAATCAAATAAAATGTGCGAAACTCACAGTCAGGGAAGTGTGAAGGAGAGATTTTTTGGTCCTGGTTGGGTGCCATCAGAGGTTGTTTGCCGAAGACCTGTGCATCAAAGCTGGCGTAATCAAAGCGGATCTTGCTGTACTTGTCCATGTCCTTGGTGAGGTTGGCTTGCAAGGCGGCGGTGACAGGATGGTGATGGGCGAACCTGTAGCTGTACTGGTTGAACTCCAACTTCTTCATGAGGGGGCCGAGAGGTCTGGTTGGAGAAGAATCCAAGAAGACGAGGTGTTGTTGTTGGATTTGATGAGGAAAGTGGCTACTGTAGGTGTCAAATAAAGTCCATATAAGGAACAGGAAATTGACACATACAGTGGCAAGAAAAAGTATGTGAACCCTTTGGAATTACCTGGACTTCTGCATAAATTGGTCATAAAATGTAATCTGATCTTCATCTAAGTCACAACAATAGACAATCACAGTCTGCATAAAATAATAACACACAAACAATTATACATTTTCATGTCTTTATTGAACATTCCGTGTAAACATTCACAGTGCAGGTTGGAAAAAAGCATGTGAACCCTTGGATTTAATAACTGGTTGACCCTCCTTTGGCAGCAATAACCTCAACCAAACATTTTCTGTAGTTGCGGATCAGACCTGCACAACGGTCAGGAGGAATTTGACCATTCTTCTTTACAAAACTGTTTCAGTTCAGCAATATTCTTGGGATGTCTGGTGTGAACCTCTCTCTTGAGGTCATGCCACAGCATCTCAATCGGGTTGAGGTCAGGACTGACTGGGCCACACCAGAAGGAGTATTTTCTTCTGTTGAAGCCATTCCGTTGTTGATTTACTTCTATCTTTTGGGTTATTGTCCTGTTGCATCACTCAACTTCTGTGGAGCTTCAATTGGCGGACAGAGAGCCTTACATTCTCCTGCAAAATGTCTTGATAAACTTGGGAATTCATTTTTGTCGATGATAGCAAGCTGTCCAGGCCCTGAGGCAGCAAAGCAGCTCCAAACCATGATGCTCTCTTCACTGTCCTTTACAGTTGAGATGAGGATTTGATGTTGGTGTGCTGTGCCTTTTTTTTCTCCACACACAGTGTTGTGTGTTCCTTCCAAACAACTCCACTGTAGTTTCACCTGTCCACAGAATATTTTGCCAGTAGCGCTGTGGAACATCCAGATGCTCTTTTGTGAACTTCAAACATGCAGCAATGTTTTTTATGGACAGCAGTGGCTTCTTCCGTGGTGTCCTCCCATGAACATCATTCTTGTTTAGTGTTTTAAGTATCGTAGACTCGTCAACAGAGATGTTAGCATGTTCCAAAGCTTTCTGTAAGTCTTTAGCTGACACTCTAGGATTCTTCTTAACCTCATTGAGCATTCTGCGCTGTGCTCTTGCAGTCATCTTTGCAGGATGGCCACTCCTAGGGAGAGTAGCAACAGTGCTGAACTTTTTCCATTTATAGACAATTTGTCTTACCGTGGACTGATGAACATCGAGGCTTTTAGAGATACTTTTGTAACCCTTTCCAGCTTTATGCAAGCCCACAATTCTTAAACTTGGGTCTTCTGAGATCTCTGTTGTTTGAGGTATGGTTCACATTAGGCAATGCTTCTTGTGAATAGCAAACTCAAATGTTGCTGAGTGTTTTTTTATACGGTACGGCAGCTCTAACCAACATCTCCAACCTCGTCTCAATGATTGTACTCCAGGTCAGCTGACTCCTGACTCCAATTAGCTTTTGGAGAAGTCATTAGCCTAGGGTTTCACATACTTTTCCCAACCTATACTGTGAATGTTTAAATTATGTTTTTAATATAGACAAGCAAATGCAATAATTTGTGTGTTATTAGTTTAAGCAGACTGTGCTTGTCTGTTGTTGTGACTTAGATGAAGATCCGATCTAATTTCATGACCAATTTATGCAGAAATCCAGATCATTCCAAAGGGTTCACATACTTTTCTTGCCACTGTACATGCACATTATGCACAACATGCTGTGGAAGAGGTGGTGGTGATTGTGGAAGTAATAGAACATTGAATAATATCGATACGAGGTGGTTGTGAAGGAATGGACACGGTGTCGTTTGAATCATATAATAATATCAATGTCCTCCTCCTGGATTGTGGGATCTGATCTGTACTGTACGTTCACACACAGGCATGTTGCCCAACTAATTCCTTTTGTATGAGTAGGCAGTCTGCCTGTCATTTCTCTTCAGGGAACAAAGAGTTCTTATGCTCTGTGTCCCTAATAGGGAGAATCTCATAGGACCTTAACCCATTGCTTAAGTACAAATGATACTGAGAAACCATATCTGTGATGTTTTGCTAGGCTATATATTGTCATTCCTTTTACAATACACTGACTGGGTAAACTGGACAGGATACTGTAAATGTTAACCAACATAGCTCCTGATTTTATATGATATTGATAGTCAACGAGCACAAACACTGTTTTATATCAAAGGGACTATGCTCTCAGAATAAATGTTTTATAGTATAGTTTTCAATTGGTTTATTGTCATCATAATGTGTGTCCACATGCGCTTCAATAATCGTCAACAGTCAGAGTGACAATACGGCAATATTACAGCTTTAGCATGTGTTATAACATACATTCTCAGTCCATGTGATTTACCTGGACAATCGTTCTGGTGCTTGTCTGCATTTGGGGCTCTCCTCTTGAGGTTTGGAGACTTTCACTGCAGCAGCAATGGGGCAGCCTGAAAGACTGGAGGAGGAGTAGAAGGAAATCAAACCCATTAGTCCGACATTGAACCTGTCTATGTACAGTTTGTCATTTTTAATAGGTTAGTCCTGCAGGCTGTACCTCCGGTGGGTGCTACGATTGCTGTTTACATGGCCTCTTCCTGTGCACCCGGGAGTAGGACACTTGAGGACGTTTTCATGCATGGCCAGGACTGGGGACAGACAGGAGAGGAGAGGGCCAGTAGGTGAAACAGTAGGGTTAGTAGAAGGAGAGCTGTACTGTACATCAGTGGTGAATATACTGCATCAGTGGTGACATCCTTTAGAGTAGGCATAGGAGTCATAGGAGTGCCAAGAGTTAACATAATTAACAAACATGAGAAGACAGGAAAATAATCAAGTTGAAAACTATAGGCATACATTCTGCTTGTTCATTTCTTGATAATTTTATTCAATTAACACATTGCTTATGTACTGACATCAGAAAGAAACCATGGTTATAGTGCACAGATCCTTTGAAGACACAAGCATCTCTAACTAGCACTGTTCCCATTGTCAGTGAACTGTGTGTTGGTTGCATAATATAAATACCTTAGTGGAAATAAGACTATAACAAAAAAGCGCAGATATTTTTTCATAAAACATTGTCATTGTTGGAGTTCCACTCGGTATCCTTGGAAACTTTTATTTTCTGTACATATTTTCCAATTAGTTTGCAGGTTTTGTCTATTTATTTTTTGAATACAGAGTTAGTAACCCCTTTGATTTGCAAACACTGCCTCTGGTCTAAGAGCAAATGCTTTCATATTGAACAAAATGTAATTGCTTTTTATGTTCCTTTTGTAACATCAGTGTTTAATGTTGGATGTTTATTATGTTACATTAAAATGACTAAATCACAGCCAATAAAAAAAGCCTTTTCAATATTCAGAAATTAGAAGGAAACTCCAAGTTCCTATGTGACCACAAGTATTATTTTTCTATTTGCATGATTCTATAAATGGAAAATGTAGAGATGCCCTTCAATCAAAGAGTTTCTGCACCTACAGATCTTAATTTGACCACCTTGTTGCAGGAAATGTTAAACTTGCAGTGCATTTGAGGTTCAAAAATGCATCTGTAATTTCCACTTTCAAATTTCAGACTTGATTTTCCCTTACAAAAAATGCATCAACCCCTACAAACATGGCCTTCATTATAATCCACATAATAATCCACATGTCCTGTTGTTCCAGGATTATTGTCCTGCTGTAGCAAACTGGCTCAAATTAAGATCCTACATCTGTATTTGATAACTTCATGATTTCCTTCGAACATCAGAACTTATTTCATGATTGATAACAACATCTCATTCTATTTTATTCTATATGTACATGCTTGTGTATGTATGATGTATACAGCAGGTGTCTATGTGAGTGACTTACTCTCTGGAGGAACTCTGACTTTGTGGGGACAGCCAGACAGACTCCGGTGGTGGGGGTACAAACCAGTGACATGGCCAGTTCCGTCACACCCAGGGGTGGGACACCTAATATCCTTCTTGTCTGGCCGTGGAGAGTCTGGGAGGAGACAAACAGCAGGAAATCTTTGATTTATACGTAAACATTCACATATGTCACACATACTGTACATAGGCATACATAACGCCACCTTTAATAATGTTGCAGTATCATTCTTAACATGCTTTATAACCTTCCTTACCACACAAACAAAGAGTAGAACAAAGGTAATAGTTCATTAAAAAGTATTTTGGAAATATTGTCTTAGCTAATGAACCTAATTGAATTTGATTCAACTTGTAGAGGTTTTCTTGCATGAATGTTCCTCGAAAATGTATTTTAAGTGAGATTCTGGGAATTGCTAAGTGGAAACACACTTAAATACTGAAGCTACAGTGCTATAGATATACAGTAGCTACATAGAAACATACAGATTGCAGGACAGTATCATGCAAAGAGCTAGACACTTTTTGCAAAATGCTTCTTTTAATCTGTAATTTTAGTTAAGGCTTCCAGTTCAACACAGGGCATTCATTTCTTAATGCCCATCCATCGAAAGATTACATCTGGGATTACACATTAGGCTTCAGTCATTTGAAGAATCAGTGGAAAACATGAGGGGTACTTTGGGTGGATTTAAGAGTTATGGTCATGGTTAAATATCCAGTTGATTCCTATCAAAATCCAATTTTCTGAGTAGTAGCAATTCCATCAGAAGATTTTTTTTTTTTTTTTTTTTCGTCTGTTTTGTCTATTACTTCATTTGTTGCCAAAATGTTTTTAGTACTTAAGAGGATTTTTACCCTCCTCCTCCCTCCGATTTCACCCTCGGAATGTGGTTATTTTATTATTTTTATGTTTCGAAGAGCCTCATTATTAAAATCACAAGAGGTCTGATACGTACTAGATAAACATGCATAATCATGTCTGCTGCGTACTTATTTTATGCCCACAACTCTTCATTTCAATAAGTGCAATATTCACTGCATGTAGTTCTATTGTGCTCAAGTTTCCGAAATAGTACCCAAACAAAAACAGAGAAAGGGCTTAAAGAAAAGGGTCTTGTCTGTCTTCAGGTTGATAAAACCTGTTGTGAAAAAAACATAAACCTGATAAAATAGCAAAAAATCTTGAATTGACAAAGAAATAAGACATATTCAAATCTATTATCCATACCTTTGCATCCATGATAGCTCACCCTGGAGTTTACATCCAGTAGCCTTTGGTGCCTCCTCTCATTGGTCATCTGCTCCAGTAGGAACCTGTCCATCTCCCTGTAGGCATTGTGGATGACATGCCTCTGCTCTGACTGCAGGACCATGGCCTGCTCCAGAAGGCTCAGGTTCACCCTCCCTCTGTCCCTGTCTCTGTCTCCTCTGTCTCGGTCCATCTCCAGGCCCAGCGGTCTCTCCATCTCTTGCAGGCCCAGCGCCCAGGCCTCCAGCTGGGGAGGCCTCTCCACCTCTGGCTCCCCCTCACTGTCCTCCTCACTGGGGTAGAGCCGCAGGGCCCCTGCCTGGAAGGGACCTACTCTGCCCATGTTGTACGCCCTCAGGTCCGAGTCAGGATTTTTGTCTCTCATGTGTTGGTGGCCGTTCCTGCCCAATGGGTGTCCTTCTCTGGTGGTGGCTTTAGAGGGGCTGTTGATGCAGCCGTTGGTGCCATTCACCCTAGCAGAATGAGACAGGGACAGAGACTCCCACTCGGCTTTCCGGCTGTCCCGGTATGGGCTTTTACGTGGCGAGGAACTGCAAGTCATACTCATCCTGTCCTGACTTTGGTCTTCTTCTTCCTCTTCTTCTTGGTTTCGTTCCTCCACCTCTTCATCTTCCAGAGTTTCCGAGGCAGCAACCTCCTCATGGAGAGAGTCATCAGTCACCACTTCAGACCATCCAAAGGAATCATGGGGTTTTGTTATTGAGTCCTGGCAGCCATTTATGTTGGGCACTTCATTAAGCGTACCTTGGCAACCATCTAAGAAACAAAGTAGGAGCAAAGAGAATAAAAAATTAGGCTGTCAGTTTTGAATCAATTGTTCATGTTAAGGCCATGCTTTTCCGAGAACATTTGGCTGGGCAGAGAGAGTAACAATTTGTATGTCCCCATTTGAGCTTAGTTCGAATGTTTAGCAGAGACATTCAACGCACATTTCATGACAGTTTCCATATCTTGAAAACGCATGTCTTGTAGTTTTAAATGACTGTTAAGAGGATTGACAAATCAAATATGTAATGAAAATAATAATAGTATGGACAGGACAGCAACTGCAAGATTATGCTGCAATTCCTCAAGTACGTCAGAGATAATATATGAGACACTTATTTTGGCTAGTTGAACATTAAACCTAGAGATAAAGAAAAAGATTGTCTTCGTCTTCTTTAAAATCTCCAATCAGAATACAACAACTTGATATGGATTAAGACGGACCAGATTATGACAGAGATTTAGCCTACATCGCTTATGACACTGAACATCAGTTTTAAGTAGTTATTAAGGTGTAAGCTAAGCAGGGCTTTATGATTTTTAGATATTAACATGTAGTCGTTCGCATACAACTAATTTAAGAAACCATATTCATATGTAAGCATAAGAACCAAGAAAGTGGCGAAAATGTCAGTAAAAAAATATAAAATAAACATTCCATTGGTTTCCTCTTCCTTTCCTTTCTTTAATATTTTTTTTTTCAATATGTCATTATGTGGAGTGCACCTAGTAATTTATTTTTATATTGATTCTTTACTAAACATTTTTAAAAGAAAGCTTTTAAATTGTTTATCAGTGGACATTTTTATTGACATATCAAAATGTTTAATGTATCCCAAGACTGTGAGTAATGGTAAAATATTTGACAATTCATTTTCTGGTTTCCAGCTTAGTCAATTTAAGTGGAACTGACAGGAAAGCTAGGCCTCTTAGTTCCCCAAAATGCATTTTAAATGACTTTATTTTAGTAACACCCATGATTATATCAATATTAACTCATGGTCAATGATTAACAATGGCAAGCTATCATCTAGATTGATTCAATAAAATCTCTTTTGATCCTCCAAATCATTTAAACTTATATTCTGTGCTAAAGCTCTTTGGTGAGGCCATACGGGTTTTTACTTCATAAATCATAAGTAGGCTGTACTGAGTAGATCTATCCTCTTAAGTGGCTAGACGTCATGGACCAAACTAAAAGTAGCCCACGGAGAATGGAATGAGAGGGATCCAATAGGTTGATGATAGATTTGGGAATCATTGAGGATGCATATAGGCTACGTAGGCTTGTAAGTGGATTCCGCTGAGGATAATATAGACATGATCAAACAGATACAACTCGTCATTATAGTCAGGCCACAGTACAAAACATAATCCCACAAAAAAGAAAAGCTGCTAAATGCAGGAAGTGTTATCTGGAAACGGACCTCTGGCAAAAAAAAGAAACTGGCTTTTGTTTTGAAGCATATGATTTTAGGTTGTGCAAATGTAGGTAAATGTACTGAATATAATACAGGACAGGTCAAAACATACCAGCAGCAGAGCAAGAAGTTGAATGAAATAGACTTGATGAAACTCCTTTTTAGATGCAACCCCACAAAATATCAAGCTGGATTTTGCAACGCAAAACGCGGCTAATAATCTCTTTGTTGTTAGAGACATTTCCTTCTAAACAGAGGCATACAAATAGCAGCCTGGCCAAAGAGTAAAAGTCAGTTATGCTTAGCTACAATTGGCAGAGCAGACAAAAAAAATGACTTATTTTTGTCCAGATGGATGACACACAGTGAGAGAAGTGCAGTAGAAAAGAGGCTGCACTTGGATCCCTCCTGTGGTTTGTGTATTGGAACAGGTGAACAGTTTGTACTCCAGAATAGCCATTACCGGCGCTCTGCAGCAGTGTTGGAGCTTGGCTGGAGTTGAACGCAATGCGGCTCGACCAAATGAGAGGCTTATTTTTCCCTCTTTTCGTTATGAAATGTAGATATGAACAGTATCCCACTGTTACATTCTTATTGCTTGTTCTATCCACTTGAACTGTCACAATCTTTTCACATAAAATAGCCCCAGACCAGATTGTGACAAAATTATATTTACAAATGTATGTAGATCTATGTTAACCACCCAATGTGCAGTCATTTGTTTGTGTTGCCTGACTTTTGATACATGTTCACTGTATTTTATAGGGCTTGCTGTTGGTAAGGGCCCTATTTTGATTTAAAAAAAATATACACTTTTCTTGATTAAAGGTTATAATGCAGTAGGAAAGTAGTGGTGACTGAATACAGACACATAAAAGCTCTGCTTGAAACGCAAACAGACCATGAGAGGGAGGTATATGAACAAAGAAAGTTATCAGAGGGGGAAAAAACGGATGGCAAAGCTAGTGCAAAAAGGGTTACGATAATTGTAATGTTATATGAACCCCAGAAACAAATAAATTCCATTTCCAATGAATCTGCACAATTCATTGAGCTACTCTCTTGGTCCATTTAACTACCCACATGTGTACTATAATGAGCTGTAGACATTATGCCTAATTATGTATATTTGGACTGTGTTAGAGGGCCTAACAAAAGCTTTCGAAGGGGACAATTACGTTTGTTGCTTAGTTACATCGTTAAAAATATACCAAATAAGTGCAGATTATAGTGGGTGAGAATGCATGTGTAAACCATGGATATTGTGGCCAAAATGCTCAAAATTCAATTCATTAGGAAGTAGAAATGTTTTGCTTTTGGAGGGGGACAATGTTTTTAAATGAAATAAACACAAATATTTCCTTATGTCATTGAGTACGTAGCTTGGTCTTAGTATCTCCTGACAAATGAGCACCAATGTATTCTATTGTATTGTATCAGTGACATTGGTTTTAGAAGAACATGTTTAGGCAATGCCAATGTCCTCCTTCAGAAGGGGAGCTGGTTCTAAGATGAAACATCAGCTTGTGTTAATGATCAATCAATGAAGTGTGTATTCTACACTCAACTAAACTAACTTTACAAATAGCAACAGATGAGATTCAAAACAGAAGGGCCAAGCAAACACGAGCAAACACGATCATAATGTTCCAATTCTCAGTGTTTTCAACCTATTTTTTAATGGCTTTTCCCGAAAAACCAAACACATCAGACAAAAAGAAAATGAGAAGTCCGAAATCTGGCCTCATCAAAAAAGTGGGGAAAAGCCATGCCAAAAAAATCATGAAAGATAAACTTCAATCTGAGGATGTGAGACAGACACAACTTATGTAGACCCAGCAGTGTCGTCTTTCACTTCCAGTACATAATGACTATGGGGTCTGGCTGATGCCGGGCCCTAAAAGGCAACAGAGAGGGACGGAAATATGAATGCAACAGATGGGATTTTAAAATTCAGCGTCAATTGTTCATCAAAACAGACAAAACAACAGGACATCTGTCTACCTGCTGGAGTGTCAATGTTCCTCAGCTCTTCTTTGTCCTGTGCCTGTGCCAGGTCTTCGTTCTCCTCCTCGCAGCACGCCTCGCTGGGGCTGTAGTGGCGGGGCCTCATCAGGAGAGACTTTCTCTTGTTGACGGGGGCGCCCTGCACCCCTTCCTGGGCGAGTCTTTTCCTAGCAGCCATAGACCCATATGGGCTGTTGTGGGGGGATGGATGAATAAAAAGAGCAACGGGGTCAACAAAGTGCCATAGGCATTACTGGAGTTCATCTGAAAACTTTGAACTGAAAGTGAACCTAAAATGTAACATTGTCAGTTTATTCACCAATTGTATTTTCGCGGGACTCAGAAAGTACAAGTGTCATTTGTAGCTAGAGTGAAAAAAAGGTCAACATTAGGTTGAAGAAACTGTATTTAGCTGAGATGATGAACAAACCACCCAAAAATACCATTAAAAAATGATGTACGTAGAAGCAGTGAAGAGCTATGGGGACAAATGTAATTATAACCATTATTATCAAGATAAGAGCATGGCCAGCATCCCACATCTACTAACAAAGGATGCCTATTTCACTCTGTATGTAAGGACATAGAAACCCGGGGTGAGTTAGAGGATTTCTGTAAGAGTTTATTTTCAAATAGAGGTCATGAACCCTTACCCGGGAGCCTGGGTGGTGCATTCAACTGGAACTGGAAACAGAAGCAGAAGCAGAGGTATGTCAGGTAAATAGTCATGTTCACATTTCCTCGATGGAGTGACTCAGGCTCTGCATCTGTCTACTTGGGAAACAAAATCCTGATCAAGGCTACTGATCTAGTAGCTCCACCTTTTGGATAACCAGTCGGGAAGCAACACTCTGGCCTACTACTGTACACTCTTGGTAGTGGGGTGTTCGCCTAGCATGAATTTGGAGCGTACTCTAGCAGATTATCTATAAAAAAGAGTTAGTGTTACTTGTCAAAACATGGGTTGCTATATTTCAATGTTTTACTATTTTATTTTTAAAAAAGCTTTCTAATATGAACAAAGTTCTCGCAAAGATTCCCTTTATATTGATAACAAATCCACTCCCCCAATCCACTGTAGATCATCCCCCTGTCAGCTTTGACAACATGATCTGAAAAGGCAAATCGATTTTCCCAGAGAGCCATGCAGCAAAGATGCAAATCTCATTCAGAGGTCCACCGTATTCCCATGAAGCACAACTCCATAATACATTTTCCAGATGTAGTAATGGCTCTGGTGCCACCAACCAGACTTCAGAGGCTTGGAAAACTAGCATAATGGCATCGCCTGTCTAGAGGTTTTCAATCACACTATATATATGCACCCCTTAACTAATTTGAGCCACTGTTCCAATTTGGTGAAGTAATTCTCCATCTGAGTAATGTAATGGCAATGCAGTGCTCTTCAAATTGGTAAGATCATTCGTAAAATTGACAGTTGTAAAGTTGGATTGTTGAACTGATATCCCCCTAGACCCCAGAGCTATATAAGTGGAATATGTGTGAATAGCTGAAGCGCTCGGTTACTGCTATTGATGTGCTTCCCTGAACATGGTAAGAGTTGTTGAAACTACTCACCTTTGCCACCGTTGCATGTTTGAAGTGTGTTATCCTCTCCTTCTGAATCCATCTGTAAATAAAGAACACACTATGTATCATTATGCATGTAACGCTCATTTCTATCAAAATACAGATTCTGTAAATATTGACAACTGGGACTGAAATAATGATGTTAACATTTTATCAGCAGATGCTGTATCCATTGAATGTTTGAGAGCCCTTGACGTCAGTGGTTGAAGTTTCTTTGAAATGAATTTAACCGTTCCTATGAACAAAAGCCTATATTTCCCAGAACATTGATGTAGTTACGTGCAAATTATCTGTGGCATTTAATCGGTGTAGTGTCACGAAAACACATGTAGCATGTAAAAGCAAAATACCAAGCTAAGGTGAAGTTAAAACAAAACAAAAAAACTTTGAGGTGTGAAAAATGTAATAATGCAAAATAATGACATTAAAGTGCAGGTGGTAGCATACAGACTGACAGTAGTGTGTTTAGACCAAAATAGTTGTTAAAATCCATCCACTCTCCCTCGCCACCATACGTGTGGATCCCAAATAAAACCTATTAAACGTAATTATTCCTGGCTGATGGCGGTGTATAGTGGTCACAGGCCAGTGAAATCTGTGAGTCACAGGATACGCTGTTACTTTTCCTGGTAATGGGAAACATGACTCCTCTCTCTGGTTTGCTGTTGTGATTGAAGGCACTGACCTGTCATACATTTATAATAGGGGAGCAGGTGTGGCAGTGATGAACCTTAATTTCCTTTAATAAACCTTTTATGTGCCACACTCTTAATGCCACGCCGGGCCCTCGGAGGACCTGCTCATAATAGGTTCATTACTTTTGATTACTAGGGGCCCTATTGAAACAAACAACTACCCAAACACTATAGATGACATTCTGTAACAACTAATGTACCTGATTAGTTCATTACACTTTTTCCAAACAGACACACACATGCAGACAGACAACTCACTCGTTTTGTAAGCATTTATAGATGCTGTATATGTGCTACAGTGTCTACAGTAATACAAATACATTTCAAATTCAGATAGCGTAATTGCTGTATTCATTTCACAGGTTGACAAATATTTACAAATGATGCACCTCTGTATTACTGAGAAGCAACACTCACATTATGTAAATCGACTTGTTTCAAACAATATTTCATCATTTAAGCTCTTGTACAAGAACATTTGATACCTTATGTATGCTCTGTACATGAAACATTTGGATTCCTCTTTCTTACAAGTCAAGCCACAATATCATGTTTTATGAAAACACTAAAAGCGTTATGGTAACAAGTATTGAATATACTAATGCTCCTATCTACATTAGATCCCTGATGACCTTGGTTCTGACACTGAGGAGTACATACAGAATTTCACTGATCATTTGTCAGTAGATCATCCTTTTACAAATGCAGTCAATATGTTTGTGAGAGTGTTCAATGATGTACTGTACTCCTTCAAATGTGTCTATTAAACGAACTGTATTATCTGAGGGGAGACGAAGGAACCGATCAAACCTTTTATGTTCAAGCATTATAGTTTCTGCTTCATGAGCAGCACAAAGGTTCTGAGAGGGTATATAGAGGATGTGCTTTTGGCACCCATTTGACAACAGCTATCCTTGGTCCTTAAACTCAAAGCTGTATAGCTGTATCTAATTCTGCAGAGGAGGAATCGGAGTAGAAAACTCATGCAGACAGGGAGAGAACACATGACGTTCAAAGAGAATTTACATGGGCAGTACAAATAGATACACGCTACTCAAATAAGGCTTTGTTTGTATTTAATATTTACTACACTCTCATGCTGTGATTTGTTTGTGTATATATTCCTGACATGCCACAAAACTGTATGACATTATAAATGATGATGGCTCTTTGGTGGTCATTGGTCAATACAAAATATGTCCCGTTTCTTCACTGTTGACAGTGTGATCAAAGTATTTTTAAAGAGACTATCCTTCAACAAAGCTGTCCGGACATTGTTATGGTTTCAGCTAGCCAATTTGGACTCGTAAACTGGGAGGCATGGTAACCTTCAGCCTACCTTAAACCTTAAGTAAGATACATTACTTATTAGTTAAGTGCTGTGGTATAACAACAAAGCAGCACACTCAGCGAAGCTAGCTACACGTCCCTGCATATGTAAAACAATATCTGAGTCTGTGATTTCACAGGGGTCAAAAGGGCGTTGACATGACACTGCTAAACATGCTGCTCATTCCAAAACATCCTGGCTACCACTTCCAATAGCCTTAGAAATACACAACTATATCCGTTCACAGGTAAAGTGAATTGGTAAAATATAATGTTTTTTTTTTCAGGACATCCACGAACAGCATGCTATAATATCCAAATGCATGTTACCTGAACCTATTACTAGAAAATATATACTGAATAAAATTTAAACGCAACATGGAAAGTGTTGGGCCCATGTTTCATGAGCTGAAATAAAAAAATCCCAGAAATGTTCAATACGCACAAAAAGCTTATTTTTCTCAAATGTTGTGCACACATTTGTTTACATCCCTGTTATCTTGGCATTATCTTTGCCAAGATAATCCATCCACCTGATAGGTGTGGCATATCAAGAAGCTGATTAAAAAGCATGATCATTACACATGTGCACCTTGTGCTGGGGACAATAAAAGTCCACTTTTGTCACACAACACAATGCCACAGATGTCTCAAGTTTTGAGGGAGCGTGCAATTGGCATGCTGACTGCAGGAATGTCCACCAGAGCTGTTGCCAGATAATTTAATCTTCATTTCTCTAGCATAAGCTGCCTCCAACGTCGTTTTGGAGAATTTTGCAGTAAGTCCAACCGACCACGTATAACCATGCCAGCCCAGGACCTCCACATCCAGCTTCATCACCTGCAGGATCATCTAGGAGTGGGCGGGGAGTATTTCTGTCTGTAACAAAACCCTTTTGTGGGGAAAACCTCATTTTGATTGGGCTAAGCCCTCTCAGAACCACCAAAGACTGTGCCCCTGCCCAGTCATGTGAAATCCATAGATTAGCACCTAATTCATTTATTTCAATTGACTGATTTCCTTACATGAACTCAGTAAAATCTTTGAAATTGTTGCATGTTGCAATTATATTTTTGTTCAGTATATATACAAATATATTATTAGGCCTACCTTTGTTTGCAGTTTTCTGGGCAATATATATGACGTGCTGCAAGGTCCACACAGTCCACCTTGGTTGATGTGTGCACAATTGTTGACTTGTTTCAGGATGTGAGTGAGAAATTCATTCTCTGTAAAAACAAATATATACATATTTAAGCAACAAGGTATGAGGGGGTGTGGTATATGACCAATATACCACGGCTAAGGGCTGTTCTTAGGCACAATGCAAAGTGGAGTGGAAAGATACAACTTTAGAACTGTTGTGAGTTATCTCACCGAAATGCAATATTTTCAATTTTGTTTAGTATCAACTCACCATAGTATATTTAAGCAATAAGGAATGAGGGGTGTGGTGTAAGGCCAATTTACCATGACTAAGGGCTGTTCTTATGCACGACGCAACACAGAGTGCCTGGATACAGCCCTTAGTAGTGGTATATTGGCCATATATCACAAACCCCCGAGGTGCCTTATTGCTGTTATATACTGGTTAAAAAAGTAATTAGAGCAGTAAATATAAGTGTTTTGTCATACGTGTGCTATACAGTCCGATATACCACGGATGTCAGCCAATCAGCATTCAGGGCTCAAACCACCCAGTTTATAATGGATAATGAATTACCGATAATGATCATACTATTCCAAGCCTCACTGCTAGCTAAAGGTTTCTGGTCATGATAGACATATATGGTGAGTAACGTGCAGTCAGTCTGAGATGGTGGGGAGCAGGAAACATGATAATACCTCACATTGTGGAATGAAGGAACAAGATGCAAATTGATTGCTTGACAGAGATTGAGCACAGTCTAATTAATACAAAACATCCAAGAGGGAAAACAAGGATGAACACAATGAGTACATTAAGCCTCTTCACTTCACAGATCTTATTACCAGAATTATTTATTTCTGTTAGCTTTGAAAAAAAAAGAAGGAAAAACAGAAAACATCATCTTAATTAAGGCACTCAGAGCATTTCCCCTCTGGAAAACAAAAGGGGGGACTCTGGGAGACATTAGCATAAGAAAAAAGAGACACTACTATTTGAGGCAGGTCTGTGGGTTTGTCATCTTCTGAGTCATATTCCTGCCCCTCCCAACAAAAATAGACAAATAACGTCTTGCTCTCGGAGGACTATTTGCCCATGTGTGGGGCAGATTTCTCTGGGGATACTGAGTTGCCTAATGCCTGATGCTCAGGGTTTCTATGTGATTCTCTATGTGCTAATCTGGCTGCTTTGCTTGCTGTCCTTGGGCCCAGCCCAATCCCCATCCTAACCCCATCTGCTACCTTTCCCACCACAGAGGAGAGGAGAGAATGGGACTGACTGACTGGGACTGGGACTGGGAGAGGAGAGGGCTTCTCAGTCCAAGCAGTCATGAATAACCATGGCCTCATCCACTGTTTGGAGAGGGGTTGAATGGGGACCGCTTATCCATTGGATATGTTACTTAGGATCCAACTGTGGTTTCCCCCTGCTCTAATCAAAGGGAGGTGAATAATATATCATAAATGCAATCAAGCCTATATTGTTCATAATTATTGTTCACCATTGCTGTACATACTACAAGTGGGAAATATACATATGATTACAGATACGAGGTTATTTGCTTGAATTCAACTTCAAAAGGTTAGCCATTGACAGGGGAATGCAGTTTTTCACATATTGTTGATATTGAAGGAACCACCACTGTTGCCACTTATGCTACTATCTACAATGACTACTACTACGACTAGGATTACTACTATTGTGGTTGATTACTAAGACACTAACGGTACACCTGTACGTCGCCTACACAAGTGGTGTTGTTACTATTTTGGCCCATCCCAACAACTGCTGTACTGCTACTGATCCAACTAATAGGGATATTCATGAGTACAATAATCATCATCATTGACCTTGAGTCATTGAAATGTCCCCTTGTTCCCAGCTTATCCCTGCACTTGGGACACCCTCGTGTAATTAACATAGGCACTATTGTGATAAAGTAAAACTAAGTCAATGACACTGGCGGCAAATCATTTAAAAACCAATACAACCTTACAGTTGTGCAAGTAATATTTCAAAGACCATGAAAATGAATTACATTGTTTACATTTTCTTCAGATTGGGGCAGAGGCAAGATGATAGCTAGGCAAATGAGATTACACCGAATAAGATGTTTAAAATGTCAGCTCCCTAACACTCACCCAACCAACTGTTATGATTAGATTACACTTTTAACATAATTACTGTCTAAAGCTGTGTGTGGAGACAATGCATAAATAACGAAAGAGAGCTCTATCTGAACCGATACCTATCCTTTTTCCCCTCGCTGAGCCTTTTCTCTTAACCTTTCCTCAGCAGTATCATTTTGAATTATGGGGATGGGTAGATGCTCTGCACAAGGTCACTGTCTGTTCAGTGTCCCCACCCCCCCCCCCCCCCTTCCCTCCTGTTTTTGTTTCCTCTTCCAGAGGCAGACTATACGAAGGAAGGGTTAAAACTGGAATGGATTTAATTATGGAATGAATGGAATTATAATGCGCCTGCAGCAAGTTTTCCTCCTTATTTATTAAAGCAGCTGATGGGCCAGGTTTGATGAGCCACTTCTGGCATAATTGAGTCATCACACAAAGAGGGTTCATCGCATTCAGAGTGGTTTTATCAGCAGCAAACAGACCTGATTACTGGCAATTACACTCTGATCTATGGGAAGGAGAAAAAAAGGCGAAATGTGCGGTGTAACTTCTGTGATTATAGTTTATCCCAGGAAAAAATGTCACATTCATTTTACATGCTAAGTGTTTTCTTTTTCTGCATAATAAAGAGCAAACGGCAAGAGATATCACAATTTACTTTAATATTTCCTTGTAATGAATGTCTACGTGTATATGGCAAACTGATCATAATTGTACATGTAACATGGGTTTTTGTTATCCTCCACTGTGCTTTGAATCAGCAATATGTAAAGTGTTTTTTTTAACAGAAAAAAGGTACGCTTTACAATAATGGTGGTCGCTTGTGTGCAGACAGTGATATAAACCTTGTCAGTGGAGAGCCAAATTGAAACGTTATATGATGGTAAGGAACACAGAACTCCTTTCACCACCTTTCATTGACATGCAAATGAATTCATAGTGAGTTAATCAAGCCCTGCTCAGAGACTATTTTGATAAACAAGTTTTTGAAAAAAGGATTTTCTATTTGCAGTGCTGTGACCAGGCAGCCATCAGATGCCCTCTGCCTAAAAAGCTAGCAGCTGGACATTAGAATAATAGCTAAGAGACGTTTTAGGAGGGGGAGGGTGAAAGAGAGGAAGGGGGGTCTCTGATTTTCCTATTCATATCAAAGCCGGCCTTTAGAATGATAGAGACATTCTCTTTTAGATTTCATACAGATGCATTTTATAAACTCTTGAGAAAAATAGGGTAATGTTTCTATAAAATGCGGTATCTTATATTCGTTCCATATTAACAGACGAGTTCCGAGATGTTTAATTATTGGTGACTTTCATATGATTCAGAACCAATAAAGATATGATTGATCTAAAAACAAATGACCTCGTGAAAAACAGCTCTGTGACAACACCTGCAATTTTACTGAAAATTGTCTTAAGGACTAAAGAAGTTCAAAGTATCATACACAGTAGTAGTCTTTGTAACGCTCCAAACTCATCCCATCAAAAAATACTCACAGTATACCTCTTCCATTGAAAGATTGTATATTCAACACCATGACAAGATGACAGAAGAATGTAGAAAGTAGAAAAAGTCAAAACAGTAGAGAAAACTATGGACAGTGACAGCAAGTAGGATAAAGAAGCTAAGCCAGGTACATGCAAGGTACAAATGCAGGATATTAATTTCAGCCAGTTTGCTCTAGCAGGAAAATAATCCTGCAGCAACAGGAAATGTGAATTATTATGTATATTATAATACATTTATATATTTGTAGGGGTTGATCGATTTTTTTGTTAGCGCAAATCAACTCTGAAACTTCAGAGATAGAAATTACAAACTTTAGGAGGCTTTTTAAAACTCAAATACACAACAAGTTAGCATTTTCTGCTGTGGGGGACAATTCTCAGCAATAAAAGAGCAATCAGATCCTACATCTTTATGGAAGAAGCCATACCTGACTTGCCTAATTCCCCACTGTTTCACTTCACTATTGATAATGTAATATACATTCAATGAGAGAGAGAGAGAGAGAGAGAGAGAGAGAGAGAGAGAGAGAGAGAGAGAGAGAGAGAGAGAGAGAGAGAGAGAGAGAGAGAGAGAGAGAGAGAGAGAGAGAGAGAGAGAGAGAGAGAGAGAGAGAGAGAGAGAGAGAGAGAGAGAGAGAGAGAGAGAGAGAGAGAGAGAGAGAGAGAGAGAGAGAGAGAGAGAGAGAGAGAGAGAGAGAGAGAGGAAGAGAAGAAGAGAAGAAGAGAAGAAGAGAAACCGTATGAACAATCGCCAAATTGTAGAACACCAATCCATAAAAGGGAGACAGAATATCTTCTGATCAGTGGACTTTCACTTTTTACACATCAATTTCCTCATAGAGGGGCGCTTCCAGACTTCTAAAAGACACTGAGACAAAATCTTGAAGACAACTGTGATTTCAGACATAACAGTCTCTCATGCAGCCATCTTGGCCGCTAAGCAAAGTGTTTGTGTCTAATGCCAAATTAGTACTTTTATACAAAATTGGCTTCTTTCTTATCACTTCCCCAAGACTGAGAAGCTTCAATAAAGAGAGTGAGGCTCCCCAGAATTTTTAACAGACAATTAGGAGCCTGGCTGGCCGGCCACTATTGCTTCAATGATTTGTTATGATGGCATAACTACAGGGGAAACTCGTTATTGGAGCCAGCTAGCAAGACACCCCATAAAAGAGTCAGACGGTGACACCTGCGCTGAGGTGATTTATAAATCTTGTAATCACTTTCCAAAGTCATCCCAAAGCCTTCCCTTTTCAATTGAGCTAATCTCCACACAGTCATCGTGGCACAAAGTTCAGATTGGTTCTTCTTCTTCCGCCATCAGAGAGCCAATTTCAGGTGTTTTTTTTTTTACTACATTTGGGGCACCTTTGTAGTTATATTATTCTATGAAATATGGATTTTTAGATGTTTTGCAATTATCAAATATCAATCTGAATCAGAACAGAAATTTGGAAAATTCAAAAACAGCAGATTGCTTTGTTTTGTGGAATGGTTGGCTACCATGCTAGCTATAACTACCAAGATAAATAATACTCCATATGAAATGTAGGCTACATTACAGGATTGTACCCATTTTGTTTCTTTTCCAAGGCACAATGCATTTTTGAAATCATCAGTGAAGATAGATTTTTCAAAACACTAACACAGACTAATTCATTGACAGGTGTTTTGGGGGAAAGAAGTTCCAGCCCGGGTGTCTGTCATCACTACAAAGTAATCCTGGCCATTGTTCCTTCCCAAGGAGACCCTTTTCACGCAGGAGGGTTGCCTGAATGCTACCAGGTGGTCGGCAATTTGGAGAAACGTAGTAACCGTTCAAGCTAATCCCCTTGCCACAAAAGACAGGTCTCCCATGTCTAGAGGCCTTAGGGTTTAAGGGAAAAGTTGACATAGTACACACACACACACACACACACACACACACACACACACACACACACACACACACACACACACACACACACACACACACACACACACACACACACACACACACACACACACACCATACACAAACACACACACACACACACACACACACCCTATACACACATGCATCCACACCATACACAAACACACACACTGTACACAGTGTTTGTGTGTCTGAAAGGAGCCAGGCAGTGCTGTAGCCTGATTCCTAATCAGATTGCGCTGAAGTGAACAGCTCGCATGGCAGCTGTAGTTTTCCCAGGGTTAATTACCTTTCACTGCTCTCTCTAAATGAGTCAGCTGTTCCTGTCATTAAACAACTCCACTCTATCTCTGCTCCTCTGTCCTGCCCTGTCCTGTCCTCCACACATACACAATCACACACACATATACTCAAAACACATGTATACGCGAATAGACACACACACACACACACACACACACACACACACACACACACACACACACACACACACACACACACACACACACACACACACACACACACACACACACACACAACAGAAACTCTATCCATGTCTTCTCTTCCCGCACTGCCACTCACATCCAACAATGTTCTGGATATGGAGCCCAAAAAAGACTTGGTCACTTTACTAATGAAGAGGTGGAGTCAACGGCTGTTAAAATAGAGGCCATTATCCTTTACTTTCAGCTCCAAACATGTATTTATGTTCATGCAGATGGGATGCTGAATTGGGATGCTGAATTGGGATGCTGAATACTAACCCCTCACCCTGTCAAAGGGGGATAATACCAATCTGTCAAGGTCTCATGTTATCTGGCTCCAACTCTTACTAAGTGAGTATATACATTTATAAAGTAAATTATCCCAATAAACACAGACACAACCCACATACACATGGGCAGGTGGACAGACGCACACACATACACACACACACTTTGTGTGTGTTCAGCTCTACTCTCTGATATAGCTGTGCTGTCATCAATTCTGAAAAATCTCCCAGCTCACTGAGCTCCATGGCTCAGGATGTTGGGGGAGTTTTAAGTGATTTTTGCCACTGTGTGATCCCCTGGCCACCTGGATTACAAACTCTAGTCCTTTAACTCATGCCAGTATAATTCCGTGTTAACTCGGATTTACCTCTGGCATATGAATTCTCAGTCTGCATAAGCTTTGTTTGGAATGAGTAGTAAGTTAAAAGTATTGTATGCCTTATGGAGATGCCTTATTGTAAAATTCTTATTTTGCTAGAAAAAATGCAATAATGCTTATAAAAGCAATTTAGTTATTCTAATGGAGAAAATGAATACAATAGTTTCCATTTCACAAATATTGTTCAAAACCAGGAATTACTACAATACCTTCATCCAGTTAAATGCCCGTAACTATGGCAATGTACACATCCGGTGTGTGGTGCAGTCAAAGTATACAAGTTGGTAATGTGTACTGTTAGCCAGGCTGTTTTTGAAGTTTATCATGCTTAATATCATGGTTATCGAAGCGATCGTGATATAAAAAATATGTCTGGAGCAGCCCTAGAGGATCTGAATGAAGTATTATCCAACATCTATACAATCTCCTCAAACACACACACACACACACACACACACACACACACACACACACACACACACACACACACACACACACACAAACACACACACACACACACACACACACACACACACACACACACACACACACACACACACACTCTTCTGGGATAGAAGAGTTAAGCCCTGACTATAGTATTTTGTACTTAAAAGGTTAGCAGGGCTGTTTTAGAGTTTGGACCAAGCTTGCCAGATCAGCAGATGGTCCATGATTATGATTATATGCATCAATAAAATGAATAATCTTTAACAAATGTAAATTTGACTTAACTCCAGGGTTTAAAAAAAAAGATGGACTTTAACCCACTTTGCAGTCTGCCGGCCATGCATGATATTTTGATACACTTAAATGATGTAGGATACATAATATACTGACATATATGTTAACCAACCTAAAACTGTAGAGAATACTACTGCTACTGTCCCGTGAGCATAGGACAAACTCTAAGCCAGAAATAAGTTTAAGTCAGAAAAAAAACTTTATGGACATGAACTGAATACATAGAAAGATATTAAGTAACTTTGTAATATTAAGAAATAGCCAAAAAAAATGCACTGAAATACACTACCATGTCCCCTTTAAAACAACCTCAAAAACTTTTATTTTCAGCACTTGGACAGCGCTGTAAAAGACTGAAAGCACACTTGAGTTTGACCAGAGGAGTCACGAAGAAACTACCATGATGTAATGGATGGGGTTCCTAGCGTGTCAAGTCACAGTAAGGAAGCAAGCAAGGAGAGGAAACGGTCTCAACTTAATGTGGTAGCTGGGTCTCGTCCTCTATCACATCAGCCAATATGTCTGGAAGTAAAAGTCTCCTTAGAAGCTACGCTAACCTTTCATGAATCTACTAATCTGTTGAGAGCATTATTTACTCTGAAACTGAAAGCTCTGCATTCACAAAACAGACACAGATATACTCACTCACTCACTCACTCACACTCTCACACGTAGATACACAGACACACAGACACGAACATTTCCGACAGGACATAATTGTTAGCCTGACTTACCATGCCCCTTTTAGCCTTTGTTTTGCCTTTCATAGTAACATCAAGGAGGTGATGGTGTTGAAGGAAATCGGAGTGGGGTGGGTGGGTAGCCAGGCTAGTCCAGTGTGACGCTGCCGCGTGGTGTGTGTGTGTGTGTGTGTGTGCGGGGACACTGTGATATTCAACGGAGCAGCTAAGCTTTTTTTGTAGCCTTTGTGTCATTCACTTAACAACCAATCTCATTAGCTGGCAGGCTACAATGGGCTGAATTATTTTCTGTGTAAATACACCACATGGTGACCCTCAAGGTAAGACCTCTGAAGGTCTTTTTAATCACATAAAAGATGGAATCCCCCCCAAAAATCAATGACCAAAAGAATGAACAGATTGCCCCTAAAAAAAGAACTGAATAAAACATTGTGTGGAAGATATTCAGTTTTAGGTGTGAGGTAGACAATTTCTGGTTTAAACGATCATATCATGACATGGTTTTATGTATTTAGACACATATGGTTATAATTATATGTTGATGAAGTTCAGCATATTTAAGTATGTACAGTATGTATGTATGTGTGTATGTACTGTATGTATCTATGAATCTATGTGTATCTATGTATAGATCTGTGTATGTATCTATTGATTTATGTAGCTATCTATATACATGATCTATGTATGTGTCCATGTATGTAATGTATCTTTGTATCTGTGCTTTAGTTTTTTTTTTTTTTTTTTTAACATTGCACTTTATATAATGACTGTATAAGATGTTACAACATTCAATTTTGATTCAAATTTAAATTGAGTCCAAAACTTTTAATTCTCAAGTAGCTTACAAATCATTGACATTTTTTTTAAAGAAATATGAAGTGAAACCATAAGACAATAAATTGTCAAAAAGACAAAAAGGCTGGACATTTTTGCTAATGTTCTACACATTTTGCTTTTCTTTTAGCGATTTCACTGATGCTGTGTTTCTAGAGCAGCAGACCTATAATTCCTTGCAAAATGAATTATTGTAAGTACTTGCAGTCATGACAGCTGTCTATAAGCATCAGGGACGTGTCTATTGGCCAACTTGACCCTTGTTAGAAAACAAAACAAAACACAAAAAGAGAATAGTGCCTGGGACTGCCGTGCAGGGTCACTGGAGATTTTCCAGACAAACACAGAACAGGGGAGGGGAGGGGGTAAGAATAAAAAGGACAGGCTCAGAATCTCATTTTAACAGACCGCACACAATCTGGGCTCCCACAGAACTATCTCTGCCTGACCGCTTTCTATTTATCCCTTATCAGTGTTTACCAACCGCTAGTTTTCTTTCATTCACACTGTGAGGCAGTTCTCTTACTATCAGTCAACAGCTGACACCGTGGAACAGCCTCAAAGGCAAGAGGAAGGGATCAAAACTAAACCAAAGCTGTTTAAACAATACAACAGAGGAAATAAATTCATAAATCCTAATTCTTCCCAACCCACAAGGGTACAAGCAGATCCTTTATAGTTAGGCCAACAAACAAAACCGCAGCCAATGAGGTAACATTACAATCAAGGTAATGTTAAAATATATTTTGAATAAAAAAGAGCGGAAACAAATCCCATGTAATTTTAATTAGGGACATCGCTTATAGCTCCAACATGTCAAGCATACAAAACCAATCACTAAAAACGATACATTTTACATGTATTCTCTTTTAAAAATAATACTACCTGTTCACCTTTCAGTTAATTTATTTCTAGATAGATCATATATGAATATATCAAATGATCTGAGTTAGGTTATACAACATTTATAATATCAAAGTTTTATATAGTATTTCAATATTTCGTATTTATCACTAAATACTTATCTCATAGTCCGCATCAGGAAATATCTAGCAACTGCTACTTCACAGCCAGGAATAAATGTATAGTCTATCCCACTCAGATCCACAAGAGCATTTTAAACATATATAGCCTTAAGGACATTGATCTTCAGAGGATTAGTGCTTTATCATTACACAGAATCCATTATATATACTTAAACCATTGTGGGTTTTATATTAATTTGATATAGCCAAAGCACAAATATGGGTTACTAAACATCATATTGGCTGAAATCCTATACATATAGATCTATAAGAAGACCTACATGACAATAAAACAGAGGCAGTGCCTTCAGGAAGTATTCACACCCATTTACTTTTCCCACATTTTGTTGTGTTACAGCCTGAATTTAAAAGGGATTCATTTGAGATGTTGTGGCACTGACCTACACACAATACCCCATAATGTCAAAATGGAATTATGTTTTTAGAAATGTTTAACAGTTCATAAAAATGTGAAAGCTGAAATGTCATGAGTCAATAAGTATTCAACCCCTTTCTTATGGAAAGCCTAAATAAGTTCAGGAGGAAAATGTTCTTAACAAGTAATTAAGTTGTATGGACTTGCTCTGTGTGCAATGATAGTGTTTAACATGATTTATGAATGACTACCTCATCTCTGTACCCCACACATACAATTATCTGTTAGGTCCTTCAGTCAAGCAGTGAATTTCAAACACAGATTCAACCACAAAGACCAAGGAGGCTTTCCAGTGCCTCGCAAAGGGCACCTACAGTATTGGTAAATGGGTCAAAAATAAAAAAGCAGACATTGAATATCTCTTTGAGCATGGTGAAGTTATTAATTCAAATTTGGATTGTGCATCAATACACCAAGTCACTACAAAGATACAGGCATCCTTCCTAACTCAGTTGCCGGAGAGAAGGGAAACCGCTCAGAGATTTCACCATGAAGCCAAGGGTGACTTTGAAACAGTTACAGAGTTGAATGGCTGTGATAGGAGAAAACTGAGGATGGATAAACAACATTGCAGTTCCTCCACAATACTAACCTAAATGAAAGAGTGAAAAGAACGAAACCTGTACAGAATAAAAATATTCCAAAACATGCATCCTGTTTGCAATTAGGCACTAAAGTAAAACTGGAAAACATGTGGCAAAGATATGAGCTTTATGTCCTGAATACAAAGCGTTATGTTTGGGGCAAATCCAGCACATCACCTCACTGAGTACCACTCTTTATATTTTCAAGCATGGTGGTGACTGCATCATGTTAGGAGTATGCTTGTCATCTGCAAGGACTAGGGAGTTTTTTGGGGATAAAATAAACGGAATAGAGCCAAGCACAGGCAAAATCCTAGAGGAAAACCAGGTTAAGTCTGCTTTCCAACAGATATTGGGAGACTAATTCTCCTTTCAGCAGGATAATAACCTAAAAGGCCAAATATACACTTGAGTTGCTTACCAAGATGACATTGAATGTTGCAGGGTGGCCTGGTAACAGTTTTGACTTAAATCGGCTTTCAAATCTATGGAAAGACTTGAAAATGGCTGTCTAGCAATGATCAACAAACAACTTGATAGAGCTTGAATAATTTAAAAATAATAATGTGCAAATATTGTACAATCCAGGTGTGCAAAGCACTTAGAGACTTACCCAGAAAGATTCACAGCTGTAATCGCTGCCAAAGGTGATTCTAACATGTATTGACTCAGGCGTGTGAATACTTATGTAAATGAGATATTTCTGTATTTCATTTTCAATACATTTGCAAAAATGTCTAAAAACAGGTTTTCACTTTTTCATTATGGTGTATTGTGTGTAGATGGGTGTGAAAAATAATCTATTTATTCAATTTTGAATTCAGGCTGTAAGAAAACAAAATGTGGAATAAGTCAAGGGGTATGAATATTTTCTGAAAGCTGAAAAATACAATTTTGGTGTGAATATCAGTTTGGCCCAAAACCAACCACATGCAGCAAAAAGGTTAATTCAGCATTGTTATAACAAATACATACTGCTGTTGTACATTTGGGATTTCAAATTCATTCCCAATCATACACGAATAGAACAGTTTTTGTGGAATTCTGTTCAAAAGTTAAGTAATTAATTACATTTATCCTTTCACCAGCTGCTCAACAGCAGATGGAACATTTCTGAAACCTTGCTGAATTAAATCCACATAATTCATTTTCATGGATTAACTAAGTGAAGTTTGATTGTGGAAAAACAGGTAACAAAATATATGTTGGATGGACACTGAACGCTGAGCATTTTCTGCAATTATTTTATACTGTAACTATTTTCTGCCTGCAGTGTTTCACAGTGCTCAACAGTTACTTTCTCTATATTTGACTTGCTCTTCAATCTAATTTTTGAAAGGTAAAGTGTGCTCTTGTCTTGAATAACTATTTGAATCTATTTGTTGAGTTATGGAGAGATTTGTCGAGTGCAAAGTGACAAAGTTAACAAGTCACAGGAGGGCACTTGATATCCCATAGAACAATCAATGTACCGTCATAGAACTCAACTTAGCAAGCTTTTCACAAAGAAAAAAACTATATGCAGCAGTGGAGTTTGTCATTTCACCTCCCCCTCTGGACAACAAAGTCGTTACTCTCTAGGTACCATGGACAGCTCCTGTTGTCATACAGGAGTGCGGGCAGATCTAACATTACCCTATTATGTAGCAACTGACTTGCTTGGAGCAGGAAGGGGGCTTCATTAAGTACAGCAAGAGTGTAGAGGGGAGATTACTGTTTACACTACAATACCATATCATCCGGAATCTTTGTGTTGTTGTAGCTGTGGTATTGCAAGAGCATGTAAAGAGACTATATGATCATGGTCTCAGTGGTTTGTCTCAGTTATTACATGTCTCTAACTCGTTTTATTGGACATACCTAACTTGAAAATAATGATTATATATGACATGGCGTAATGGTCTGTATACCTCATTGCCTTTTTAAAATATCACAGGTCAAATGGGATTCAGGGATTTGAAGTTGATAAATAGATCATTTTGTTGTTTGTTTTATTTAGTATGGTTTTTCAATAACAGGATACAAAATGTAATATTTGAGAGGTCTGTTCTAAACTGTTCCAACAGGAACATGTTGTTTAAATGACAAGCTGGAATGTTTTTTTTTTTCTGCATGCTTACTTAAGCTTAACAAAACAACGTGAGGTGCAAATAGAAAACTACACAAACAAATATATACATTTTTACATCTTAAAAAAGAAGCTGACGCAAATTTACTGACTACTTTAAGGATTTTAATCCAATTAAAGTCTTCTAACCCGCACAACACGTTACGCCTGTATGTTAATTTAATCATGTGTACTAAGCAAAAGCGTTGGAAAAAATCCTGAGCTGCACTAGTTGTGTGTTTCTCAATACACAACGCACTTATCAACCCACCACTTGTCTTGATAAAATCCCTACCTACAGTATGTTATGAAAAATGCATTAATTTTCTTCCAAATGATCCCTTAAAATATTCTCCTAGCTTTGCCCTTCCAAGGCACAGTCCTACGTCTATTGATAGTTATCAGTAAATGATCAACTTTGCAACATCCATCCTTCCCACTAAATCAACAGTTTCCCTGGAGACCTTGGAGTACTGTGTCTCTTCAGAGTTTGTTCAAGTGTAAGGTATGGACCATGTATGCCACCGCAAAGTCTCAATGAACACGTATCCCCGACTATAATACAACATTTAGAATACAACAGGATTCCAACAAACATTCATTCAACTTTTGTCTTAGGTTACCGACGTATAAAGTCCTGCTGTACATAAGCTGAGTCTAAAGCCTAAATAAAATGTAAGAAACGGTTTCAACAACAAACTCCCATGTTACCGGAAGGCTAAGTCAAAGTTGAAGTGCATTACGGCTCGATAGTCGTGTGTACAGCTGTCACTGCGAAAGCCGTCCAGCACAACCTGACAATGCTTTGTCTCTACACACATTACCAACATGCGTTCTTCTAAGACCGTAGCTTATACTCTAGCTAAATTAAACACACAGCATTTGTGTAGACAGCATCTAATGTTATCTGGATGATAAAAAATAGGTCATACTTCTTAAAAACCAGGTTGAGCCATATAATCTCCTCTCTAACAGTCGGAGACCTGAGCAGAAGCTGTTTTCCACTAGGTTTTCTAAGAACACAGAATCATCCTGTGTTTAGCAGAAAAATACTTTCTTGAAGTGCACAATGTATATTATTTGTGTATTCATATCGTAAAACTAGTCATAGCAAACTCATTTAACACATTAGTAGTCATCTGTCAAATAGCTTTAAGCATGTGCATTAACTGTAAAACAGTCATAGACGGTATATAGCCCTAACAGCTTTTGATGAAGTCATATGACAGCGTCAAACATCAAGAGGGTAAAAACGCTCGTCTTTCACATGCACTCACAGTCTACGATTGATGTCAATGACAAAAACAACTGACCACCAACACCAGCATAACCACTACATTATTATTATGGAAAATAATTTGACACAAACCTACTTCTATGATCCAGAAAGTTTGATTTCCCCCCAGTCGCTTGATGGCCGAGCTGGTGCAGTGTCTTTGAAAGGTAGTCCCCAGGAATATGACATACTGTGCCTTTGACAGCCTGGAGATAAGCACCTGCGTTCGGGTCCCTTTTTACGTCACACCTCCCCATTCACAGCCCTTCAATATGATGCACATTTGCACATCAACAGCAGACAACCCCCTCCTCATTCTACTCCCACATCCGCAAACACACAAACAGGCGCACAAGGAGGCAGATGCAGGCGTTAGCCCGCCACACACACAGTACACTACACACAATCACACACCACACACACACGCGCGCGCACACACACACACACACTGATTTATCTTCATATTTTTTTTCTACTTTTTAATTTCCACCCCTTATATTAATGCTTCTAAAACTTTCACTTGCTTTGTCATAGGACTGAGTGGGGCATATGCTCTCCCAAGCTTCCCATATATCACTCATCATGCAAATGAGCGGGAATGTCACTCCTCGGCAGCAGATGGCCAGGGATGATAACAATGGCTCAACAGACGAGTTTCAATGTCTGCGACTTTATCGCTACGGCAACAACAACCAAAGTATGTCATGAAAGCCTTGTCTGTTAATTTGATTTTTTTCCCCCCTTCTGTATCTTAGTACCTGTCTGTCTTTTTTTTTCTTCTCCTATTTGAATGAATGAATACCCCTTTTGTCCTAGACCTTTTCTGTTACCGGAGAGGACAAGCTATCAGTAAAAGGCAGGGACCTGGAAGTGATGTTTGGTGACTAAGGAAGGAAGGCTAGCTGCTGCATAGCAGATATTTAAGTAATTCGGTGTAATTCCTCCCTGTAGGCCATGTCAACCTCCTGAGTTAGCTCATGCATTAGACAGGCCTGGATAGAGAGAGAGAAGGGGGAATAAAGAGAGAGAACAAACGCAGTTCTTACAAAAGCCCCCCAGCCCCAGCGCCAGCGCCAGTGATGTCACCCGCGTCCTGCTGACTCCTGTTAATACAAGCCCCCATAGCAGAGAGTAAACAGTGGAAGCGTTTAGCAAACAGGGCCAGATTACAATGACAAAAGGAAGCCACACTTCTGGGTGGAGCCTGGGGCGGGAGGGGAGGGGCAGGAAGCAGGGCGGGGGGAGGGGAGGGGGGTTAGTATGGGGGTACGGGGCCGTAGCTTAGCCTTTCAAATAAGTGATACCCGTAAGGGGCCTCTTAGAGATGCAAGCATCCCCTTCCCCAGCTGACAACAGGGGCCACCCAAACACGCTTATCTCTAGGTTGTGCTGCTCCAGTCTCTGGGGAGAGATGTGTGAACACCATGTGTAATAATAATGAATTTTCTGTGCTTTTTTGTCATCTGCGAATTTTGGTTATGCAAGGCTGGGGACTTGAGGATGGCTGGGGTATATCATTACTTAAGGTTTGGCAGTTGATCATCAACTTGTTTAATACCTAATTTGAAAGTCTAATTTTGTAACTGTATTTCAAGAGCCATTGGTACATGCTGAAAAGAGGGACTGCCAGAGTACAGTCGTGTTCCTTTTGTTCTTTCTTTTGCATCATTCCTGTGAGATGGTGGTTTAGAAAATATGAAAGCATAGAGCCATCACTTTAAAAATCATATCAAATAAGAAAAGCATGTTCCTTTCTTTCCTTAGCCTGATGCAGACAATCATAGTGAAAGAACATCATAAGCATTTGTCCAAGAAAGTACCGATTACTTCATGTCCTGAACTACTGTAAGACTGTTGTAATGTGAGAATAACACATCGATCAAATAAAACCCTAAAAAGGATCAACTTGTCAACAACAATCCTGACAAAATGAAAACCATTACAGAGGACAGTGTAGTAAGACCAGCAGTTCGGTTTTTCACAAATTCAGTGGAAGTCTAACGCAAACACGCAAAAAATATGCTTTGTCCCTGATTAATCTGCAAAAAAGGTTTATCCCAAAGCCTACAACATGACCCGTTAACCAGCCTATAGTGTTTTCAAAACTATTTCATCAACAGGAAATATGCACAAAACTGGGGGTGAGTTAGTGGAGAAATGAAAAGAGGAGTGGGTTGGAGGAAATTACATGTCAGACAAGGGTTCACATTTCAAAAGTCCTGTTCGTGTTTATAGAAAGTGTTTGATTGCATTCAGAAAAGTATTACAATTGGTCACATCTGTGTCTAAAAGCTTTTCTGCATTCTGCTGCAAATTATGTTAGCAAAGAAGTGAAATGTCAAAGCACCCTATTGTTTTTGAGCACCATACAGGCTTTGTGTAAAACCTACAAATACACTATATATACAAAAGTATTTGGACACCTCTTCAAATTAGTGGATTCGGCTATTTCAGCCACACCGGTTGCTGACAGGTGTATAAAATCGAGCAAACAGCCATGCAATCTCCATAGACCAACATTGGCAGTAGAATGGCCTTACTGAAGAGCTCAGGGACTTTCAATGTGGCACCGTCATAGGATGCCGCCTTTCCAACAAGTCAGTTCGGCAAATTTCTGCCCTGCAAGAGCTCAGCCGCGAAGTGGTAGGCCACACATGCTCACAGAATGGGACCATCCGAGTGATGAAGCAAGTAGCGAGTAAAAATCGTCTGTCTTTGGTTACAACACTCACTACCGAGTTCTAAACTGCCTCTGCAAGCAACGTCAGCACAAGAACTGTTCGTTGGAAGCTTCATGAAATGGGTTTCCATGACTTGAGCTGCCGCACACAAGCCTAAGATCATCATGCGCAAGGCCAAGCGTCGGCTGGAGTGGTGTAAAGCTCGCTGCCATTGGACTCTGGAGCAGTGGAAACTCGTTCTCTGGAGTGATGAATCACGCTTCACCATCTGGCAGTCCAATGGACAAATCTGGGTTTGGCGGATGCCAGAAGAACGCTACCTGCCCGAAGGCAGTTATAGCAGCAAAGGGGGGACCAACTCCATATTAATGCCCATGATTTTGGAATGACGAGCAGGTGTCCACATACTTTAGGTCATGTATTGTATAATGTTTTCCATTGTTTATTTATTTCATGGTAAGAACCATAAATTACCTTTATGAGGTCAACCAACCTTTTCACGTTTTATCTCAATTCAAATACAGTCAACTACATGGCAAAACAGAGCTCTAGTTTTCACTCAATACAACAAAGTAGGCATTAATATTCTCCAGTCATTAACCGGATATGTTAATATCATTATATTCTAAAATAAAGTGAGGTTAATTTAAGATAAAATGCTTCATAATTGTCCTCAAATAAGATGAATAGCCAATCACCACCTCCTGGTTTATAGTGTGAACCCTGTAAACTCATCCGTCTGCCATTGTGCAACCACTTGATGCCTTGTTCATCACAGAAAGAGTCACATAAAAAGACTGGTACATTAAATAAATAAAATTTGCATATGCAAATATGGAGCAACAAAACATAAGTGCATGTTGTTGACATAGCTCCAGGATGTGTAACTATCTTTATGTTGATGTCAACAGGCAGGGAAGGTTTCTTTGAAAATAAACGACATTTTCCATGGGCATCATTATCTTCACTGCATGTCACTACATCGCAGTTAAAGAAACGATTAGTACTACCCGACAGCACCCTTGGGGAGAACTAGTGTATAACTGTGGGCGACCTTACACTATATTTTAAAGACGCACACCAAATGCTTAATCGAAGCCTCGTTATATTATGTCGAAGTTACTGCAGTACTGCAAAAGCTACGTGGCATAACTGAGGGATCTGCTGTGATGGTGAAAAAGTCTGATTGCAGACTTTTCCCGTACTTTTCATGTCTTTCTTTAAGTTGGTGTACCATGGCCTACAGAAGCTCTGTAACAACTAACTGACACTTAAACGGACCGATTCCTTATCGGACTAATATCATGGTCCTGATATTGAGACCACTAAGGACCACATTGGTCTGGGTGTCAGTGCCCAAAATGTCTGGATCTGTGACTCGGCACCCAATGTTCTGCTGTGGGTCTGGACTAATGGTTCTGGACAAGATGGTTTTAGTAGTATCTAAGTTCATGGTTAAAATATATCGCCCAATACCTAGTCTGACCAGAGTTATGTGGCCAAGAAGGAATGATTAAACACACAAGTGCCAGGGCGCCTTGCTTCCCTAACGTGTGAGCCTGTTGGGCATGAATGGATAATGTTTAGGAATAATATGCCTTTTCTTGCTGACTTTTTACAGTGGTCTTGGTCTGGATCGCATTTCAACATTTTAAATGGTCTTGAGATTGCCACAGTTTTAAAACACTGGGTCTTGTTCTGGGTCTGAGTATAAAGAGGATGGGTCTTGTTCTGGGTCTGAGTATAAAGAGGCTGGGTCTTGTTCTGGGTCTGAGTATAAAGAGGCTGGGTCTTGTTCTGGGTCTGAGTATAAAGAGGATGGGTCTTGTTCTGGGTCTGAGTATAAAGAGGCTGGGTCTTGTTCTGGGTCTGAGTATAAAGAGGCTGGGTCTTGTTCTGGATCTGAGTATAAAGAAGCTGGGTCTTGTTCTGGGTCTGAGTATAAAGAGGCTGGGTCTTGTTCTGGGTCTGAGTATAAAGAGGCTGGGTCTTGTTCTGGGTCTGAGTATAAAGAGACTGGGTCTTGTTCTGGGTCTGAGTATAAAGAGACTGGGTCTTGTTCTGGGTCTGAGTATAAAGAGGCTGGGTCTTGTTCTGGGTCTGAGTATAAAGAGACTGGGTCTTGTTCTGGGTCTGAGTATAAAGAGGCTGGGTCTTGTTCCGGGTCTGAATATAAAGAGGCTGGGTCTTGTTCTGGGTCTGAGTATAAAGAGATTGGGTCTTGTTCTGGGTCTGAGTATAAAGAGGCTGGGTCTTGGTCTGAGTCTCATTGGGTCTTCAACAGATCTTAACTCCATGTCTGATAAGCAGACAAACAAACCCGCCAACAAAGGCCAGGGGAGCAGTGGTTCCCCTGGGGTGGCCAGGCAAAAGGATGACCACAAACAATGGCAACAGGTGTGTCTAATGGCTTCTGTAATGATGACGTTGATGAGCAGTAGACTGTCTTGATATGAGTAATAATAAGTAGCATCCGGCAATGCATAGCTTACAAATTCGCCTCCATTTTATAACCTATGATCTTTAGCAGAATCTCTGCAGACAGAGTTGGATTGCTTGTACTTGTGCTCGAAGGTCAGTATTATCAATGCCAAAATCATAAGTCTTAATTAATTAAACACAAGAGTCTGGCACAATGTTTCACTTTGATAATTGTTGTTGACAAATCAACACTGACCCTTATTAGTAGTGCAGGGGTCCGTGTTAATAACAGCCGTTTACAGCAGTTTGTAAGACAGCCACAGCTTTTCATGATGCCTACACAGAGAGAGATACACTTGAAAATACAAAAATACTCCCATTAATGTGGTTTACAATGTTTTGATTGCGCCCAATACAGGAAGCTTGCTGACGTGAATCAGAATGCAAATGCCCTTTTGAGCAAAACAAAGAAATTGATTATCAAGTAAGTTTCTTCAGCACAAGTAGCTTGCTTTGAGTGATTAATGGGCTCGGCCATTGATTTCCTTTTGTTTAGATCATTGTTAACTTTCTAGAGGCACAATTATAATTTGTTTCCAACAATAAACCCAATCTAGCTGGAGCAAATTAAATCTTCCAACAGGCTCTTCCCAGTTATTTTACATATTTTCAACTGGATAGTTATTATCACAAGGCACTTTTCAGTTTTTATTAATTAAATTCTTGATTACATTTTGATTTCTACAAAACATTAGACGTGAGCCTTGTGAGATTGGGAAGGGTTGTTGTTTATAGAATTATGGAAGACTTGACATGTAAGGTTCCCCCATTGTGCCAGTGGTTAAATCTTCATACGCTCAGTACAAAAAGCTGTATATCACATGGTAGAACATTGAGTTATCTACCTAGCACATATTTCAGATTGCTGTGAATGAGAGAAAGATTTCTGTATATTTGTTCAAGGAACAGCCATTGTCTAGTTTTTTGAATAACATCACAAAAGGTATTTGATACGTTCTGAGTTCTCGCAGTACAATGTGCTATCGATATTTGCAAGTCAAATGCTACTGTTCAGAGTACTTCATCAAAGGGCTTTCGCCTTATTCTTTCAGATTTAGCACTTTGAAAACTTCCACAGATCCAGACATTTATACTTCCTGATTTCTCGCATCATCTCTCCAAGATAGTGATAATACGATTTCTGTGTTTTTCGCTGTTGAGAAACAAACTGGATTATGAACAGATCACTACATAAACAGCTTTCTAAAAGGAGGCAGCTATTTTAAAAGAGGCTGAAGAAATGCAAAGAGGGATTTAAATTTTAATTTGAATTTATTCCAGCAAGTGAAAGGTTCTTTTGAGAGGGGATTTCAGCAAAGATGATGGTATTTAAAAGTGATAAACAAGCATCTAAACCTCCAGTGAAAAACAGTCATTTTGCTTCTTTCTAGTGTAGGGGAGGAATTGAGCTTTCTATGGTTACATCCCCCAAAAAATGAAAAATAAGTAATAGTAGTAATTAAAATGTAAATAAGTAGGATACGTGGAGATATTTCAACTGATTTGTAATTGAGTGATTAAAGAAAGGCCTTGATACATCTTTGTATTCTAGTCTCTGTAGAACACCAGGTGTACAGTACATGTGTGGGCCATGTATACGTTGTACAAGATACTGCATTCTTTGGTTTATTTCAGTGTCATACAGTATATTATATGTATACATGGTTACAAACTACCTTGCGTCCATAGGAAGGCCTTAGAGAAGGACATCAACAAGACGTGTGTGCTTGCAAAAAAGGGCAACGCCATTAATAATAACTAATAAGTGTTATTCAGTAGGTGTATACTTCGATTGAGATTGATAGAGTGTGTGTTACTATGGGAGATTGCTTCCATGGATGGTTGCCCAAGGGCAAGGGTATCTCACTCTCAGCAGGTCTCTATGACCCGGTCGTTTAAAATGGCGTGTTTGGCGCTTCACAATCAATTCATGTCCAATGGTAAACTACAGAAGAGACATAATCTTTTCATATACTGTATATTATATAGTGCTACTTGTCTTATGGCTGAACTGCATGTTGGCTCTGTAACATCCCTGTCTACATTTTGAGCTGACCACTAAACTCATGCAGAGGAAAACCTATGCCACACAAGAAAGACAAAGAGTTACATCATTTTGTTGTACAGTTAATCCGATCATGGGCAGTGTTTGTGCATTTGCTATCTTCGGAAAATGCCAGCAAAGGCGCTAAGTAAACCCATTTTACAAGACTCCCTCACAAGGATGCAGTGCCAGTATCGGGATACAATTTCACAGAGCAACTGTGGCTCAGTCACATAACCTAAGCAGGCTTAGGAAAATAGAGCACCACCAAGTGTTGCACTTTCTCCCTTTCCCTCTTTATGATGTATGTTTATCGGCAGACATATGGCTGATTTCAGGTTTCAACATTTCGACAAGGAATAGAGAGAGAAATCTAAACTGATTACTGCTGAATGAAGTAGCAGCACAATCCCTTAGAGGTTAGGGTACTTCCTGTAGGCTGTGTAGATACGGCTCTGTGAGTTAGTGGGAATGGGAGACACTGCTAGTGTGCACCTGGCATTCTGCATTATAGCCTGGCAACAACCCTCCTTTATAATTACACTGAACACACAGTAATTCAGGGTTGGGGCTGGAATAGGAAAACTGTATGTCCCCTGAGACTGCCTGTTGTAGTGGTCGGTTATGCAGAAAAGATGCTAGAGGTGCAAGTGACAATGCTTCCTTTGATGCTATTTACGGAGTTTACACTAGAAGGGATGAACATTTTTGTAGTACAGTGGAGCCATATTGCCCTTTTCAGGAACTGAACTTGGAAAAGACAGATATGCACAGATACGTAAACGATTGAACTACATTAAACAAAAATATAAACGCAACACGTAAAGTGTTGGTCCAATGTTTCATGAGCTGAAATAAAAGATCCCAGAAATGTTCCATATGCACAAAAAGCTTATTTCTCTCAAATTGTATGCATACATTTGTTTACATCCCTGTTATTGAGCATTTATCTTTGCCAAGATGATCCAGCCATCTGACAGGTGTGGCATATCAAGAAGCTGATTAAACAGCATGATCATTACACAGGTGCACCTTGTGCTGGGGACAATAAAAGGTCAATCTAAAATGTGCTTTTGTCACACAACACAATGCCACAGATGTCTCAAGTTTTGAGGGAGCGTGCAATTGGCATGCTGACTGCAGGAATGTCCACCAGAGCTGTTGCCAGATAACTGAATGTTCATTTCACTACCATTAGACGCCTTCAACGTCGTTTTAGAGAATTTGGCAGTACGTCAAACCGGGCTCACAACAGCAGACCACATTTAACCACGCCAGCCCAGGACCTCCACATCCGGCTTCTTCACCTGCGGGATTGTCTGAGACCAGCCACCCGGATAGCTGATGAAACTGGGGGTTTGCACACCAGGGTCTTGACCTGACTGCAGCTTGGCATCGTAACCGACATCAGTGGGCAAATGTTTACCTTTGATGGCCACTGGTACGCTGGAGAAGTGTGCTCTTCATGGATGAATTCCGGTTTCAACTGTACCAGGCAGATGGCCTCGTGTGGGCAAGCAGTTTGCTGATGTCAACGTATGTCCCATGATGGCGGTGGGGTTATGGCATGGGCAGGCATAAGCTATGAACAATGAACACAATTGCATTTTATCGATGACAATTTGAATGCACAGAGATAGCGTAACGAGATCTTGAGGCCCATTGTCGTGCCATTCATCCGCCGCCATCACCTCATGTTTCAGCATGATAATGCACGGCCCCATGCCGCAAGGATCTGTACACAATTCCTGGAAGCTGAAAATGTCCCAGTTCTTCCATGACCTGCATATTCACCAGACATGTCACCCATTGAGCATGTTTGGGAGGCTCTGGATCGACATGTACGACAGCGTGTTCCAGTTCCCGCCAATATCCAGCAACTTCGCACAGCCATTGAAGAGGAGTGGGACAACATTCCACAGGCTACAACCAACAGTCTGATCAACTCTATACGAAGGAGGTGTCACGCTGCATGAGGCAAATCATGGTCACACCAGATACTGACTGGTTTTTGATCCACACCCCTACCTTTTTTAAGGTACTGTATCTGTGACCAACAGATGCATAGCTGTATTCCCAGTCAGGTGAAATCCATAGATTAGGGCCTAATGAATTTATTTCAATTAACTGATTTCGTTATATGAACTGTAACTCAGTTAAATCTTTGAAATTGTTGCATGTTGAGTTTATATTTTTGTTCAGCGTAAGATGATAGCTTATGATACATTTTAAAGGTAGCTATTTACTGTAAGGTTGGTGTTATGAGAGGGTAACAAGATGGATAATTGATCAATTGGACAGAATTGCGGGTCCATTAGCCAAGATGGGCTAAATGACCTGTTCGTATCATCCACATACTCCACACTTTTTCCTCTGTCCTCATATTGCTGCATGTGCACAGAACGTGGAGCGTATCTGCCCTTTCCGGATATTTAATGCAAACTGTGTATGCTGATAAGACAAACACATATTCATGTAAGTGTGGAAGTAAATAGGGGTACATCAAATAGGAGTGGAAAGTCAGACCTTACTTTGAGAGAGTACCACTAAAAGGCCTGTTAATCTCCATGTCACACTGGATTGTCGTTCTTTCACCACCTGCAGCAGTTTAATACCGCATACTAATTAATGTTCAATGCATATCATAAATGATTACGTTGAATGCATGCAAGGTATCAAAAATGCTTCTGTAGGTATTGAAAGGAAAGAATGAATGTAGACTCAAAGTAAAGTTTCTGCCGCATAGAGAGAGAAGTCAGATTGGAGCTACATTAGCATGTGAAAAGAATAAACAGGAGCATTCTCAGTTACACACTCCACCTGGCTGCTCACCAATGTCCTTGTCAGAAGTCCACCCACCGCACTGGCTTACACTGAAAGACCTCCTAGGGACTGCAGTGACCATTCACTGGGTTCTCTCTCAGTCCCATGCACCTGTGACTGTTTTTGTGTTTGCTATTTTTTGCTTTGTCTTTTTCCTGGCAACGCGGTATCATTGGAGACACACTTTCGCTCAAAAGGAATTCTCCTGCCCAACAATGTGGTTTGTTTGTTCACTGGCTGGATAGAGCAGGCTAGCTAGAGAGTGTCAAATTGAAAACAATGCTGCTAGTAATAATTAAAATGGCCACAAGAAAAATAAGCTGAGAGAAATAGGCCTATGACTATTTTAAATAAGGAAATTAGGTACTTTTCCTCCATAAGTTGTTGGTTCCTTGCCTTTTCGTGGGGACTCACAGGTGCAGCTGGAAAGGTTCTCCTCCTTGCTTTCTTCAGACGGCTCATCCGGCTTCTCCATGGTCCTGGACCTTTGAGAGCTGCTTTTCCATTTTCCAAAGGACTTTGCCACAATCGCTTTGTCCGCTCCTTTCATTGTTTTCTGTAAAACACATTTACAGCATGACTTCCCAGGTTTATCCCGCTTGTGAGCCATCTGCCCTCTTTTCTGGCTCTCAATAAACCTGTGCTCATCTTTCCCAAAGCCCGAAGTAAGAGAGAATTAGGGCATTGTGTGCATAAGCATTCTCTTTCCAGAAAATGTGCTGATTGCCCTGACGTATTTTATTTTAGAGCGCTTGGACATTGTTTTTTTGCTTGACATTTTGAATCCATGTGTGTTGAGAGCAGAGCAGCATTGCCCGAATAAAACTGCTAAATAAAACAATACTTCAAAAAGTAAATAGTAGACATGCAAAAACTGCAAAACACATTTTCTCATTTAATCCAACTTAAAGGAAATAAAAATAGCACATTATGCCCTAATTGAGTGCTGTACAGTCCACAAATACTATTAGAAGGCCGATCAGGATTAGCGGTGGAACATACCTAGTTATCTATCCCTGGCTGCCAAGACTGCTAGCAGTGGGCAACTAAATTTCAAAAGCTGGCAAATCCAGTTGTCTCCTAAATACAGAAAGTACTTAAATCCAGAGCTAACACAAGAAAAAGACGGATAAAGGGTGCTCTGCATATCACGGCAAAAGCGTGTGCACTTTTCAGAATCACTGGCTAGGTTAAACAAATATGCTAAGTAGAGATCAAACCAATCCTTTGATCTGCAGCCTAGTTTCCAGAGGAATGGTTTGGCTGTTGTTGTAAATAACTTGTAGAAATCTGTACCATTTGCCTTCAGGTAACATAAAAAGTGGCAGGGATTCATAGTCAAATACCCTGTGGTTAGAAAATAGATCAGATTCAAAAAAGTATATACATATTTGAGCTACATAGCCTATACTCACTGTACCATCATTTATTATATTCTGAAGTTTTATGATGATTGTAGGCTACTGTCCAGTACTGTAGTCTATAGATTTGAGAAGTAGCTGACTATTGAATTACAGTCTAGCCTGTTCTATTTTGTATTTGGGGGGTAAAAAAGGATCTCTTACCTCCAGCATCCAAGTCACGTCAAACACAGTGTGAAATTTATGTCCAAACTTCATACAAAAGAGGCTTGAAGAATTAGAATGCAGATAGCTATGCAACTTGCTGACTAACTTTGCCCCTCTGTTTTGATCCAGCACACAAAGAAAAACGCTGTCCATTCAAAGCAGACAGCATAACTCTTTTCAGAGATGGGGGACCGTGAACAAACGAGGCCATGTCCTGAGCCGTGGCCAGCCACCAGCCACTCTCCCTCCCGTCAGCAGAGCAGAGCCCGGTGAGGGCCACTGGGCCTGGGACCAGCTGACACCACACCACCACACTCAACAGGCCAACAGTGCAACTTTTGTTGCAAACTATCTTCTGGAGAGAAAAAAAAATCTTCCCTCCCAACTTGAACAGACAGTGAGCTTTTCTGTTTAGCAGCTGGCGTTGACCCTTCACCTCTACTACTCCTTGTTCTTCTTTTAGGGGACACAGCCATGTTTGTACTGTAGTCTCTCTATGAGTTGTGGCAGTTGGGAAATAACAAACAAAAATAGGATGAATTATATCAGCTCATTGATTTCCGTAGCTACCTCTAGTTGTGTTCAGAAGCCTTCTTATTCTGAAGTTGCATGTAGTTAGTTTTGCAAGCTTGTAATGTCACAAAAACATTTAAGGCTCTAAATGCATCATTTATATATTTTCACTTCTTATAGTTTAGCTTCACAAATCGTGTACAGGTGGACCACACACATTAGTAATTTTGATCTTATAAGCTAGCTAGCATGTCAGCACAACAACCAACATGTTAATTGTAAGTTGCTTTATGTTTTGCTTAAGTTTTTGACTTTATACAATTCATACATTACTTTTGATGTCACTCCCCTACGTCTTAGAAAGGTATGCTGTATCAAGGATGGTGGATCTCTACTGGATTTCTAATGGGGCGCAATTCCAACTGAGACTTAACCTACAGTGTTGCCAGTGTTTATGTGAATTTATAAACTGGGTGGTTCCAGCCCAGAATGCTGATAGGCTGACAGCCATGGTATATCAGACCGTATACCACGGGTATGACAAAACATTTATTTGTACTACTCTAATTACATTGGTGACCAGTTTATAATAGCAATAATAATAGCAACAACCCTCGGGGGTTGGTGGTATATGGCCAATATACCGCGGCAAAGGTCTGTATCCAGGCACTCCGCGATGCGTTGTGAGTAAGAACAGCCCTTAGCTGTGGTCTATTGGCCATATACCACACCCCATTGGGCCTTATTGCTTAAGTAAGCTCTAGTGTAATTCTTTTTCCGGAACTGTTTCCATCAGGAGTGTGACACTAGAATTAAGACTTGAGGCAAACAGAATCAACAACCTCCGCATCGTCAAGACAGTTATCTTTATGAGAAGGTGCTTTGTAATGTGTTAACCGTAGAAGGTGCTAAAGGTAGACTCAGCAATAGGATATAGATGCTGAAAGTAAACGGCATATTGGGTCAAATTCCGCAAACAACTAAGAGCGTTGAAGCGCTAGCCTCAACTTCTCCCCCGTTTTGGTGCCCTGGCTACCATACTGTGAACAGTGTGAAGCGAACCCATGCACATGCACAAATACTGTGTGTGTCTGTGAGAGCGAAGTCTAGCATCTCGCTCATCTCAATACTGTATCTGCGGTGCTGCTCGTGTCAACTTCATTTAGCTGAGTCTACCTTTAACCCACAGTTAGTACACAGTCAGCCATTGTTATGTAAATGACAGCTGAAAGGTACCAGTGGCCTGGCCTTGGCCCCAAGTCAGAGCAGATCCACTGAGGCATTTGCCCACTGGGACACTGAAGCCATGCCGTGGAGCTGGGAAACACAAGCCACAATGTGTTTCAACCTCATAAGCCTTTTTGGTAAATCTCTGGTGGAAATTCGCCATAATAGTCTCCGCCTACTACTGTGACTGGTTGGAGGGAACTTCCTCTGACCTTTGATACCTCCATCATAGAACACTCTGCAATCCTTGTAGTTTATAGTTATGCCTGTTCAAGACATGCTCTGGAACTTTGGCGACTACATAGTATTTTTTAAACCTGCCACTTTGGGCTGGATGTGTCAATGTGTCGTTCATAAATACCTCATCTATGAGCAGAATTACTGTTTTACCTCAATTAGACACAAAATCAGTAGTTTGAAAGCCACAGTTTCTCTGGAAGCTGTCCTGCAGCATTTTCCCTACATTTATCCCACGTGGGCCAGCCTCTTAGCAATTCGAATTCTAATCAATGAGCTTCAGTCCCTCGCCATTTGAGTGACAGCTAGCAAGATGCACACACAGAAGAGCGAGAGAGAGCAATGACATGGTGCATACACAGTATAGCATTTGCACATCTGAATCTCTTTAAGGAATTAAGAGGTTATTATAAGTGCATGTGAAGAGGTTTCAGCCATTGGAAAGGCACTTTTGTTACTTGTTAGGCAGTGTTTGAGGAAAAGGCCTAGTACTTATATTGACATCAGATGTATAGTCTACAAGAAATCTTCTGTAGACATCTTACCATAGATGACTGGTGGGCTACATCATGATTCTAAATCCCAGAATGGATTGACAACCTCCAGTTTCAGACTCTTGCTGTTATTAGCTAAGACCTGGAACTGAATCACGTCCCCCTGTATTCATTTGTGAGATGGCAGTGGTTGTTGTGAAGTGAGTGGTGGTGAGAGCCACATACGCATTATAGGAGGAAATTGTGAAGCCACATCTAGATTCCGGGTGTGATACAGTACATGTGGGAATGACTAACTAATTGCATCAGGCTGTTAGCTTTTGAAAAAAAAAATTATAATAACATCTACGTGTTATACTTTATCTTGTCAATCAGATGCCTGGAGAGGGAGAGGTGACCGATAACTTGAATCAATCATTAATCAATATTGTACATGTTCATTAATTAATGGTAATTAATGCCTCTTAAGATATGACAAGGACAATATTAAAATGATCAAACTGCTTAATTACTGTCATAGTAAGCTATAATGGGTAATGTGTTTTATGGGCATGGAGAAGCTGATCACTCATGTTATTGTGGGAATCAATGGGATACTTCCATAGCTTTAGATGTGATGTGACATAGTGCCACTGATTAACCTGCCTACTTTGTCTAGAACGTAGAGTGCACATTTTCAATAATTTCATACAAAAGCATTCTAAACCATTTGGCAAATCTCAAATCTCCCTCCTGGATGAAAACGCAAACGAGGAGAGAGGGAAAAAACATCTCTCTGACGACGAGAACAGAAACAGCAAGAAGTTCTAACAAGGGAAAGCCTGCCAGGTGGCGAACTGGCTGCACCAGCAGAACGCACAATCTGTCTGGCTTCTCCTTCCAAACCATTGACAGCTGCCGTCACCAGCCTCGTACACTCACACTCAGTAGCTCCTCAGCCTCTCTACCCATCCCTCTTTAGTGTTTCCTGCTAACCCCAGAGACAGGGTCACCTGGCCCTCATGGATGGCCGTCTGGGGGCCCTGCTGGCCCCCTGGAGACCTGCCTGTGGATGGGTGTGGGGCCCAATGTTGGGGCCATGACTCACAGAGGGCCTGGTCCTGCATGCCCATGTTATTATATATACAAAGCAAAAGGAGGCCTTTGATCTGCAAACATAGCTTCTTCTCTAAAATTAAACACCTACAGACCAAATGAGATGCATGGTATAGAATAGATTGTTTGGTTGAATCCATGATTTAATTCAATTTCATCATGCAAACTGAATCCACAATTATCATAAATGTCGCTTTTTGTTTGTCCATTTTGTAAAAATGATAGAAACCCCCCAATATAGAGTGCAAGCTTAGCCATAGAGAGCACACAGGCAAAAGAAATATACCGTTTTCCAGAAAGCTAGCATTGCAACTGGGCCTAAAAATAAAACCTTGGCAAAGTTATTCTGATCCCTTATTGGTCCCATAGTTTGATTTCACATTTAGCATTTTGCATTCCCCTCCGCGTAAACATTTCATTCTTCTCCTCCTGTGGTACAATGAGACTTGAGTGACTTTGGCAGCAGATTTTGGATCGGTGCTCCTGAATCCACCAGTGTATGTTATCAGCAGGTAAACAAGCTTTCGAACAAAGCCATAATGGAACTGCAAGCGGCATAAAGAGGCTCATCTCAAAAGCTATACAACCCATCAAAGCTGGTGTCATTTCCTCAACACTGCCACTGCAGCTGGAAAACGCATGGCTGTTAGTTACAGTTTAAATGACTATCTATTTTCAGACACTCCAAAACTATTTGTATAGATTTTTTACTTGTCAGTTACTAAGCAGCCAGATTACCCCAATAAAACAACAGATATTTAATGTTTACTGGCTTCTTTGCTGTTTTGTTTCGGGGAGGAGGAAATGGAAAAATGGTGTCATGCACTGAAATCAATGGGATTTAGTGTTGTGTGTGGTATTTGAATAATTATTCTCATTTGCAACTGGAATAGTTCACTCTATATTTGAGAGGATTACATACGATTCTGAACTGAATGTGAAAATTACTTAAAGAGCACGTCAAATGCATATAGTACACTTTTTTATACTTTCTGTTGCACTCAAGATAAGAAAGAAATCTTGTTAACCACACGTTAGAATGTTACTTACCAAACTTTGCCTCATATTTGCCTTTAGGGCACAGCACAGCTACTCAACTATAAACCTACGCACTGTCTCTTCCTAGTGAGTGCAGGAGCCCCAAAACCTCAGCTTTCCTATGGTGAGTTATCTCTACGGTAGTAATTACATACAAAACTATGCCATCAGAAGTACATTTGCAGTAACAACACAGTAAATAGCAGTGTTGAATGACAAAATATCCATATTGATGTGAATATGTGTTACTAATAGTGACAGTGTTTTTTCTTCATATGTGGTGGGTAGAAAATGTAAGATCCAGATATTGCTGCTTACTCCCTCATATTTCTCGCTCATTTCATCAGGTATTAAATCTGCACCTGTCTGGGTTTGTGCCTGTAGTCGAATGAAAGAAGGGACAATAAAGGAGAAGATAGGAGACATGCCTGTTTGATGATCATTCTGTTTAGGTGAAGTTCTCTGCTTGGTCTCTCCAGTCTCTGACAGCAGATGTATAACCTAATCTCTTTCCCTAACCCCATTCTTATAGCATGAATAGGGGAAAATTTGATGGCATTAAGTCTATTTACTCCTTGGTTTGCAGTTCCAGCCTTCGCGATGCCACTGGTTCTTCTCCAACAGACCCGTTTCATTTAGATTTTGAAAAAATAAGATTGCTATAATGCATTCCCATTCATTTTCATTTACCCATTTTGAGTTCATGCATATATTTACTCAGTGAATAATACTTGTTTATTTGCTGCCCCTCTATCTAATTTATAGTGTCAAAGACGCAAGAAAATCACATTCAACTTATGTATGATCTTGAAATAGAGAGATGAGTAACAAAGGGTAGAATCTAACAGTCTAAATATGACATTCATTGTGCGTGCTCTTTCACTTCATCTTTTTGATATGTCACTATAACTCTACAACATTAGAGTGTTTGAATCGCATCTGATGACAAGTACATAAAAGCCTGGAGCAAATAATTCTTCGTATATGCCATTTCAAAGCAGGGGTAGTTGGTTATCCCTTGCATTTTACAGTTTGGAGTATCTTTGATGATTATTATTGGTCTTTCATACATGAGCCGAGTCAAGAGGAGATGCTTCTATCAAATCAACTTGTTGCGCTGATGGTATTAAAGAGACCAATTCCATATGACAAGCTGCTACTATGTTATGCATAGGTAACATTCAGGGTATGATGCACGTAGCTATCCAATCTCTAAAATGACGTTTTAAAATGTTTTTTTTCTTGTATGTTTTTAGAAAAAAAGGTTGTACATTTACTGCAGTTGTATAGTTTTACAAATAACTCAAAGTTTCTGCATTGCAGTCATTTTCTCTTCATTCATATTGCTGTGGGCGACTAAATACTATAGTAGAAACCAAGGTCTCCTTCCTGCCTTCAAATGCCTCTCCACATACAGAGAACAATCTGGTTTTCAGACAGACAACACTTTCTTCCCGGCTAGCTACTTTGAGCTCCTCATTCACCTTACACAACTACTTGTGAGTTATTGAATATTTTGTATGGTATAGCTCTATTCTGATGCATTTGGAGAAGCACAAGGCCTATTGACTTGAATAACGGATAGGCCTATTTGGGGTAATAGTTTAGTTGATGTGTGGAGACACATTTGAGGGAGGAATCAGTCAAACTGATACTGATGGAACTACACTGAACAAAAAACTAAACACAACATGTAAAGTGTTGGTCCCATGTTTCATGAGCTGAAATAAAAGATCGCAGAATTTAAAAATATATATTTTTATTTTAAATTCTCTCAAATTTGTTTACATCCCTGTTGTTGAGCATTTCTCCTTTGCCAAGATAATTCATCCACTTGACAGGTCTGGCATATCAAGAAGCTGATTAAACAGCATGATCATTACACAGGTGCACCTTGTGCTGGGGACAGTAAAAGGCCACTCTAAAATGTGCAGATTTGTCATACAACACAATGCCACAGATGTCTCAAGTTTTGAGGGAGCGTGCAATTGGCATGCCGACTGCAGGAATGTCCACCAGAGCTGTTGCCAGAGAATGTCGTTTGACAGAATTTGGCAGTACGTCCCACCGGCCTCACAACCTCTACATCTGTCTCCTTCACCAGCGGGGATCGTCTGAGACCAGCCACCCGGACAGCCGATGAAACTGTGGGCTTGCACAACCGAAGAATTTCTGCATAAATTGTCAGAAACCGTCTCGGGGAAGCACATCTGCGTGCTCGTCGTCCTCACCAGGGTCTTGACCTGACTGCAGTTCGGCGTTGTACCCTACTTTAGTGGGCAAATGCTCACCTTTGATGGACACTGGCACGCTGTGATTCTACTGCACTGTTGGAGCTAGGAACACAAGCATTTTACTACACCCACAATAACATCTGCTAAACATGTGTATGTGACCAATTAGAAATGGCGCTGTGTAGGCGAGCGGTTTTCTGATCTCAACATTGTGAACAGAGTGCCCCATGGTGGCGGTGGGGTTATGGTATTAGCAGGAATAAGCTACGTACAACACAATTGCATTTTATTCGATGGTAATTTGAATGCACAGAGATACCGTGACGAGAACCTAAGGCCAATTGTCGTGCCATTCATCCACCAGCATCATCTCATGTTTCAGCATGATAATGCACGGCCCCATGTCGCAAGGATCTGTACACAATTCCTGGAAGCTGAAAACGGCCCAGTTCTTCCATGGCCTGCCTACTCAGACATGTCACCCATTGAGCATGTTTGGGATGCTCTGGATCGACGTGTACGACAGCGTGTTCCAGTTCCCACCAATATCCAGCCACTTCGCACAGACTTTGAAGAGGAGTGGGACAACATTCCACAGGCCACAACCAACAGCCTGCCCAACTCTATACGAAGGAGATGTGTTACGCAGCATGAGGCAAATAGTCACACCAGATACTGACTGGTTTGTGATCCACACGCCTACTTTTATTTTTTAAAGGTAGTACCTATAACCAACAGATGCATATCTGTATTCCCAGTCATGTGAAATCCATAGATTAGGGCCTAATGCATTTTTTTCAATTGACTGATTTCTTTACATGAACTGTAACTCAGTAAAATCTTTGAAGTTGTTGCATGTTGCATTCATATTTTTGTTTTTGTTCAGTGTAGTTTGAGTACAATCCTAAACCGCTGACTGCTAACATGGCAATGCTAAAATACAATTGAGCCTGATGAGAGCGACTCCAGGCAGCTCCATGCTCAGAGGGGGGTCGTAAACATTTACACTAAGAGCCTATCCAGTGCACATGGTCGGTGTGTGCCAGGCCACCTCGGTATCATCGAATTCTGTGTGTAGTCGCATATTTTCTCATTCAAGCCCGTCCTGAAAAAAAATTGTAGGAATCACACCATCAATTTATGAAGAAGCCGTCCAAATGTGACAACAGGCTTATGCTTAATGGAGAAAATAGAGCTAAACATTGTTAAAACACCCCTAGACCCACATGGTTAGGGAGAGCTGCGATGCACCCTACTGTGATCTGGGAAAGTGATGTTGGTGTGCTTCCTCCTCCATGAGGGCCGCACCGTTCTTCCTGATTTGAAGCCTTTTTGAAGTCTGTTTCCTGCCATAGCATGCCAACACTACAACCACATTAGCTAATGCTTTCCACAAAAGGAAGAAATTCGAAATCAAATAAGAATTATTTCTTTATAGCTTGTGCGCACTTACATGGATTTCCAAACCAACGATTTCGGAAACAACTGCTATTATCAAATGTTACATATTTTCTTTTGTCTATTTGTACATTTTCAATTGAGCATAATGGGGGGGGGACTACACCATTCCATTAAAATAAATCAATAGCAATAAAGAGCTTTTTTCTTTGGTCTCTTAACGTTCAATGTTTTTGGTATAGTACAATGAAAATCTCTAATTAAATGTTCTTAGATAGTGAGCATAGATATTGGCCTACTATATTTATTAAGGAGCCAACAAGCCTGGTTTTTAAACAGGCAGGTGGTCACGGAGTGTATTGAATGACTTGTCCTTGAACTACAGAAGCAGCATTTCCTCCTATGTCCTTAATTAACAGCATTCCAAAGGCAGGCTCGGCTCAGTGACATGATTTACATAAATTAGTGTCCACTGAAATCCCCATATGCAGGTCATTGAGGTATATTCGATATATGATACTCTCTCCAATGCTGCACTTCGAGGTGTTGCATTGGAAACATCTTCTTAAACTATTTTCCATATCTGTCCTGTCTTTACATCTTATATTTGTATATTTTGTAATGGGCAAGTATGTTAGTTGTGTAACTGCTATGTTGAAATAACTAAGTGCAGTAAAGTTATTTGGGATCAATCCTTTATTGTTTCAAAACTCTAAATTATTTTACAATACAGTCCTTTATGGTTACTTCCGTGATTTGAATGATGGTTAATGTACAATGTCATCCAATAATGAAACACAGTCAAACAAAGTATTCCTTTCTACATATCAATATTCTATGATAGCGGGAAGTTTTGCGCTGTTAGTTTTTTCTGTATTTATTTTATTTAATAGCACAATTCCTTCCCTTTAGAATGAACAAAAAGCATTGTTTTTGGAAAGTGCATTGTCAATGATTGCAATGATGACTGCTTTCGTCAGTCAGCCAAAATGTACATTTCAGTATTAACTGAGGGCCATACTGCGTCATGAGTAACAAACAGCATTGACTACACTTCCAACTACAACATCTATCTGGATAAGTCAAATCAAAGAAAACATACCAATATGCATGCCGTGAACATTCATCCATAAACATTTACAATAAATGTATATTTTCATTTGAATTATATTGCTGAAGTATTTTCCACAAAGAGGACAAATGCTGATAATGAATGAGAACTAAATATATAAACATTCAAATAGTTTTTGTTCAATTAACACACGGGTATTAATGCTTTCTGCCAGTGTTTAGGGCCATGCCCTGATAAAGAAATAGCGTTTGGTCCACAACAACAAATACTCTAGATTAAAAAGAAAGAGGGGGTTGACGAGATGTTGAACTGAAGGCCAAAATAATACCACGATTATGATCTGTCTTTTCATTTTCAAGTTGATAAGAGATCTATAAATGATGTATGATGTGAGAGTGTTTAAAACTTTATGCAATATAAATATACATTTCAGCTCATAACTTGGCTGTACTATACTTTCTTGTTCCACGGAACAGCTTTCACCCTGTAGAACTTGGTGCCCAAAGGAACTTTGAACCGATTTTGAGCCTAAGATGGGAAACATACACAACATACATGCTCTTAGAAAGTCACCCTTTGATTGTTCATTATTTTAATTTAATTATTGATTATTTGACCTCCTTTAATGATCATCTATATTAAGAAGAGCTACTGTGCTCTACTACTAGACTATTACAATTCATTACCTATATACTACTATACTTTACCTTTTTCGCCTGGCAATATTCTTTCTCCATAACTTTTCCAAGAACCCACGGCCGTCTTGAGGCTCCTGATGCTGAAGTAAACATAGGATCTGTCAGTGATCGACACAATAAAACCAATGCTCAGTACACAAACTTTGACACGGGTTACTTAAAAATCACTTATCTGTCCAAGTTAATAAATTCAACAGTATTTGCAGCTTGTAAAGAGATACCTGCTTGTTTTTGCACATAACTTGCTCTACAAAACCGCATTACACAATAACTTAGTATAATTGTCTATTATATACAACAAAAGTTAAATTGTACATTTTTGTATATTATAACTTTATTCTATAATAACCTAATGGTTTTTAAGAATTGAGGCCTACAATTAAAAGGCGATGGTGATTTTCTGACCTGGTTTGAGGTCCAGTGCCGTGAGGGACTCAGAGTGGAGAAAGTACAGGGTGGGACCCACGGTGAATAGAACATAGTTGTCATGCCTTTCATCTAGGATGATCAGAACCAAGTCGCCAACCTGGAAACTGAAACAGACACAGCGGTCAACCTTCACACAAAATGGTGCTAGATTCTATATACAACAAAAAAATGAACCAGATATTAAGAGAGAAAGGTGAAATACAAATGAAATACTTTGATTTGCTAGAGAAAACGTACAACCACGGAGTCTATATACACTATACATCAGCACTTTTGTGTGTCAATCTTCGTATGCTTACTCTCTGATGGCAATTTTCTCCGAATGCCGTGATGACACCGAGGACATGCTTTGAGACATCTACAAAGAGAGAACGGTAATGGTTGTTAAGAGTGAGATGATAATCTTCTTGACACTGCTGGTCATGGATGCATTCCTGGCCAAAATGTATACCGACTGATCTCTGCATAGCAGCCATCAATAGTACCGTATGTTGTGCGGCGTGAAATGTACTTGCTGGAACGGATACATTTTGGCATGCATTGTTATGCTTTTGTTTAGGTATGTGAGCAATAGTGCTGCAATATGTCAAACTGCCTGTATGATTGTTTTGATTCCCCTTTATCAGAAGGCTTTTGATAGAGGAAGTTACTGTTGCAGCTCAGAAAGCTCCTAGGTCTGCTGAACAGAGATTGAAGCATTGATGCTATTGCCATCTAGTGGTGGTGGGGGTAAAATAGCTTGGGGTACACTGACAAAGCCTGTCAAACGCTAAATGAATTATATCGGCCTATACGCCGAGTGTATAAAACATTAGGAACGCCTTCCGAATATTGAGTTGCACCGGATTTAGCCCTCAGAACAGCCTTGATTCGTCAGGGCATGGACACTACAAGGCTTCGAAAGAGTTCCACTGGGATACTGGCACATGTTGACTCCAATGCTTCCCACAGTTGTGTCAAGTTGGCTGGTAGTGGAGCTCTAATCCAAATAGCTTGATCCATCTCCTCCCACAGATACACAACTGAATTGAGATCTGGTGACTGGGCAGGCCACTGCAGTAAGCTGAATTCACTTTCATGTTCGCAGAACCATACCTGTACAATCCTAGCGTTATGGCATGGGGCATTATCCTGTTACAAAATTAAACATTTGCAGATGAATTCACTGCTGTCAAGAAGGGATGCACATGATTAGCAATGATGTTCAGACTTCCTGTGGCTTTCAAACTTTTATCAAGTGGCCCAATGTGTGCCATGAAATCACACCCCCACCACCAGTCTGCAACGTTGACACGCGGTATGACGGATGCATGTACTCGTGGTTTTCTCCGTACCCTAGTCCCCCAATCAGCATGAAACAGCAGGAACGGGGACTCATCAGACCATTTTTTCTCAATTCTCCAGTGTCCGGTGTTTTCGTTCCTTGTTTTTGTTCAGCCCACTGCAAATGCAGTTTTTTGTTTTTTTGCTGAAAGAAGTGGAACTGTGTAAGGTCATCAGCTGCCATACCCCATTCATGTCAAGGCATGACGAGTTATGAATTATTTTATGGGTCTTTGTTCACCAATGTTGTACTGGACTGTCAGTTGACTAACTGTAGCCAGTCTGTTGCTCTGCACATTTCGTGTCAGCCTCCTTTGTCCTCTTCCATCAATGACGGCTGGATGTCCTTTGGGTGGTGGACCATTCTTGATACACACAGGAAACTGTTGAGCATGAAAAACCCAGCAGCATTGCAGTTCGTGACACACTTAAACCGGTGCGCCTGGCACCTACTATCATACCCCGTTCAAAGGCACTTAAATATTTTGTCTTGCCCATTCTCCCTCTGAATGGCACACAAACACAATCCATGTCTCAAGGCCTAAAAATCCTGATTTAAAAATCGATCTCCTCTTCAACTACACTGATCACTGAATGAAGTGGATTTAACAGGTGACCTCAATAAGGGTTCATAGCTTTCACCTGGATTCGCCTGGTCAGTCTGTCATGGAAAGAGCAGGTGCTCCTAATGTTTTATACACTCAGTGTATATCTAGACGTAAACAATACACACGGTAACCATGTGAAAAATGAATGTAAAAAAACATGTACATTTGGGGGGGGGGGGGGGCTAGAATGGTTGGCTTAAACAATCACATGATATTAAAATCAACATTTCCTCCTCCCCTAATCAGCCATCAAAGTTAATAAAACCTACCAGTCTTTGACTGAGGCGCTTGTTTTCTTCTTCCTTCATATGTAAAGTCTGAAATATGACAGAAGATGTTACAGCTCAAGTCAAATTCTATAACAATCCAACCCCAACTTCATCAGGTTCCATTTAGATGTCTACTCACCCTCTCAAGTAACAGTATCCGCTGTTTCTCCTCCGACATCATCAGGATGTTATCGCTAATAAAGAGACAAAGGGCCAATAATCAGACCAATTTGGCGACAGCTTTTAACACATTTGACAAATCATTCAAACAAATAGTTGCTCTGAAATAAAACAAAAGATTCAACAAGCATGAATATGAATTTAAAGTGACTTTTGTTTGAGATGGCAATGATGATTGCTAGCCTGCATAACTGTAGTTAACAGAAAAAAACACATTATAACTTACATTTCCCAATCCTAGCCTCCCTCGCTCTGTTATTTGTCCTCACTTTTGATTGTCCATCCTTGTCTGGCCATCTCAAACAAGCACTCTCAACATCCTTTTTAATCTTTTACACATTAAAACTGACAACATTCTTTGAAAGATTACAACTTATATTCATAATTTATCTTCATTATCCAATAAGGATAAAGTCCTCACTGTCCTCAGTTCCACCAAATATGTCTCCATACTATATATGTTTAAACAATATTTTGCCAAAGTATATCTGTCAAAGCTTATTTCTATAAAATGACAGAATCATTGTGATGGGAGGGGGTTCTTCTGAATCACTGTTTATTGGATGTTATTTTATGTTTGGGGGATGCTTACTGCACGGTCACCATGCTGGCCTCCACAGCCGAGTCCACTCTGTCGTCCTCTCTGGTGGCAGCCACAGAGGCCAGTCTGTCTGGATCAGGGAAGAGCTCCGAGGAGCAGGCTCCAGCCCCAACCTCAGTCCCAGGTCCAGGACATGCTCCAGATCCAAGTCTAGCCCCGGCTCCAGTGGGCTCTAGAGCTAAGGGGTTAGGGCTGTAGTAGGCTGAGGACACCAGGGCGGTGCTGCGCAGCCGGTTCAGATCCTCCTCCAACTGCTTCTTCTCCTGCATGACGATGGCCCGGTCCTCAGACAGCATCTCTATCAGACCTGAAGACACACAATGAACATATGAAGATCATTTTTTTTATTTTACCTTTATTTAACTAGGCAAGTCAGTTAAGAACAAATTCTTATTTTCAATGACGGCCTAGGAACAGTGGGTTAACTGCCTTGTTCAGGGGCAGAACGACAGATTTCTTACCTTGTCAGCTTGCGGATTCGATCTTGCAACCTTTCGGTTACTAGTCCAACGCTCTAACCACTAGGCTACCTGCCGCCCCTTATGAATGAACTGCAGCACGACTTACTTTCAGTACAATCCACAAAATACCCTCTGAAAACAATAACAGCATAGAAAATGCTATCTAGTTCCAGCACATCCAGCCCATTAAGAGTTCAAAAGTTAGAAATCATTCTGTTCTCCCATAGTGTCCTAGCTGTACGTGACTGCCGTGTACCTTTGTCCTTCTCCTGCTGCTGGGTAACCTTCCGCAGCTCCTCTGTCAGCTCACTGATGATCTGTTCCTTTTTCAGCTTCTCTCGCATCAGAACAGTGTTGAAGTTAGTCTGGGGAGGGAGGAGGGGGACATGAAGGCTTTCAGACACCTCCCAGGCAATAGAGCAGCAGTAAAACACAACGAGGCAGTCACAGAGGACAAAGAACTACCAGACAGGAGACAGGTGAGGCTGAGTGAGTCAATTGAGGATTGAGTCACGGCTCAGAACCACAGACCTCAATCAAGCCTGCTCGCTTTACCATAAGATCTTAGGCTTGGAGGACCACAGGGTTTTAGGCTGGTAGCATAACCTATGATAATCCCAATATATAGAAAAAGTAACATTTCGTAGTAAATGTTTATATGTGTGGTGCAGTTTTCAATTTGAGAGGCAAAACATTGTGTTCTAACGAATGCTTACCCCCAACAACGTGGTTTAACCACATTCCTCTAGAGGGTCACATAGCCACCTGTATCATATTCTCATTTGGACTGCTCACTAGCAGGACGAGGTCATGAGAATACTGTGTGCTATAAGTATGACACACACAGTGCCTCACAGACCTGCTTTCATTTAGGGTCTGACTAACGCTACCTCATGGGCACATAGTGGTAGTAGTGAGGTAATGGAGTATTTTTAGCATTTCAGGTGTTGGTCACTTGTAGTCAGTTTTTTGCAGTTGCCAGTGAATCAAAATTAGACCTCCTCAGAAGAAAGGTAATGTGACAAACATTTAGCTAAACACTTAGCTAAAAGCTAAAAAAAAAAAAAAAATAATGTAGGAAAACTAACCACAGTACAAAGTATAGGAAGTACATTGTAGTGTATCTCATTATGGTGCTGCTACTAGATTCAGTGCTGGTCAATATTGACAGAAGAACCCTCTGAATAGGATGTGAGGACTATCCCAACACTGACCTGTTGTTCTGCGATGAGGGAGGTCTTGAGGTTCTGCATCTCCTCGTCCTTCCTCCTCTCCAGGAGCTCCAGCTGGGTGTGCAGGGAGGCTGTCTCCTGCTGCAGACGCTCCTGCAAGGCAGAGTCCAGGGAGAGAGGAGCTCCTGCTTCGGATCCCCGACCCTCTGTCTGCACCTTCAACAACCCTGCCTCTCTGTAGCACACACACAGATATAGAAAGAGACAACCAAGACAAGTCACACACAGTAGACATCAGGTAGGTCAACAGGTCAAATTAAATACTCTTCACAAGTTAGTTTAGGTATGATTCTTTGGCTAAGAAAGTTCCTAGTGAGTTTTTGTCTCGTCTCAGTGTCCATCATTTTATGTTCCCTTTAAATATCCGAAAGCATGCAGTACATGTTATGGTTTCCTTAAGTGCCCTTTTCAGGATGTAAACCCTAAATACAGCTATGTAATGGAAGAAAATAGCTATTTTCAGTGTATACTAAAGCTAATTGAAGTCTACACACGTTTGTGTAATCTTAACTGTCGGGGTCTCAACTTACGGTTGAGTTAGAATACACAAGGGAACATTTCTAAATTTGATTGTGTATCAGTTTTTCCTCTTATGTTAGTCTCTAGCTAGGTCTCCATCCAATTGGCAACCAATTTTAATGCAAATAATCTCAAATCTAGTGGGCAAAATCTAATTTGCAACTGGGCTGGAATAATACATTATGGCCTCTCTCTTGCACTTCAAAGATGGTACAAAATAAAATACAAAATAAGTTGTTTTTCTTTGTATTATCTTTTACCAGATCTATTGTGTTATATTCTCCTGCATTCCATTCACATTTCCACAAACTTCAAAGTGTTCTATTTCAAATGGTACCAATAATATGCATATCCTTGCTTCAGGGCCTGAGTTACAGGCAGTTAGATTTGGGTATGTCCTTTTAGGCAAAAAAAAGAAGGGGTAAAAACGGATCCTAAAGAGGTTAAGTTTGAAGTACCGAATAAAAATCTAAAAGTTAAATGTGTTTCCATCGCATTTTAAACTCTACCCGACAGTTTTGTCACAAAAACATTTGCGTTAAATAGCAAATGTGCCTACTCTGGTCGCAGATGTGGTGCGGGTAGGCTAGTCTAAATGATGAGTTTATTATGGATATTTTTATTTGACAAATGGCAGGCAAGCATCGATCATCATGTCATCAGAATAAGACCCTCGATATTTATTTAAAAAAAGGATCATCAAGTTCATCACCATACACTTTCACCACCCTGTGAAGTTCGTCATAACTTATTTCATCTGTAGCCTAATAAACTGCATTTCCCAAGTCGTAGTGGGAGGATCACACACCATGTCATAGACCCTCCAAGTTGACCTCGATATGATGGTTATTATATCAATATTTGCACATAAAGGCGTTTCCACTGCCATTTCTTGCATAATTCATTTTACAGACAAATAGATCCCACCACGTCGAACAAATAAATTATCTGTTGGCATTTATAAAATTGTACTGAAACTTCCTGTTTCCATCACAGCTGTTGTGATTTTTATTTATTTATATACAGTATGACTTTACTCGCATAAAAACTGTGGATGAAAACATGGTTAGTGACAGTCACTCAATTAGCCCATGTCAGCTAACATTTTGTAGATTGGTAAATTAGTCTAGCCAGCTATCTAAACTTGTAGTAATCATGGACGAATTATCGACCGGCGTCCCCCATTGATTTGTTAGTCACTCTCATTCAGATATCCTATTAAAAAAAAAAAACTGTAAACATTTCTCTCCACCCTATGGCAAAATGTGTAGAATTACTGGAAATTAGCTGTAAAACAGCAAATTTTTCACTCCAGCATATGGGAAAATGTGTAGAATTGACTGAAATTATCTATACATTTGCTAAATCATCTCTCTCACCCCACTGGCAAAATTTGTTGAATTTCAGCAAACTTGCAAAATTGTAGGGAATGAACTCTAAAACTAGGCATCTTGTTCATTACAAGGCTGATTAAATGTTTATTACAAATCACAGTTATCTGTTACCTGGTAACAGTGGTACATGCTTCTCTCTTACCTTTCTGAGGATTGTCTTTCCTGAAGCTCATTTTCAAGTTGTCTAATTTTTTCTAGAAGTCTTTTCTCCATCTCCTCCTTTTGTTGCTCAAAGTCTTTGAAGGCATCTGGTACTGCAGCCTTCAAGGACTCCTCTTTCTCCAAACGTTCCTGGGCTGCTTGGGTGTCCTGCTCTAATCTTTTGGTGAGCATATCATTTTCTGTCTGCAAATCGCAGATAACAGTCCTCAAGTGTTGCTCCTGCTCCTCAAAACTCCTCTGCTGCACTTCCTTATCGTTGCGCAGTGCTGCCGTCTGCAGGTCGAGGTCTAGTTGGAGGTTCTGCAGCTGTTCTGCATGGCTCCTTCCTGCGTCCTGGGCCTGCTGCTGCAAGGCAGTCAGCTCGCTGTGGTGCTGGTTCCTCTCTTCCTCGTGCCTGCCCACCAGCTCCGAGATGCACTGGTCTTTCTCCATGCGCATCAGCATCCGGAGCTCGGCCAGGCCCTTCTCATACTCTTCGTTCCTAGCATGCAGCTGCCCGTTGACCTGAACTAACTGTTCGTTGAGGGACTGGGCCTCTGCCTCAACAGTGGCCTTCCTCACGTTGGCTTCCTGCTGCCCATGCTTGGCCTCCTCGTAGAGAAGCCTCACAACCTCCATCTCTGACTCCTTCAGGGCCAGCTCCACCTCCAGCTTGCAGCGTAGGTCAGCCAGCTCGGTTGCCCGGGCCTCCAGGTCCCTCAGCTGGCCGTCCCTCTCTGTCAGAGAGGCGGCGTGGCGGTCTGCGACCTCACTCAGCTCGACCCTGTTCACCGTTGCCAGGCACTCCATAGCCTCCTGGTTCTCCCGGGCCAGGGTGTCTAGCTGGGCCTGGTGCTGCTGCCTCATCCTCTCCTCCAGTTCCTGCAGGTGGAACTGCTCGGTCCCCTCCAGCTCCTGGCGGATCTTCTGCTGGCCGCGCTCGATCTCAATGTGGAGTGTCTCCAACTGGCTGTACAGGGAGTCTCTGGAGGCAGCCACAGTCAGCACCTCTTGGGCCTGATCGCTGATTTTCTGCTCCAGGACCCTGAGCCTCTGAGTGTGTCCGCTCTCCGCCTCGGTCCAGCACTGCCTCTCAGCCTCGAGCTGGGTCAGCTCCTTCTCCTTGCGCTCCAGCAGCCCCTCCAGCTCCAGCATGGCCCGCTGCACGTCTTTCACGATGTTCCGGTTGACCCGGTTCTCCTCCGTCAGGGTCTGAAGTTGCTTCTCGTGGTCCTGCTGCACAGAGAGGAGCTCGGCCTGGTGCTGCTCCCTCAGCTCCTCCTCCTCCCTCTTACGGATGGTGTCCACCATGTTGCGCACCTCAATGGTCATGGTCTTCAGGGCGAAGCCAAAGTCTCGCTGCTCCTTCAGCACCAGTCCTCTGAAGTGGTACAGGTCATCCTTGACGCTCCGCAAGTTAGCCTGGGATTCCTCGGCAGCACAGCGGTACTTCTCGATGCTCAGCTTCAGCGTAGCCACCTTGAAGTTTTCCCTCTCTAAGGTGGTGGTGTCATGCATGCGCTTGCTGTCTATGGCGTTGATGACCGACGAGTACAGCGACTCCACCATCATCTCTGGGCTGGTGGGGTCGCTGATGGGGGTGGGCGAGTTTTCGATCACAAACTCGTTGACCGCCGACAAGAAGTCTGACTCGGGGCTCTCAGCCAGTGAGTCCAGGTCCAGGGAGCCAGCCTGCTGCAGGACGGGGTCCATGTTGGGGTGGCCAATTGTCTCGAAGTCAAAAGTTTGGGCATCGATGCTGTCCGGGGACAGGTCCTCCAGGGCGATGGGGCCAAGGAGGGGCTGGCAGGGGGGCCCCGGGAGACTGAGAGAGGAGGGGGTCTTGGGGGAGGAAGTCCCTGGGGTGCTGTCGGACCGTGGGGTCACCGCTGCCGTGGATCTCTGAGCACTCTGGGAGCACGACCCCTGGAGGAACAGAAATAAGGGGAGTGAGTGGAGAATATGCAATAAAGGGACCGTGTTTAATGTGCTTTAAAATCGCTGCCATTCCATATTCCACTGTAATTTGTCATTACCCTTTGTTCGCTCAGTAAATCGGTGATAGTTTGAGACATCTCATCCACACTTGCAGCTTGAGAAGCAAGGACCAACTGTTGAAGCATCTCCACATGCAGATGCAAAGGCTCAAAATCACACAGTGTTGGAACCCTGGGGGAAAGAAACATGGGACTAACTTTACTCCAATACGAAATGGACAGTCTCCCAGGGCTATTGCACTGAATATTGCAACAGAGAATACAGCCAAGTGTTCACAAGTAAACTAATCATACAGGTAGTAGGCCTGTAACAAGTAGGGATGCACACTGGAAATGATTATATTACTCAAATAATATCCAGAATTTTTTTCAGAAATCCGGATAGTAGAAATTTGAGATAAACCATTTTTGGGCTATTGACTCTCATAACGAAGCAAATGCACATGGCAGAGGTACACAGTGGACATGATGCTTTTCTCAGGTAGTTTGGCTAGCAGCGAAAGATAAGTTTGATTTTCATCACGATATAACGGATTCTCCTCCAAAAAGGTTTTCTGTGTGTTTCTCATTGATCTATGTCAGGTATTGTGGAAACTCAATTAGGTGACCGCCTGTAATTGCTGTTTGAAGTGTGGAAAAAAGCATACCGATGTCAGCGCAGCCTTGAGGGCAGTAACTCAATGCACCGCAATAGAAACTACATTAACCCTTTACACACCTTGGAATTGGCCTATATGGATAGGGCTAACATTAAAAATGTTTCTTACATTAGAAATATGAAAAGCATATGATTGTGGGAAAATTATTAGACCAAAGGTGAGGACAACAGTTCACCTGACACAAGACTGAATGCAAACGTAACACTGTTGATTTTATGTGAATTTTACATTTATGTAAGTTTCACCACATTTGTAGATAACGAAATCTGAAAATACTATGGATATATCCCACAGCAGGTTGGTGGCACCTTAATTGGCGAGGACGGGCTCGTGGTAATGGCTGAAGCGGATTAAGTGGTATGGTATAAACTACATCAAACATGTCTTCCATGTGCTTAATGCCATTCCATTTAAGCCGTTTCAGACATTATTATCAGCCATCCTCCCCTTAGCAGCATCCGCTGATACATTCAGTAACATGATAAAAATGTTCCTGGAAAATGTGAGGTAGGTGCAACATAAGACAAAAAAATGACACGGGTTTGAGTGAGAGGACTAACCGGTGTCTCCAAGTGGCCACACTCCTCTCCAAAGTGGACAGTTCCCAAGTCATTTCAAATCCATTTTATGACTAAAAAGAGTCTTCAAATGTAAGGTGCTCTTTTTGAGCTCTCCTACATTTGAGCTCTCCTCAATGTGCCATTGAGGAACTAGTGCAAGCATTGGTTGTTTGGTTTGGAACACAACCCTGCATCCCAGCCTTCACACAATTACTGTTGCTGTTGTTTACACAATGCAAAAACGGTCCATTATAAATTGCAATCTGGGTCAGGTGGGCATCATTTGAAAGCCTGTTCTACTGCCAACATAGCTAAGTGAAAGAAAGGAGTGATGAGTGCATAGAGGTGTGTGTGCAGGAAATAATTTTCTTCCCAATAGACAAACAGGCTCATTCTGTTCAGAACAACCAAGGGTACGACGCCATGTCATCTTGTAACTGTACATCAAACAGTGATCATAAACGTTGACAATGTACATGACATGAGTTTTTGATATGGAAATACCAAATGCACATTTGGACTCAGTGTTTGGCCTGCTTGTATGACATCAAAGCAGTATTTACTATAATCCTCAACGTCTTATCTTTAAAAATACATAGTCCTCTTCATTTACAGCATTTCCAGACCCAGACAACAAAACATTTGCTAAAGTTGCCCAATTAACGGGAGGGATGGAGGCAACTTCTTGTCTCGCGAGGTGCTCAAGTTCAGAACGGCTGTCAGTCAAAGTCCATACAGCGCTATGAAGTGCAGAGCTCTGACATCATGTAACACATGTTACTGTACAGCCACTGAGTTCCAATTTAGGCATTTATCAAAGCACAAATCTGCCATTATCAATATGTACAGGGATACGGGTGTAAAGGATTAAAAGAAGTTTGTTTTATTAAATATACAATTTAAATTGTCATGGTATATAATATAATGTTTACATACCCTACATTACTCATCTCATATGTATATGTATATACTGTACTGAATATCATCTACTGCATCTTGCCATCTTTATGTAATAAATGTATCACTAGCCACTTTAAACTATGCCACTATGTTTATATACCCTAATTTACTAATCTCATATGTATATACTGTACTCTATACCATCTACTGCATCTTGCCTATGCCGTTCTGTACCATCACTCATTCAAATATCTTTATGTACATATTCTTTATCCCTTTACACTTGTGTGTATAAGGTAGTAGTTGTGGAATTGTTAGGTTAGATTACTTGTTGGTTATTACTGCATTGTCGGAACTAGAAGCACAAGCATTTCGCTACACTTGCATTAACATCTGCTAACCACGTGTATGTGACAAATATAATTTGGTTTGATTTGATTACATCCTTGTAGGTAAAAATGTCACACAGATTATTTTTTCGATGTTATAATAGGACTACAGTTGTTTTTCTCCAAAAAAGAACACTCGCTCAAGTAATTGAATCCCAACATCCGTTAGGATATTCGATTAACTGTACCAAGTTACAAGACATGGTTATTTCTTTACTATGCACATGAGGGAAACCATGGCCTACCTGAGGAAAAGCTGCACCTCTGTAGGACAACAGGTCTTTAAGTACTGCAGGTCACCAAGGGAAATATCTGGAAGCTCAAAGTCAAACCTTCTGGGCTTTCTTGTCTACACAATAAAAGAGACAACAAAAACAAGAGAGAAATGGGTTGGATTATAATATTTTGAAAATGGAAATAGACGTTAATAGAACACAGTAAGTGACTGACTACTTACGCAAAATGAAGTGGGGGGCCATGAGTCAAGTCCTCTAAACAACCGATTTCGGAGAAAAGATTTCCCTGCAAAGAGGATCACAAAGCTCAGCTGTTGGGTTTGAATTAATGGATGTTCATTTCAAAATCACCAAATAGGACTTTTTATAATGGAACTTACTGAACAACTTGCCAAACGTTTCCCTTTTATACTTCTCAGTCTCATAGAGATGCTTTCCATCCTTCACGAGAGCACAGGCCCACTGAGAAGAGATATAACAGAAGAGCACAATTTACACCGTTTTTCATCCAATTGTTTGAGTTCCTTGCATATCTGTAGGCCTGGCTGGAGGTTGAGGCTTGTGTTACAGTAGGTCTGCATGTAGGGACTGAAGAGAGACGTGGGTTGGCCTTGGGTTTTGAAAAGCTCTGACTGACCTCTCGGTAGTGGCCGATGAAGAGCTTCCTGCGGACCACCTCAACCACAGCCAGGCAGTACATCTGAGGCACGGTGCTGAGGGCATCCACCACCCGGACTCTCTCCATCAGCTCGGTCAGCAGCCTCAGCAGGGCCTGCAGCTTCTCCCCATCCTGGTCCGCGTGCAGCATCACGTAGCAGCACCATCTACATTCACAGTGGTTAGGGTCAGTGTTAGCTTAGCTTGCATATATAGAAAAGTGATTTACATGGCTTGCACATGACCACTTATGGTGAATTTATTGGATTGATTTTGGTTTGCTCCATTGCTCAAAAGGAATACAGATGCACCAAAAGAGACACAGAAAAAAGAAATGAGAGGAATTAACAGATGCCTTACTTGAGACGAACTTGTAGGTTGTTCGCCAGCTCCTGTTTGGCAGTGGTGCACTTCTGTTTGATGTCCAGCAGCTTCCTGTGGTTGGTCAGCATGATCATCAGCTGATTGGCGTGACTAAGACACAGGTCAGGCAGCACGGACGTATCCTTCAGGTTCTCAGCACGCTTCTGATTGGCTAGAAATCCCTAACAGCCAACAGATAGACAAGTGAGTTTAGTTTTATATTTCATTCACACATTTTCAGCTGGATTGCATTATACAGTACATCATACAGTATGTGAATGAATAGGCACATTTTATACAGTGTTATTCACCATTGATTTTACATAATTTAGATCACACCTTATTTTACCTACCTGAGCAAGTTCCTTCTGTTCATTGACCAACTTTTTACAGCTCGCTATCATTTGGTCTAGAGCGTATAACCTGTCCTCAAGTCCTTTGATGGCTTTCATGTTCTGATTATCCAATTTGGCAATCGTGTCTCGACATTCCGCTAAGAATGGTTGAATGACCCGTGGGTCGAGCTGAAATAGAAAGGAGATTCACATTATGGTTCCATTTTGTCTGTGTTTCTTTGCATTTTACAACCAAGACATATCACTGAATAGACTCTCATAAATTAATTTACACCCAATGTTGATTCATTTAGTAATCATGGCAAGGCCACTCCACTGACAGAGACCAATTCAGCCACACAGAAACAAACATAACAGAAAAGACAGACAGAAACATACAACAGCGACTCACCCTATTGATGGAGTCAAAGCATTTCCTCACGACTGATTCCACGTCATTGGGCCTGTCTTGAACGTTGATCCAGTCCAGCAGTGTGACGTTGAAGGACAGGGGGTTGGCCCTCTCTGGAGAGTCTGCCTCTTGCAGGGCTGCCCTCAGCCCACTACTGTCCGTCATCTCACTGCTTTCCTGGGCTTCGGCGGTGTCGGGCGAGCCCCCCGCCCCCGGAGCGGAGAACGATGCAGGTAGCTTGGTGGGGGTGGGGCAGATCACTGAGTCGGTGGACTTCTCCTCCTCGGTCTCGTCAGAGTCCTTGTTTGGGGTGGAGCAGGACTTCTCTATGCATTCTTTGTAGCTGTGGCGGGTCAGACACTCCAGCAGGGGGATCTTGGCCATGACTGAAACTGCTGTCCCCAGTCTAAAAAAGTACATGTCAAATGTCAGTTCACACCCATAGAATTTAGATCTAGAATTTAGGTCTTTGGATACAGATTAATTGAGACAAGTGTGGCACAGCGGAGAGAAAGATAGGAAACATAATTCGCTGATGACTCCACACGTGCCAGTATGGTACGCCACACACCTGCAAAAATCTCTAACCTGAAAAGGCACATTATCGGCGAGAAATATGTATTTAACCTGAATATTTAATTGAAATGTAACCTATTGACTATACTGTCACAGCAAGACAATCCTTCCATATATTTGTTTCATTCATACCCCACACCCCTTTCAAATTGCATTGAACTTAATATTTATGCAGGGGGTCACTTACTTTGTCAGTTTCAATTTGATATCCTCAAAGTCTTGTTGATAATTAATGTATGCCGTGTCAAATTTCCACAATAGCTTCTGATAAGACAGGGTGCAGTCATCCAGGTTTGCCATGATAGCAGCCCAACCTTGGTGTTGGAGATGTTCATCATGAACCAGGCGTTCGCAGAAAGAGCAAAGTTTCTTGGCGACTTCAAACATTTCCTGGAGAAGCAAAAGAAAGGTATTCACTAGGTACACACTAGAAATGACAAAACAATCATAAGTTCCATTAGCTTTCCATTCTCGAATACTGAGAAGATTACATTTTCATATCCGATTTTAATGTTGTAGCATGGTGAAACAAGGTACAGCAACATTGATGGCGTATTTTGAGAAAGTAGTATCTGCACCAGAACAAACAAAACATTTACCACAGCAAGTTGTGTTCGCGAGGCAACGGTGTGAAAGACTGCTGGCATCATTAGTGACTCCTCCACCTTGAGCTCCATCTCATTCTCAATAGAGAAGGTGGTTTTAGGGATCGTCGGAGCCCGGTCACACAAAATCATCTCTTTGTTGAACAGGAATATGGGGTTGGTGTCCTGGGCAAAAAAAGCACAATCTGTCAAGACACTTGAACTGAACACGTCTGGAATAATAACGTTTTCTTTTTTTCAACATCTTGCACAGTGGCTTCAGAAAACTGTCACCAAATTTAGTTTATGTCAAAACCAGCTCCTTTATGCAACATAATCGTTATAAAAAACAAACAATGATTCCAAATGGTGCAAACTTACAGTGCCGGCACTGTAGCTGCAGACTCTCCTCTCTGCAACCATACACTCCCCTCCATTGACAACCAGAACTTGATGCTGGGTTGCAATCTTGTATTTGACCTGGATGGCATGTTTGAGGTCCAACACTCTGCAAGACATGTAGGCTATATGATCAAATTCAGACAACCTTTTGATTTAAACATAAATTACATTTCCTGTTGAGACTGAGATAAATTGAAAATGGATGTAGGTAATCTGAAAGATTAAATAAATGGCTCTTACGTTTGGACAGCAAGCTCTGTGTCAAATGCCAGAGTGCTTCCATTGTTGACCTGGAACACATACAACTTCATGTCGAATCCTCCAGCTATCTTCACGCTCTTTTATCTTGATCATTTAGTCATTCAACACAACCCTGTGCAAGACAAAAAAGGTACAATAAGTATTGACTTTTGGTTGCGACTGTATACTATTCCCTACTGGAAGCTACAAGGCCCATCAAATACATGTATTGACACATAAACCACATCATCTAACGTTAATTGGCCAGTATCACATAAGGCTTATCCAAAACATATAAATGAAATACAAACAATCAAACATACCGGTTACAAAAGACTTTGGAATAATTTGCAATTTACCTAACTAACATGTAACTTCTAGCTACATGAGAATGTATACACGTGTTTTAGCAATGCATTTCAATATTTTCAAAGGTGAGAACTGAAAAGCAGCCACACACGTGGGGCTTCTAGCCTAAACTAGTCACTTGAACTCAACCATATACGTTTTGCTCCAATTTTAGAGCAGCTGGCTAGTTGTAACATTAATATATAGACATTGCTGCTTTGCCCAGCAAAATTATTCTCAGAAGAAATGTAAATGGACACACTCACTATATTATATAGGCAGTCAAGTGCTGTAGCTAACGTTACAGGCTGAGTCATGTTGGCTATTAAATTAGCTAGGTTAGGTAACAAGCTAGCAAAAGCTAACATCGGCGAACTAGCATTCTAAGTTCGCTGTTCACGTTGTAAACAAGAGAACGCCGGTCTCACCTTGAAACTTGGCTAGACACTATCACAAACAATGGCTAGTTGACAGCTAAATTAGATCATTTCATGGCATTATGCTGTGGTCGGTCCCAACACAACACACGTAAAAGTATTGGGGAAATACGCCCTGGAATGCGCTGTAGTAATCTAACGTTCGTTGGCTAGTTACCGAATGTGGCAAGTACCAGCGGGGAAAGCTAACGTTAGCTAAATGGTAAGTCTACATTTGAAACATGACCGTATGGCTCTCCGACGATCAGCTACGAGGCCTTGCTTGACACTGTCGGTGGCTAGAAAGCGTTAGTTCGTTAGTATTATATGCGCTTGCGTGACTTAACATTAGAGCATTAGCTAGCTAGTAGCCAACGTTTGCTAGATGGACAAAGGAAAGACGACAAAGGGACATGCAAATATAGCATACATTGATTACTATCGACATAACTAGCTGGTTAACGAATTAACTAATACATGTCTAGTTTAAATCATTTAGTTTCCTCTGACGGTTTTAATAGCTGGCAAGACTAACGCAGTTTCTCATCAACTTAGGTAACGTTAGCTAGTTTAGCTAACATTGGCTAACTAGCCATATCTTTCTTTTAAGTTTACACCCATGACAGTGAAGTGGTCGGTATTTGCAAAAATGTAATTTCATATGACTGACATGTCTAGCAATGAGAAACCTATTCTTACCGTTGTTGTTTACTCCAATCCTTTGCCCCGCCTTGGCGAGCTAGCTGGCTAACTTGGTTTAGCTTGAATGGCATAGCGCTAACGCTAGCTAGTTTTAGAAAACTAGCCGAAAATGTTGTTAGTTAGCTATGAGGTATGATTATCTAGTATTTAATGTAGCTGACTCAATCTTAGTTTTTACGGTCGATTCATATTGCTATCTACACATTTTTATGGTTTCTCATTTCGCTTGTCACTGATCTATTTTCTTCGCCATGGGTTGTGTAACACCAGCTAATGTTTATTTCAAGTAGCTAGCAAGCTAACACCCTATTCTGCAGCTAGCTGTGTTTTGTTGTTGTGCTCATCGTCACTGCACAGCGAGGTGCATTCTGGGAGAAGAAGAAGTAATGGCTGTGTTTTGGTGCAACATGAAAGGGGTGTGGTTTGTCCAAATGCAGTAGAGAAGGGCCCATAATAGTACAAAGGATACAATAGTATATTTTTATACTAATTAACACACCAAATTGATCATCCAACGACAAACATTTCGCTAGACCCACAATAACATCTGCTAAATGTGTAGGTGACCAATACAATTGGATTTGATTTGAACACATATGGCATTGAATGTAGAGAGAGATTGACGCACTCACTCTACCTCTACTTGAAACCAGACATCCATGCAGCATTAGCATGTATGAAAAAAATGCATCACTGGAGTATAATTGCAATTAACATTTCAAGTAGTAAAGCATTGGCTTTCAAAATCAGAATTACCTTCATTCACCAATGGGCCTATGTACCAAGAATTTGACCTGGTGAAATGATGCTGACCACAACAATTATAATTTACTGACAGAGATTTTTCACAAAATACACATACACATACTGAAGATACAGAAAAATCAGAAGAAGTGCACACATTTTTAAAAATATATAAAAAATTAATTAACTCATCCTCTTCGCATGTATGGCATCGTGTGGGCGAGCGGTTTGCTGATGTCAACTTTGTGAACAGAGCGCCCCATGGTGATGGGGGGGAGGGGGGTTATGGTATGGGCAGGCATAATCAATGGACAACGAACACAATTGTATTATAACAATGGCAATTTGAATGTGCAGAGATACCGTGACGAGATCCTGAGGCCCATTGTTGTGCCATTCATCCGCCACCATCACCTCATATTTCAGCATGATAATGCACGGCCCCATGTTGCAAGGATCTGTCCACAATTTCTGAAAGCTGAAAATGTCCTAGTTCTTCCATGGCCTGCATACTCAGCAGACATGTTTGGGATGCTCTGGATCGACGTGTACGACATTGTGTTCCAGTTCCCGCCAATATCCAGCAACTTCACACAACCATTGAAGAGGGGTGGGACAACATTCCACAGGCCACAATCAATAGCCTGATCAACTTTATGCGAAGGAGATGTGTCACACTGCGTGAGGCAAATGGTGGCCGCACCAGATACTGACTGGTTTTCAGATCCATGCCCCTACCTTTTTTGAAAAGGTGTCTGTGACCAACAAATGCATATCTGTATGTTCCAAATGCACAATAAACTAAAAATTTGTTTACGCCCCTGTTAGTGACCATTTCTCCTTTGCTAAAGTAATCCATCCACATGACAGGTGTGTCATATCATGAATCTGATTAAACAGTATGATCAAATCAAATGTTATTGGTCACATACACGTGATTAGCAGATGTTATTGCGGGTGTAGCAAAATTCTTGTGCTTCTAGCTCCGACAGTGCAATAATATCTAACAAGTAATATCTAACAAATAACACAACATATACCCAATATACACAAATCTAAGTAGGAATGAATTAAGACTATATACATATGGACGAGAGATGTCAGAGTGGAACAGACTAATATACAGTGGAATAGTATAGAAAAACAGTACATACATATGAGATGAGTATTGCAAGATATGTAAACATTATTAAGTGACTAAGATTCTGTAGAATAGTATAGAATACAGTATTGTATTCTATTTGGCAGTACGTCCAACTGGCCTCACAACAGCAAACCACGTGTAACCATGCCAGCCCAGGCTTCTTCACCTGCGGGATCGTATGAGACCAGCCACCCGGACAGCTGATGAAACTGAGGAGTGTCTGTAATTAAGCTCTTTTGTGGGGAAAAACGTATTCTGATTGACTGGGCCTGGCTCCCGAGTGGGTGGGCCTGGCTGCCCCTGCCCAGTCATGTGAAATCCATATTTCAATTGACTGATTTCCTTATATGAACTGTAACTCAGTAAATCATTGAAATTGTTACATGTTGCATTTATATTTTTGTTCAGTATACATAGGAGCAATACTAGAATAAATGGTTCTGCCTCTTCGCAGAAAAATCTGAGAAAAAATCTCAGACTGTTGTATGCCCAATAGATATAACATTCTATTGGTGGCAAGAATTTTGCATTATAATTTAAATTGAAAAACTTGAAGTGTTGAATCAAGTGTTGTTTTTTGCATCAGGTCATATACCATGTGCCACTGAATCGGTACATCGAGAAAATCTCTTCCCAGCTATTTTTGCAGCCTGTATGGCACAGCTGTCAAAAATTGTCCTCATATGAATCTGGTATATTTGTCTATTTATGCCCATCTTTTTCAGCAAATTTTTGTCTTTAATATATGGCAGGGCAAATAAGTTCCCTACCTTCTCCCTCTTCCACTTGCCTCTTCCATTTTTGTGGTAATGTTGCAATCAGTTGGTTGTAACTTTGAATTGAACAAACATTCCCATATATTGTAGATAGATGCATATGTGACATAACTCCACCATTCCTATTCATAATATAATTAATACAAACAATACAACATTATAAACCTTTTTTCTGTCACGACATCCGCCGAAGTTGGCTCCCCTGCCTGTTCGGGCGGTGCTCGGCGGTCGTCGTCAACGTCCTACTAGCCGCCACTGATCCCTTTTTCGTTTGTCTGTTTGTTTTGTCTAATTAGTTTCACATGTGTTTCTGTTGTTTGTTTTAATGAGCTTCCCTATTTTTAGTAGGTGGACCCTTTAGTAGGTGGACCCTTGGACCCTCGCCCTTGTTTTGTGCGGGATTGTCTTTATGTTACGTGTGTGCGGTTTAGGTTTAGGTAGAGGTGGATTTATTTTCTATTTTACTTGGCACCCTGTGTTTTTGGGTTGTCACGTTGTTGTCTGCGCCCTGTATGTTTGGGCTTCTCATTTTTGTGTGCATAAGTAAAAAGCACTTTTCCCCAGTGGAACTCTCTGCGTCTGAATTCCTTCACCCACCTAGTCCCGTGTGACATTTTCATTTTTTTCAGTTAGTATATTCGAGTTTAACAATAATATTTGTTGTAATATTTGTTCTGCCTTTTCTGGAGGATAACATTTGAATTGTTACCAGCTTTGTATGGCTTGTAAAAAAAAAGCGATATTTTGAACAAAGTTTCATTTTCAATTAATCGGAAATGAGAATTTGTAATCAGTATATAGACAAAAAGGCAATTTTTGAACAAAGGATGAGCCTTTCTTAATAATCTACTGGAGAACCAGTTCGGATTTAAATATAACTTATATATTTTATATATTTTATATTTATATATTATATCATTTCAGCCCCCCAAACTCATATTGATTATATAAATAGGCATGTTTAATTTTCTCTGGTTTAGTATTTCAAATAAAGTGAAATATTTTTTGCTCATATGACTTTTAAAAACGAGCCGTCAGGAGTTGGCAACGCCGTAAGTAAGTAAACTGTGATAAGAACAAAAAGTGAATCAATGGGATTTTTTACATAAATATACAGATATTTACTTCACTATCACTGCATTTTATTGGTAACCTACAAGGTAGTGTAAACATGGTGTCTTTTAACGATCTGATACTTAATATGGTACACTTACCATAATTGGATTTAAGCCCAGAGAGGCTAGAAAAGTGATCTAGATCTTCAATGAGACCGTGCAGGGATCCAGATTGTGGACTTAAGAAGAAAATTGTGTCATTGGCATACATTGACACTTTTGTTTTTATCCCCTGGATTTCTATCCCCTTCATGTTCTTGTTGGATCTGATTTTAATAGCTAGCATTTCAATGGCTATAATAAATAGATAGGGAGACAACGAACAGCTCTGTTTTACTCCTCTTGACAGCTCAATACTTTCTGAGAAGTCGACTATCTAGAGCGTGTAACCATTATTTATTTTACACCTGGGGTTGCTGTACATAACTTGAACCCATTGTATACAGTAAGAGATTCACCAAAATTAAAATAGTGTAATTCTAGTCGTACTTTATCAAAAGCCTTTTCAAAATCTGCTATGAAGCCCAGGCCTGGTTTCTTTGATGTTTCATAATGTTCAATTGTTTCAAGTAGTTGTTGTATATTATCTCCAATATATTGTCCCTGTAAAAATGCATTTCGCCAGGATATTCACACCACAACATGCAAGAAGCCTCCAGATTTTTCATTGGACTGGATATTTATACCTACCACCTGGGTCCTGTTTCAATAGTAATGGAATCAGACCTTCTTGCTGAGTACTTGATAGTCTACCATTTTTATAGGTGTAGTTAAAACATGCCAATAATGGATCTTTCAGTACCTCAAAAAAGGTCTTATATACCTCTACTGGTATACCATCAAGCCCTGGGTGTTTTTCACTTGATACTGAGTGTTTTTCACTTGATACTGAAGATTCAAGAAAAATGTAATGCATTTTTCACAATTTTCCTTCCAGTTCGCTTTATTTTTGTAGTAAATCATGAAATAAATTCCTACAAATCTTTTAGTTTTTCCTTGTACTTATTTTGTGCCTCTAAAGTACAGTTTTTATTGCTATCTACCTGTGCTGTTATTTTCTATATTTCCTTTATTAGTCGAATCTCTTAACTGAAACTGCTTTTGTTTTCATGATTATTGTATTGAATGGCCTCGAAAAGTATATTGGAAAGTGCCCAATACAATAAGGGGATCTGCTGTACCTATGTTGTGCAGAAAAAGTAAATTATTAATGATTTTGTCTTAGTTAAAACCTCTCAAGGATTCGCCCCTTTTTTTCAAATTTCGCCTGAAATGACATACCCAAATCTAACTGCCTGTAGCTCAGGCCCTGAAGCAAGGATATGCATATTCTTGGCAACATTTGAAAGAAACACTTTGAAGTGTGTGTAAATGTGAAAGGAATGTAGGAGAATATAACACAATAGATCTGGTAAAAGATAATACAAAGAAAAAAACAACCTTTCTTTTGTATTTTTTCATCTTTGAAAGGCAAGAGAAAGGCCATAGGGTATTATTCCAGCCCAGGTGCAATATACATTTTTGCCACTAGATGGCAGCAGTGTATGTGCAAAGTTTTATACTGATCCAATGAACCATTGCAGTTCTGTTCAAAATTTTGTATCAAACTGCCCAACATGCCTAATTTGTTTATTAATAACTTTTTATGTTCAAAATTGTGCACTCTCCTCAAACAGTAGCATGGTATTCTTTTACTGTAATAGCTACTGTTAATTGGACAGTGAAGTTAGATTAACAAGAATTGAAACTTTCTGCCAATATCAGATATGTTTATGACCTGGTAAATTTTCTTGTTACTTACAACCTCATGCTAATCGCATTAGCCTACGTTAGCTCAACCGTTCCGTGGAAGGGACACGATTCCAAATAAGTTTTTAAGAACAAATTGTCATCCAGTAGGTTTGATAAAATTTCCGGTAAACAGTTTACTTGACATAATCAAGTCATAATATGTCATAACAGCTGACATAACTTGTCATAACCTGTCATAATATGGTCCTAACACTGCCATGACAAATATATTTAGACCTGTTGTAAATATGTTGCATTTTTTTAAGGCTGGTTATTACACCTACATAAGAGTGTCAAAACCCACAAAACCTACCATAATAGTTATTTCATGGCTGGTTATGACATGTACAAAAGAGTGTCAAAACCCACAAAACCTACCACACAAGGCAAAACATAAAATGACACCATAGCTTATTTGTCAACAGTATGTTATATAGTATAACATTTCCATAAATTGATCATATTGATGACAGACATTTACGTACCTATTCCAATGCTCTGTTTCTGATTACTTGGATGAATGTAGGTGTAACATCCTGATCTGTTTCACCTCTCTTTGCACTTGTCTCCATCCCCCTTCAGGTGTCGCCAATCCTCCCCTTTATCCCCAGTGTATTTATACCTGTGTTCTCTGTTTGTCTGTTACCAGTTCGTTTTGTTTCGTGAAACCTGCCAGCGGTTTTCCCCTTGCCCCTGTCTGTTCTAGTTTTCCCTGTTTTGACCATTCTCCCAACCCTGAGCCTGCCTGCCATTCTGTACCTTGCCACACCACACTGGATTATTGACCCCTGCCTGCTCTGACCCTGAGACTGCCTGCCGTTCTGGACCTATCTGGATTACTGACCTCTGCCTGCCCTTGACCTATCGTTTTGCCTGTCCCTGTACTAGTAATACACTTTTGTTATTTCGAGACTGTCTGCATCTGGGTCTTACCTGAAACGAGATAGTAGGAGCAGATCTCAGGAGCAGGACACCCTCTTTTTGACCGATGACTGATATATGGGCTTGTACATGATAGGCTTATCTGGCTTTTATGATTATGATGGTCATAATGCTTCTTGACAGTGTCATAAAGAGTATTTTCTTAGTCCAAGTAAAGTGATACATGATGGTCATAATGCTTCTTGACAGTGTCATAAAGTGCCTTTTATTAGTCCAAGTAAAGTAACACAGGATGGACATAATGGTTTATGACAGCCATAATGTATTTTCTACTAGTTATTTAAAATATGATGAAAAAAGCATGACTGTGAAGAATTCATTGCAATAACATCAAAGTACTTACGAATCAAACTTTCAAACTAAAGGAAACTTGTTCGCAGGGAAAAACCTTTTTGAATACATGTGGGTTTTGACACTTTGATTGGTCACATTATTGCGAGTGTAGCGAAATACTTGTGCTTCTAGTTCCAACAGTGCAATCTCCATAGACAAACATTGACAGTAGAATGGCCTTACTCAGTGACTTTCAATGTGGCACCGTCATAGGACCTTTCCAACCAGTCAGTTTGGCAAATATCTGCCCTGCTAGAGCTGCTCCGGTCCACTGTAAGTGCTGTTATTGTGAAGTGGAAACGTCTAGGTGCAACAACGGCTCAGCTGCGAAGTGGTAGGCCACACAAGCTCACAAAACGGGAGTGCTAAAGCAAGTAGCACGTAAAAATCGTCTGTCCTCGGTTGCAAAACTCACTACCGAGTTCCAAACTGCCTCTGGAACCAACATCAACACAAAAACTGTTTGTGGGGAGCTTAATGAAATGGGTTTCCATGGCCGAGCAGCTGTACAAACGCCTAAGATCACCATGCACAATGCCAAGGGTCGGCTGGAGTGGCGTAAAGCTTGCTGCCATTGGACTCTGGAGCAGTGGAAACGCATACTCTGGATTGAAGAATCACGCTTCACCATCTGGCAGTCCGACGGATGAATCTGGGCCAGAAGAACGCTACCTGCCTCAATGCATAGTGCCAACTGTAAAGTTTAGTGGAGCTAGAATAATGGTCTGGGGCTGTTTTTCATGATTAGGACTAGGCCCGTTAGTTCCAGTGAAGGGAAATCTTAACGCTATAGCATGCAATGACATTCTAGATGATTCCGTGCTTTCAACTTTGTGGTAACAGTTTGGTGAACAAAGCGAGGTCCATACAGAAGGTCCATACAGAAATGGTTTGTCGAGATCGGTGTGGAAGAACTTGACTGGCCTGCACAGAGCCCCCACATCAAGTCCATCTAACACCTTTGGGATGAATTGGAACGCTGACTGCGAGCCAGGCCTAATCGCCCAACATCAGTGCCTGACCTCACTAATGCTCTCGTGGCTGAATGGAAGGAAGTCCCCGCAGCAATGTTCCAATATCTAGTCGAAAGCCTTCCCAGAAGATTTTGGAATGAGATGTTCGACGAGAAGGTGTCCATATACTTTTGGTCATGTAGTGTATGTTACAACAGGTGTAAATATATGGGTCATGACAGTGTTATGACCATATTATGACAGGTTATGACTAGTTATGTCAGTCGTTATGACATATTATGACATAGTTAACGTGTTACTGTATGACACTGGGTGTCAAGTAAAGTGTTACCAAATGTCCAATATCCATGCCCATGCGTAAATTCTGTAAGAGTTATGTGGAGTTAGACCCTTCCCGGTACACACTCTAGATAGTCAACCATTAGGGTCCGGGCTAATTAGGGAGGCCACCATCTCCTTAGCCATGGTTATGCAGGGGAATCATGAGGAGAGAATCAGTCTCTTTCTCATTGACTCACCTGCATTTCCTGTGGTACTAGGCCTTCCCTGGTTGGCTCTGCATAACCCCACTATTTCCTGGCAACAGAGGGCTCTCACGGGGTGGTCACGAGAGTGCTCAGGGAGGTGTGTAGGGGTTTCCATTGGTGCTACCACGGTGGAAAGTCCAGATCAGGTCTCCACCGTGCGCATCCCCCCAGAATATGCCGATTTGGCTCTCGCCTTCTGTAAAAAGAAGGCGACTCAATTACCACCTCATCGACGGGGGGATTGTGCGATAATGCCCTGTGGTTGTCATCCGGGGATCGGTCGGACGGTGCACTGTCTGACTGGGAAGTAGTGGTGGCCCACTTTGGCAAAGGACGTGAGGGTTTATGTTTCCTCCTGCTCGGTGTGTGCCCAATGTAAGGCTCCGAGACACCTGCCCAGAGGTAAGTTACATCCCTTACCCGTTCCACAACGACCTTGGTCACATCTGTCAGTGGATTTCTTAACAGATCTTCCTCTCTCACAGGGAAATACCACGATCCTGGTCATCTCCTCCCTGGAGTCCTGTCGTCTCCTCCCTCTGCCTGGTCTCCCTACGGCCCTACAGACTGCGGAGGCCCTGTTTACACACGTCTTCCGGCACTATGGGGTGCCTGAGGATATAGTGTCGGATCGGGGTCCACAGTTCACGTCGAGAGTTTGGAGGGCGTTCATGGAACGTTTGGGGCTCTGGATCAGCCTTACCTCAGGTTTTCACCCCGAGAGTAACGAGCAGGTAGAGTCAACCAGGATGTGGGCAGGTTTCTGTGGTCCTATTGCCAGGACCGGCCAGGGGAGTGGGCAGCGTTCGTGCCCTGGGCTAAGATGGCACAGAACTCGCTTCGCCACTCCTCCACTAACCTCTCCCCCTTTCAGTGTGTATTGGGGTACCAGCTGGTTCTGGCACCGTGGTATCAGGGTCAGACCGATACTCCTGCGGTGGACGACTGGTTTAGGGGCGCGGAGGAGACATGGGAGGCCGCTCGTGTCCATCTCCAGCGAGCCGCGCGTCGTCAAAAACCAGTGCGGACCATCACCACAGTGAGACCCCTGTGTTCGCACCGGGGGACCGGGTATGGCTCACGACCCGTAACCTGCCCCTCCGCCTGCCCTGCCGGAAGCTGGGTCCGTGGTTTGTGGGGCCATTTAAAGTCCTGAGGAGGGTGAACGAGGTATGTTACAGATTACAACTTCCCTCTGATTATGGTATTAACCCCTCGTTCCATGTGTCTCTCCTCAAGCCAGTGGTGGCTGGTCCGCTCCAGGAATCTGAGGTGCGGGAGGTCCCTCCGCACCCTTTGGACATCGAGGGGGCCCCGGCATACATCGTTCGTCCCATCCTGGATTCGAGGCATCGGGTAGGGGGCCTTCAGTACCTCGTGGAGTGGGAGGGGTACGGACCAGAGGAGAGGTGCTGGGTTCCGGTTGCAGATATTTTGTATCCTGAACTGCTGCGGGAGTTTCACCGTCGCCGGCCGGATCGCCCTGCGCCTCGTCCTCCGGGTCGTCCTCGAGGCCGGTGTCGGCGCGCCGCTGGAGCCGCACGTCAAGGGGAGGTACTGTCGGCTCCTCTCCTTGTTCGGCAGCGTTCGGCGATCGACGTCACCGGCTTTCTAGCCATCGCTGCTCCATTTTTCATATATCCATTTGTCTTGTCTTGTTTTCATACACACCTGGTTTTCATTTCCCCAATCAATCTACTTGTATTTAACCCTCTCTTTCCCATCATGTTATGTGTGTAATTATTTTCATGTTATGTTGTGGTTGTTAAGCGCTTTACTTTATTGTTCTGTTTTTGAGCGCGTTTGTTTTTGTTTTGCTCCCGATTTGGAACTATAATAAAGTGTGCTTTATTTAATCACGCTGCTCTCCTGCACCTGACTTCGCCTTCATATACAGCCTGACAACCCAAGACAAACATATATTTCTCCCTCCCAGTCCTTTTTCCACACAACCTCATCTATAGTTGTAAAGTGAGTTTCCCTGGAAAATATATATATTATATTCTTTATCTTTTGCCAGGTAAAAATGTATATTATTTTTTATGATCTGCTAAGCCATTACAATTGTAACTGACTATACTTATTTCCCCACTTACCATAATGAGTTTCAGTTATACTTACCACAATCAATGTTTGTAAACTTACCATCAAAAAGCACCCTGATGATTGAGTACAAGTACACACCTAGTGAAGGTCCAGGCAGAAGCTGCTCTTGACAAATTCCACCCAGCCTACATGTAGTCCTACTGTTTGCCATCTGACTATACAATTCAGGATGGTTTATTTACAATAAAACATTTGAACAAATAACTAGAGGGGCTTTTACAAGGCTTATATGATTGGGAAAGTAGTAGTCATAATAGCATTTACTGGTAGCTAGCAGTCATATACTGAGTTGCAGATCATATTAACAATCATTTCAATCAACAATAAAAATCTACAAAGGGTGAGAAGCCTTGAAAATAAACAGACAAGAAGGCTTATACTGGCAAATATGGTCAGTTCTGTGGTGCAGCCAGACTGTGGATGGACGGTGATGTCAGAGACTGTGTTGCTTTGATGACCCAGGAGATGTAAAGCACAGGTGTTGCTGCGGTTGATTAGGCAGGCTGGGAGAGAACATTTGAATGTATTTAATTTGCCTTCCAGCAATTTGAGCTCATTATAACGTATCTTTGCAGCCGTCCACTGGTAATGAGCAGTATCTGTCCAACATGTGAAATATACTATTAAACTATTCAAATATATACATATACTATTTTGTATGATGGCACATGGATTTGATATTATTTGTTATCGGACTTATATCAATGTGATAGGCGTACTTGATACATTACTGTAATGACAAACGTAGCTGTTTTTTTCAACGCATATTTGTTTAGTACATCTATCGATGTAAAGGATTTTGTGGATTACCATGCCTCAATATTTAATCTGGTTTTCATCTCTTTATATAGTATTTGTAGCATTAGGGATTAAATATGATGACACATAATTGATGGCGTAGTTAATGTGAAACGATAGAAACTTTTGTTTTGGTCAATGTTTCTGAGAAGTCCCTGATTATGGAGGCACAGCTGAGAAAGTATAAAACCATGCCCCTTACCCCTGCCCAGGTGAGAGTGTTTTTTATCCTGGAGGTGTGTCGAGGCTCTGTGGTGTTGTTGCTGTGCTGTGTCTGTTTGACTATTTTAAGGGCCATGCAGTCTTTTAGAAGAAATGTTTGGGGTGTGGTCGAATGTGATGAGAAGGTATGTGTTGAATTTTGTTATCACTGTTTCTGTATTTACATTATACAATAATTCAAGATTTTAAGGCCTATTGTTTGAACGCTATGCCACTGCAATAATGTATTTTGTTTGCAGTTTATTCAAGTACTAATGAACCCATCGTCAAATAAACTAAGGTGATTGTTTTACATTTTGTATACCTAGATTTAAATGAATTTAAATGCAATATTTACTGTTTATTTCTAAATCTATTTTATTTGATCAGAAGTAATGATTTGTTCATGTTTACACAGTAGTCTGAGATTTTGATCAGTTTATTAGTGTACTGGGTCAGAAACCACTATTGCACTGTTGTGAGGTAACCCTCCAGCAGAAGCAGAACTGAGAACATCATGAGTAGCCTATTCCATCTTGTCTATGCTTTCTACAGTTACCTATTACTACAAGCAAACTTAAACCCCAGTCCTTTAATAAACTTTGCTTGTATTTGTATAGCTGCTTCAGACTGTTGCAATATACATAGCCTAAAACTTGTTGTTAGTTCTATACTGAACAATAATGAATCAGTTATAGAGTAATACTATTTTCTTTGGATTGGATTGTAGGCCGCACAGTATTCATTCTACAATAGCGTCTCAGAGCAGGGTGTAATTATCAGAATATCCAGCAGATAGAGCTCATGTATAAAAACATTTACACCAAAAAAGCAGATTGTTAGTTATAATTTACCTACCTATGTAATAACTAGATTTCTTAGCCACTTAATGTAAAGTGTGACTAAATATTGGACCCTGGTCTATGTATGTTGCACCATTGCCTCATGCAAATTCATAAAAGTCAGTTGGGAACTTCTCCCACCCGTTCTATCCCATTCAACTGGGGTACACAGAATAGCTCATTTAGGCTTTACAGGTGCCGCCATAAATTTGAGTTTCCCACTGAATTAATAAAAGGTTCCAATTCATACTTCATATTAATGGGTGGGAAATGGGAAAACATTAAACATTTAACACTCAAGTTTGGACACTTGAAGACCTTTTAAACAGGGACTAAAGTTCTCTTGAATTTTAATAATTAGTCTCCATTCCTACAGGGGGAACAATGAAGATCAATAATTCAGAGAGGTTTCATACAGTATATATTGCCTCAGCAGGCCTTTTGTTCTGTGCCAATTAACCCCTGCTGATGATTCTGTATTCACGTCAGCTCTCAGTGTCCTGGAGCATGCTCCCGGAGGCTCCCCTGGAAAGACCGGGAGGAAGGGGAAGGAGTATAACAGAGACACTCTGCATCTACTGAGACCATAAATACCATGGTAGGTGGAAATGGGAGCAAACTCATAGTCTATAAATATATTGATGCACGTGTTTGTGTTCGTACACGCCTACGTGTGTGTGTGCATGTATGTTTTTCTGTAAGTAAGCTACATATACTATATGTGCTCGGCAAAAATGCCAAGCACATACAGTATATGTACAGAAAACGCGTAACACTGGCTTAACCATAGAGTAATTTTCAGTAAAATCTGTTAATACGTGGCCTAAATATAAAATCAGAGATAATGGAATATGATGTATTGAATATACATACATACAGTAACATACATTCACACCATATCACCATGCTACCAGATCTCGCCCTCAGTCAGAGAGCGGGTGGGTGGAAGGAAGTTAGTTTTGGACTGTTGTAGTCCTGACAGCTGGTTATGGAAGTTGGCCAATGCCAGAGAGGAAAACCCTGCCGACTAGCTACTCATATCCCTCATTGGTTGGATGAGATTGCACTCCATAATAGTCATGCCAATAAAGCCATCTGCCATCAGGATATAAATGGGTATAAGAGGAATGGGCTGCATGGTTTCTATGTGATACTGATATGTACAGAATGTACAGAAATATGCTGATTAGGGTTGTGCCCGATTACTTGATAAGTATTTTTAATACAGGCATGTCACACACACAGTTTATATACTAGATGCACTGCATAACGTTTTATTTCACTTTTGAGAGTCATATGCTTGAAAATGGGGTTAAAGAGAAGATAAAAAATCTCTCTATATATCCACTCATATTCTCTACAATTTAGTCATCCCCTCTCTTCCCTCCTCATGCCACATTGACCGAACAACCAGTCAGATCAGACTATACGGCTAACACAATTGTATCCCAAACATGTGAGGTTAAGGATGTGTTTAGATTAGAATGTGGTTGAGAGAGTTCCAGATTTAGGCACCAGATGGTGGCAGAAGTCTGTGACTAACCCATAGTTTGGCTCTACTTTTGGCTCTACCACCGCTATGATGGGTTTTGCACAACTTCTGTCATTTTTTACAAATATCAATGAAAAAGTATGTCTGTTATCCTCATAAACTAACCTTACTCTAACCTTTAGTGGTAACTAGAATAATGGTGAGCATTATTCAATCAAACATAACCAGGTCTCCTAACTGAAAAATCTATAATGAATGTGTGAATTTATACACACTCGGACCCCAAAAAATGTATAATGCTTTCAGCGTTTGCTTTTCAGGGCACGAATACCTCGCTGTGGCATTCGCACTTGCCCTAGCTCCCGAACTTTCAGCAAATGTGTAGAGGCAGCTCTCACACCCCTCAGAAACAAGGGGCTGAGAGTCTCTGCCTACATAGATGATTACCTGCTATGCTCCCCATCCCAGGAGCAAACGGTATGAGACACAGCTTCCCTTCTAACCCACCTCTCAGAGCTGGGGTTATAGATCAATCAGATAAAGAGCTGTTTGGTGCAAACACACAGAATAGAATACCTCTGCGTAATTCCGGATTCTCTCTTTTTTCAGGCAACACTCTTGGATGACCACACCGTGTAGTTCAGACAGTGTCTCTCCCTGATCCACAGGGGTTGCTCGGTCAGGTTCAGGACATGCCTCAGAGTACCTCTTCGCCTACTGAGCAGTGGCGACCCGTTATTCAGGGCTCTGCCCCACCTGTTTTGACCCCCACATTTTTTGCAAAAAATAAATAAATTATATATTAAAAAAAATTCTCTGGGCTTGCCTGTTTTGCATGTTATTTTGGCATTAATACGAGCCACATATCAGTTTGCAAACAATGTACAAAGTATATATATCATTGAGTTAATAAAGCCGCATACAAACATGGTCTCTTTTTAGTTTTTTGAGTAAGGCAGCTCCAAAATGTAGGAAATTGGAAATTCAGCCTCGCTCAATGCTTTCTGCGGTGGTGGGGTAAGCCAGCAGAAAATAGGAGCATTGCGCTGTGATTGGCTCAGTGTTCTGTCACTCATGGGGACAATACGTCACCGCCAAGTGTAAGTCCTTAGTAAGGGTAGACATAAACAATTCAAGCCCTTTGGGTCCTGCCATAGAGTTACATTATTACTGCCCTTCCAAGAAGGCTTAATGTCACACCTTGACCTTAAAGAGCCTTTTTATGTCTCTATTTGGTTTGGTCAGGGTGTGATTTGGGGTGGGCATTCTATGATTTTGTTTTCTATGATTTTGTATTTCTATGTTTTGGTCGGGTTTGGTTCTCAATCAGGGACAGCTGTCTATCGTTGTCTCTGAATGGGAACCATACTTAGGCAGCCCTTTTTCCCACATGTCTTTGTGGGTAGTTGTCTTTGTTAGTGGCACTATAGCTGAAGTTAAGCTTCACGGTCGTTTCCTTGTTTTCTTGTTTTGTTGGCGACATTTCTATAAATAAAAAGGAAAATGTATCCACTCACCACGCTGCACCTTGGTCCACTTCCAGCGATGTCCGTGACACTTAAGGTCATTGGCCACGGACAAAATGACGTCAAATCACGTAATATGTACAGTAGCTTTGACTGACATGTCAAAATCTTACCTTCAAAATCTTAGCTAGCAGGCATCATCATGAATCAAGTCGACAGTCTATTGGAAAATCCTTTTTAAACCTTGTCATATGAAGAGAAATAATGAAGAGAAATTACAGATAAGCCGTTTCAGTGCTCATCGGCCATTGGACTGAAACATTACACAACAAGTTGGAAATCGACAATTCAACAATGAGTGATTTGGAAGGAATCGGTGACAGTGCAGCTAACTGCAAGCATTGCAACTGGGAAGTCAGGAATAAGCAAGCTCAGACTGGGAAAATATGTTTTGAATGATCATCCAACTTGGAATTGTAAATCCGGCCTCTTTTTCTTTGATGACAAAATATGTATGCTGTAACTGAGAAAGTAATACTAAGTGTATGTTGTTCAGTAACCTGCCCATGTGCTTCACCCTAATAATATGGTCTATTTTCACCTCTTAATTTTGCCTACTGTTTTGAATCGGTGGTGCACATGCAGCCTTCAACCTTTTTTTGAGAAATGTAATCATTGAATATTGTAAGAGCTTTCATTGTCTGCTTACATGCCCGCTTTATTTATCCTACGGTTCTGACTTGCTGTACAGGGAGAATGCTGTAAGGACGGCCCATGTTCTGATTTCTGTCGCTGTACATTTCAAAAGTGCTGAACAAATAGTTATACTGTCTACGTCTGTCCTGGCTCGCTCATTAATGTCTTAATCGAAATTGCAGATTGCCTCTTATATGCTTGTCGTCCCCTTATGCCATAGTTTGTACATCTCAACAGCCATATCAGCTATGTATTTTTAAAAGGCAGTAAATGAGGCTGAAGGAACTGTTTCGCTGCCAGATAAGGCTGCCAGATAGCTAGGTGTAGCGGTGGTAAGGTGTTGGGACTGCTGTTGGGACTCTGCTGTTGAGACAGCTTTATGTAGACCCTAACAGTTTCTGGGAACCGTTTGTCACCGTTATAGTGCAATTACTGTATTGTTTAGTGTTGTGTTGTGTTGCATCCCACAAGATTTAAATGCTAAAATCCCACTGCTACTGAGGATAAGAGACTTCCAGCACTGGGTGTCTGCCCATTGTCTGTGTACATGGCGTCACCTCACTCGTCAGAAAATGTGACCTCTGCTTGTCCCTCGGCTCTTTGTCACTGGAAGAGTCTCTTGATCTTCATTTCTGGCAGTCCCATATGGGTAGTGGCAATGAGGAAGGTGGTGATGACAGATGCATCACTCACAGGCTGTGGCGCAGTTCACGAGGGGAATGCAATAAACGGAGTGGAAACCCCACAACTCCACATTACTCACATAAATTACCTAAAATTGCTGACAGTGTTTCTTTCGCTGAGACACTTTCGACCCTCCCTTCGGAATTGTTATGTCTTGATCAGAACGGACAATACAACTGTGGTCGCTTACATCAACCGCCGGGGTGGCACTCGCTCCCTGCGCTTACACAGACTATCCGTAAGGATTATTCTGTTGAGCAGAGCATACCTACTTTCACTACATGCAACTCATGTCCCAGGCATACTAAACGTAGGAGCGGACTTATTGTCCAGAGGGAATCCCCATCACCAGGAATGGAGACTCCATCCCCAAGTGCTGAAACACTTATTCTCCTCTAAGCCTCATACTCCCCACTTTAGTCTGAGTGAGTGAGCTGCATGCAGTCTTGTGAAGTACTTAAGTAAAAATACTTGAAAGTACTACTTAAGTAGTTTTTTACTAGTTGTCACGTTCCTGACCTGTTTTCTCTTGTTTTGTATGTCTTTATTGGTCAGGGCGTGAGTGTTGGGTGGGTAGTCTATGTTTTGTATTTCTAGGTTGGTTTTTGTGTTCGGCTTGGTATGATTCTCAATTAGAGACAGGTGTGTATCGTTTGTCTCTAATTGAGAGTCATACTAAGGCAGCCAGGGTTTCACTGGGGTTTGGTGGGTGTTTGTTCCTGTGTCCACACATGGACAGTTGAAGGTTAGTCACGTTTGTTGTTTTGTAGTGTCTTGTTTGCTGTTTTCATTAAAAGATGGCTTATTTCCCTCAATCCGCATCTTGGTCCTATCCATGCTCCTCCTCGTTTGAGGAGGAGAACAACATTGACTGCCTTTACACTAGTACTTCACTAGTACTTTACTATTTATATTTTTGACTACTTTTACTTTTACTCCACTACATTCCTAAAGAAAATAATGTGAAAATACTCGTTACATTTTGAATGCTTAGCAGGACAGGAAATGGTCTAATTCACGCACTTAAACAGAAAATCTCTGGCCGTCCCTACTGCATCTGATCTGGCGGTCTCATTAAGCACAAATTCTTCATTTGTAAATTATGTCTGAGTGTTGGAGTGTGCCCCTGGCTATCCGTAAATATAAAAAAACAAGAAAATCGCAGCATCTGGTTTTCTGGATATAAGGAATTTGAAATGATTTATACTTTTACCTTTACTTTTGATGCTTAAGTATAATTTAGCAATTACATTTACTTTTGATACTTAAGTATATTTAAAACCAAATACTTTTTTACTTAAGTAGGATTTTAGTGGGTGAATTTCACTTTTACTTGAACATTTTCTATAAAGGTATCTTTACTTTTACTCAAGTATGAAAATTGGGCACTTTTTCCACAACTTGCTGAATGCACTGTCAGTTCACCATTTCTGCCTACAGGGGTTTTTCCAAAGTTTTCTTGTTGCCCAACCCTCCTTTATTCTTAAGGTCAGAGGTAATGACAATTGTCTCGGCTTGGAGCTTGTGACTTTCCACCTGTTGACCTTTCCCTTATATGGAAGAAGAGCGTCTCTACCGTTTCTGCCCAGTACACGCATTGCACATTTACTATGATAGAATGAGAGCTTTGCCGAAGAGCGACCCACTCTTTGTGTGCTGGTCACCGCCCTGCAAGTTTGCCAAGAAAATCCTTCCACCTGACAGGTATGCCATATCAAGAAGCTGATTAAACAGCAAAATCATTACACAGGTGCACCTTGTGCAGGGAACAATAAAAGGCCACTCCAATGTGCAGTTTTGACAAAATGTCTCAAGTTTTGAGGAAGTTTGCAATTGGCATGCTCACTGCAGGAATGTCCACTAGAGCTGTTGCCAGATAATTTAATGTTCATGTCTCTACCATAAGCCGCCTCCAACGTCGTTTTAAAGAATTTGGCAGTACGTCCAACCGGCCTCACAACCGCAGACCACATGTAATCACTCCAGCCCAGGACCTCCACATCCAGCTTCTTCACCTGCCAGGATCGTCTGAGACCAGCCACCCAGACAGCTGATGAAACTGTGGGTTTGCACAACCGAAGAATTTCTGCACAAACTGTCAGAAACCATCTCACGGAAGCTCATCTGCATGCTCGTCGTCCTCATCCAGGTCTTGACCTGACTGCAGTTCGGCGTCGTAACCGACTTCAGTGGGCAAATGCTCACCTTCGATGGCCACTTGCATGCTGGAGAAGTGTGCTCTTCACAGATCAATCTCGGTTTCAACTGTACGTCAGGTATGGCATCTTGTGGTCGAGCGGTTTGCTGATGTAGTTGTGAACATAGTTGTGAACAGAGTGCCCCAAGGTGTCAGTGGAGTTATGATATGGGCAGGCATAAGCAACGGACACTGAACACAGTTGCATTTTATTGATTTTATTGCAATTTGAATGCACAGAGATACTGTGACGAGATCCTGAGGTCCGTTGTCGTGCCATTCATCCACTGCTATCACATCATGTTTCAGCAGCTGAAAATGTCCCAGTTCTTCCATGGCCTGCATACACGCTCGTGCGGTGGAGGAAATCTTCGTGGGCTATACTCAGCCTTGTCTCAGGGTAGTAAGTTGGTGGTCTGTTGATCCCTCTGGTGCACATGTGTCAAACTCATTCCACGGGGGGCCGAGTGTCTGCGGGTTTTCGCTCCTCCCTCATACTTGATTGATGAATTAACATCGCTAATTAGTTAGGAACTCCCCACACCTGGTTGTCTAGGGCTTTATTGAAAGGAAAAACCAAAAACCTGCAGACACTAGGCCCTCCGTGGAATGAGTTTGACACCCCTGCTCTAGTGGTATGGGGGCTGTGTTTTGGCAAAGTGGGTGGGGTTATATCCTGCCTGGCTGGCCCTGTCTGGGGGTATCGTCTGACGGGGTCACAGTGTCCCCCGACACGCCCCTATCTCAGCATCCAGTATCTAAGATGCAATAGTCTATGTGCCAGGGGGCTAGGGTCAGTCTGTTATATCTGGTGTACTTCTCCTGTCTTATCTGGTGTCCTGTATGTTAAGTATGCTCCCACTAATTCTATATCTCCCTTTCACCTTCCCCTCCCGGAGGACCTAAGCCCTAGGACCATGCCTCAGGACTACCTGGAATGATGGCTCCTGGCTGTACTGCTGGTCGTACTGCTGCTTCAGTTTCAACTGTTCTGCCACCGGCTGTGGAACCCTGACTTGTTCAGCGGACGTGCTACCTAGTCCCGGTCCTGCTGTTTTCAACTCTCGCTCTCGCTCTCGCTTTCGCTCTCGCTCTCGCTCGCTCTCTCTCTCTCTCTCTCTCCTGCTGTCTCTCTCCCCTGCTGTCTCTCTCTCTCTCCCCTGCTGTCTCAACCTCTGAATGCTCGGCTATGAAAAGCCATCTGACATTTAGTCCTGAGGTACTGACCTGTTGCACCTTCTGCAACCACTGTGATTATTATTCGACCCTGCTGGTCATCTATTAACTTTGACCATCTTGAAGAAAAGTCTGGCCTTAATGGCCATGTACTCTTATAATCTCCACCCAACTCAGCCAGAAGAGGACTGGCCACCCCTCGGAGCCTGGCTCCTCTCTAGGTTTCTTCCTAGGTTCCCTAGGAGTTTTCCTTAGCCACCGTGCTTCTACATCTGCATTGCTTGCTGTATGGAGTTTTAGGTTGGGTTTCTGTATAGCACTTTGTGACATCTGCTGATCTAGCAAGGGCTTTATAAATACATTTGATTGATTAATTGATGTCACTGTCACGACTTCCGCCGAAGTCGGCTCCTCTCCTTGTTCGGGCGGTGTTCTGCGATCGACGTCAACGGCTTTCTAGCCATCACCGCTCCATTTTTCATATATCCATTTGTCTTGTCTTGTTTCCATACACACCTGGTTTTCATTTCCCCAATCAATCTACTTGTATTTAACCCTCTGTTTCCCATCATGTGTTGTGTGTAATTGTTTCATGTTATGTGGTGTTAGTTTATGCGCTTTACTTTTATGTTCTGTTTTTTGAGCGAGTTTGATTTATGTAGTGCTCTCGTTTTTGGAACTATAATAAAAGTGTGCCTGTTCATTATACTCTGCTCTCCTGCACCTGACTTCGCCTCCAATACACCATTGACAGTCACCCATTGAGTATTTTTGTGATGCTCTGGATTGATGTGTATGACAGCGTGTTCCAGTTCCCGCCAATATCCAGCAACTTTGGACAGCCATTGAAGAGGAGTGGTCAACATTCCACAGGCCACATTCAACAGCCTAATCAACTCTATGCAAAGGATAGTGGTCTCATCACATACTGACTGGTTTTCTGATCGACACGCCTACCTTTGTATGTGTGACCAACAGATGCATATCTGTATTCCCAGTCATACGAAATCCATAGATTAGGGCCTCATGAATTTATTTAAATTGACTGATTTCCTTATATGAACTGTGACTCAGTAAAATCTGTTGCATCATGCATTTATCTTTTTGTGTAGTAGCAAGGGGTTACACCCTCCGGAGGGCCTTAGGGTCTGTGGGCTCACTCCACCAGTGGTATGGTTAACTCTTGGGCACTGTTCAAGGGCATCTCCTTACAAGAGATTTGCGGTGCGGCTTGTTGGTCATTCCCTCATACTTTTATGAAGTTCTACCAGCTAGACGTCACTGCACCTTCTTTGGCACATACTGACTTCAGTGTCAGGCCTCTGAGGATTGATACGTTGAGACAAACTAGCTTCGGAGGTCCGTATAATAAAGATTTCTCTCACTTGATTACAATTTCCCCAACAATATGCACATTCTATAGATACTGTATATATATGTACCATTTTCTACATTTACTACAAATCAGCCCTAATTACATTTTCTATTCTGTTTCTAAAGGCAAAAAATGTGCTTCTCTTCGGAATTGATGTGAAAAAGTTGCCTTGATCATCTGAATACTCAGTTTTACATTGTGCCATTGAAATTCACTCTTAAGGCAACGCAAAATGTATAAAACACCTGACTCAAAGTGGTAATCTTATGCATGGCTAACCTAGATGAAATAACATTGTTTCATTACACACCATTCACTATTCATGTATGTACAGTGCATTCGGAAAGTATTCAGACCCCTTGACTTTTTCAACATTTTGTTACGTTACAGCCTTATTCTAAACTGGATTAAATTGTTGTTGTTTTTCCTCATCGATCTACACACAATACCCCATAATGACAAAGCAAAAACTGTTTTTTAGAAACTTTTGCAGATTCATTAAAAAAATAACAATAATAAAATAAATGATCACATTTACCCTAAGTATTCAGACTCTTTACTCAGTACTTTGTTGAAGCACCTTTGGCAGTGATTACAGCTTCGAGTCTTCTTGGTATGACGCTACAAGCTTGGCACACCTGTACGTGGGGAGGTCCTTCCATTCTTCTCTGCAGATCCTCTTAAGTTCTGTCAGGTTGGATGGAAAGTGTCGCTGCACAACTATTTTCAGGTCTCTCCAGAGATGTTTGATCGGGTTCAAGTCCGGGCTGTGACTGGGCCACTCAAGGAAATTCAGAGACTTGTCCCTAAGCCACTCCTGCGTTGTCTCGGCTGTGTTCTTAGGGTCCTGTTGGAAGGTGAACCTTTGCCCCAGTCTGAGGTTCTGAGCGCGCTGGAGCAGGTTTTCATCAAGGATCGCTCTGTACTTTGCTCCGTTTATCCTTTCCTCAATCCTGACTTGTCTGCCAGTCCCTGTCGCTGAAAAACATTGACCACAGGATGATACTGCCACCACCATGCTTCACCGTAGGGATTGTGCCAGGTTTCCTCCAGACGTGACGCTTGGCATTCAGGCCAAAGAGTTCAATCTTGGTTTCATCAGACCAGAGAGTCTTGTTTCTTATGGTCTGAGAGTCCTTTAGGTGCCTTTTGGCAAACTCCAAGCAGGCTGTCATGTACCTTTTACTGAGAAGTGGCTTCCATCTGGACACTCTACCATAAAGTCCTGATTGGTGGAGTGCTACAGAGATGGTTGACTTTCTGGAAGTTTCTCCCATCTCCAAAGAGGAACTCTGGAACTCTGGAGTGGCCATTGGGTTCTTGGTCACCTCCCTGACCAAGGCCTTTCTCCACAGATTGCTCAGTTTGGCTGGGCGGCCAGCTCTAGGAAGAGTCTTGGTGATTCCAAATTCTTCCATTTAAGAATGAGGGAGGCCACTGTGTTCTTGGGGACCTTCCATGCTGCAGACATGTTTTGGTGCCCTTCCCCAGATCTGTGCCTCAACACAATCATGTCTCGGATCTCTATGGACAATTCCTTCAACCTCATGGCTTGGTTTTTGCTCTGACATGCACTGTCAACTGTGGGACCTTATAAAGACAGGTGTGTGCCTTTCCAAATCATGTCCAATCAATTGAATTTACCACAGCTGGACTCCTAGCAACATCTCAAGGATGATCAATGGAAACAGGATGCACCCGAGCTCAATTTCAATTTGCTCTGTCATTATGGGGTATTGTGTGTAAATTGATGAGGAAAAACAACAATTGAATCCATTCTAGAATAAGGCTGTAACGTTACAAAATGTGGAAAAAGTCAAGGGGTCTGACTACTTTCCGAATGCACTGTATGTCTGAGCTGGACATCCAGAATAAGCAAATTGCGACATTGCAGCGTATCTTGGAAGGGTCGCACTCTAAGACCTTTTCCTTTTCCACTCCTCAGCCTGGTCGTCGTGCCACTGCCTCGCCACTTCTTCGCCACTGCCTCGCCATTGTGTCGACACTATCAGACTGACTGGCCAGGGCAGCCCTGCAATTACCCCTCCTAGTGAAGCCACGTTTCCCCTCCCATCTCACCCGCCCTTCCCATCCAGCTCTACAGAGATGATGGAATCCACCCCAACCATCTAGGAGCCTGGATCCTCTCTTCATATTTTAAGGCTGAGTTAAGATATTGACTCAGAGACTGACCAAGCCACCCTCAGGTAATACCTTCCATCCATTCTAAGCCTTGTTGTCGTACTGTTGTCTATACTGTGTTGTCACTTGTAATCTTGTACCCATTTGTTTGAACTCCACTCTTAGATCTGCTATTGTTAGCTCAAAAGAGGAGAACACTGTAGTCTGCTCACCCAGTACTATTAGTTCAAATGAGAATTTTATAAACTTGAATAACCCCTTGGTTTTCAAATTACGTAGGGGGCTTGGGCTGTTGCACAAAAGCAACCAAAGCCCATGTAAGTCAGTTTATGACATTTCATCATTGGTTACTCTGAGAGTTCCTCATACTGACATTGGTTGCGGCTTCAGGCCCTTTGGTGCCATCCTTGGAAAAGTAATTCAAAATTATACTCTCTCCTCTATTACAAAAAAGGGATAGAACAAATAGTGCAGTCTTATGCAATCTTATAGCCATACCAACTATATCAATATCAACCATTAGACAAGGCCTGCAACCACCTATTCAACATAGCTTGTTTGAGTTGGCGACTCCATGTGACTTTAAAAATCATAAAGGACTTGGGTAGATGCATCTGAACGTTGGGAGCTTAGTTCCTTAATTGGATTACATCAAGATCTGGGCTATGCAGACAAATCCGGACATTTTGGTATTGACTGAAACTTGGTTTTCTGGGGGCATTCTGGACTCTGGTATTAATATTGAGGGTTATAATGTGTTCAGAGCTGACAGACAGGGTAGAGGTGGTTGAGTGGCCATTCTTATGAAAAATAATTGACTGAATTCCATTTACCTTGCCAAAATGTTTTTATACTGTATTTAAGTCTGTCTGTTATAGGGGTCTTAGTGCACTCAAGAAGTTAACTAGTTTGTTGTCTTATTTTACTAAATCAGAAGTTATTATCCTGGGTGACCTAAATTATGATTGGGAAATGCAGGCTTCAGACAATCTAAAAGACATGTGGAATGATCTAAACCTAACCCAGCTGGTGACTAAGCCTACACGGCCCAACCTTACAGATCCTTCAAACTCAACTCTGATAGATCCTATTCTAACGAGTACACCAGAGAAATATGGTTCTACTGGTGTCTCCGACCAAGATATTAGTGACCATTGCCCAGTTGTTAGTGTTACAGATGTGAGCATAGAAACATCTAAGCCTCGTGCCATCACAAAGAGGCACTTTAAAAACTTCAGTGAACAGGCTTTGTTACATGATCTTTATTTTAGTGACCTTGATTGTATTTCAGCTATCCCTGAACCTGATTCAGCTTTCAGCCTCTTTTCAGATGTCTTCAATACTATTGTGAATAATCATGGTCCTTTAAAAAAAAAGGACCATGATGTAAGACAAATTAGAAAGGCTAAATATGATTATTATGTATCCTCTCTTTCGGATTGTAATGGGAACCTAGCTAAATCCTGGAATACTGTCAAATCCCTGAAGGGTTCTACTTCCTCATCTCTGCCACAACAAATTAATTCAAACACCGGACTCATTAAAGGAAATATTGTCATCATTGATGCATTTAATCACCATTTTATTTAAGCAGGCTTTCTCTTTGAAAGAACTTCTAAGCCTATTCACAATGATACTGGGCTGGATGCTGATAAGGGAAACTTGCTGAATGATCAGAGAAATTATAGTCAAAGCTTTTCTTTTAGGCTATTTACAGAAAAAAATGAGTGGATGATTTGCTAGCAATAGACAACAAGAAATCCACAGGGGCCGACCAATTGGATCCCGGTCTGCTTAAGTGTGCAGCGCCCATCATTGTTGGCTCAATAGCCCACATGTTTTACATTTAATATTGTTATCAGGAAATATTCCAAAAGTATGGAAATCAGCTATTATCCTGCCACTCCATAAGGGTGGGGATAGTAGTGATGTTAATAATTGTCGCCACATTACAAGGCTTCCGTGTCTAGCTAAGATTCTAGAATCCTTGGTAAATGTACAACTTTGCTAATTTTTGGTCTGAGGAATGTATTTTGAATGTAAACCAATCGGGGTTTAGGCCTGGGCATAGAACTAGTACAGCAACCACTTTAGTTGTTGATCTTTTCAATGCTTTAGACACTAAAATCAAATGTGCTGCTTTGTTTGTGGACCTTTCAAAAGCTTTTGATACTGTTGATCATGCTATTTTATTTAATAAGTTGTCCTCGAGCTCTGACGCCTGTTGATGGTTTCATGATTATCTTAGTGACAGAACTCACGCCATCGTGATTGATGGGGTTAAATCTGATTTTGATGGGGTCGATTTCGGGACCTGTTCTGTTCACTATTTATATAAACACCATTGGTCAATCTGTAAAAAAAAGATTAAACGTCATCTATATACAGATTGTCACACCCTGGCCTTAATTATCTTTGTTTTCTTTATTATTTTAGTTAGGTCAGGGTGTGACATGGGGGATGTATGTGTTTTGTATTGTCTAGGTTTTTTTGTATGTTTATGGATGCTGTGGTTTAGTTGGTTTAAGTGTCTAGTCTAGGTGTATGCATGTCTATGATTGCCTGGATTGGTTCTCAATTAGAGACAGCTGTCTATCGTTGTCTCTGATTGGTAACCATATTTAGGCAGCCATATTCATTAGGTAGTTCGTGGGTGATTGTCTATGTGTAAGTTGCTTGTGTCTGCACTTATTGTTTGTATAGCTTCACGGTCGTCGGTTTATTGTTTTGTTTAGTGTGTAAAGTGTTCATTTCGTCTTCATCTTCAAATAAAGAAGATGTATTGCTATCACGCTGCGCCTTGGTCCTCCTCTCTTCCACGTTACGACAATCGTGACACAGATGATACTATTATGTATGCTATTCCCCAAAACTACAGTCAGATGTAATACGTAGCTATGCAGGAATCCCCTGCTGATTTAAAACTTAAAACGGGCAAAACAAAATACATGTTGTTTTTAATCTTGCGTAAGAATGCTTCAGATAAACTACATGTTCACTCATTTGATGGTTTTCCAATTGAACGTGTTCCCGCATATACAGTAAATACTTAGGTATTTGGATTGATATGGATTTGACGTTTAAAAAAACATATACAGTATATTTTGGAAGGTATTCCGACCCCTTGACTTTTTCCACATTTTGTTACGTTACAGCCTCATTCTAAAATGGATTAAATTGTTTCCCCCTCTCATCAATCTACACACAATACCCCATAATGACAAAGCAAAAACAGTTTTTTAGACTTTTTTCCTCCCAAAAAATAACAATAACGGAAATATCACATTTACATAAGTTTTCAGAACCTTTACTCTGTACTTTGTTGAAGCACGTTTGGCAGCGATTACAGCCTTGAGTCTTCTTGGGAACGCTACAAGCTTGGCACACCTGTATTTGGGGAGTTTCTCCCATTCTTCTCTCCATATCCTCTCAAACTCTGTCAGGTTGGATGGGGAGCGTCACTGCATAGCTATTTTCAGGTCTCTCTAGATGTCACGCGGGACTAGGTGGGAGCAGGAATCAGGCGCAGAGAGCGTTCCACTGGGGGTATAATGCTCTTAAATAAGGCAGACACAAAATATAAGCCCAAAAAAATACTGGGCGCGGACATATAACGTGACAACCCAAAAACCACAGGGTGTCAAGTGAAAGAAAGAAAATACACCTCAGCCTACAATGCACACACGTAACAAAATAAAGACAATCCCGCACAAAACAAGGGCGGGTCTACCTACTAAATATAGGGAAGCTCATTAACCGAAAACAACAGAAACACAGGTGAAACTAATTAGACAAAACAAACAGACAAACGAAAAAGGCAGAAAATTAAAGCGAAATAAGCTTTTTGTGCATATGGAAAAATACTTTTTTGTTGTTGTTGTGTATAATGTGTATATTTGTGTTGTATGGTGCAGGGCACATTTGAAAAATAGACTTAGGTCTCAATATGTATTCCCTGGTAAATAAAAAGGTCAAATAGTTGTTTCTTCCATGTAGTCATGGCTCTATTTAATGCTATGAGTTTTCCAGCCTCTGTTCTGGACCTGGGGGCTGTGAAGAGCCCTCTGGCTGCATGTCTTGTGTGGTACCGATGAGTGTCAGAACTGTGTGCCAACATCTTGAACAGATAGTTCGGTACCATTAACCCAACAATACCTCAACTTTGAGCCAGGAGAGATTGACATGCATACCACTGACATTCACCCTCCGTGTACTTCTAAGTGCAATACGTGCTGCTCTGTTCTGGATCAACTGCAATTTTCCTATGTCCTTCTTTGCCGCACATGACCACACAGCTGAGCAGTAGTCCAGGTAAGACAAAACTCGGGCCTGTAGGACCTGCCTGGTTGATTTAGATGTCAAGAAAGCAGAGCAATGTATTTTCCCTCTTCCCATTTTAGCAACCATGGCAGCTTGCTATCTAGGGTTACGCCAAGCAGTTTTGTCTCCGCAACTTGCTCAATCGACATATTGTTTCAGACTGGTCTCATAGACTAGACATAACATAATAAGCGTAAATCTGGGACACTGAAATTAGTATGATATAGTATGTTACGTTATCAACTTTCCTACTACTTACTACTTTGCAACTACTTAGCATGTTACCTAAACCTTCCCCTAACCCTGACCTTAATCCTTTAACCTAACTCCTAACTTTAATCCTAACCTTAACCCTTTTATCTAACCCTTGAATGAACCCTAACCTTAACCCTTTTAGCTAACCCTTCCCCTAACCCTTTTAGCTAACCCTTCCCCTAAACCTAACCTTAACCCTTTAACCTAACTCCTAACTTTAACCCTAACCTTAACCCCTAACCCCTAGAGCTAGCTAACATTAGTGTTAGCCACCTAGCCACATAGCTAACATATCATACGTTTAGCAAATTCATAAAATATTTTACGTTTTGCAAATTCGTAACATAATGTACGATTTGCAATTCGTAACATATTGTCCGAATTGCAACTCATAGCATATCATATGAAATGGATTATGGACATCCACAAATTAATACATACCATACAAAATGTAAAATATCATACTAAATGGATATCTCGGAGTTACGTACAGAATAATGTGAAATTCTCTATTGTATTATTCAGTAATAGATCTTGATGAGGTTTAGGGTTGAGTGGTGAGTGATTTGTCCCCAAAAAGTTATTATTTTAGTGTTTGAGATATTTAACACCAGCCTATTGCTAGCTACCCATTCTAAAACTGACTGGAGCTCTATTTTAAGAGTGTCAGTTATTTATTTTACTATCGTAGCTGACATGTATAAGGTTGAGTCGTCAGCGTACATAGACACACAGGCTTTATTCAAGGTCAGGAGAAGGTCATTATAAAAACTGAAAACAATAATGGCCCAAGCTGGCTGCCCTGCAGTACACCACACTCAAAATAATTTGCATTAGAGAGGTTTCCATGAAAGAAAACCCATTGTGTTCTATTAGATAGGTAACCCTCATTCCATGATAAGGCAGAGGATGTAAATTTATAACACCTATGCACTGAAATCTAACAAAAAAGCTGCACTGAAATCTAACACGATTATTTATATATTTTTGCTAAGCACCGGTAACAGGCTGATTGGTCGGCTGTTTGAACCATTAAAGGGTACTATTCTTGGGCAACGGTATGACCTTTGCCTCCCTCCAGGCCTGAAGGCACACAGCGTCTTCTAGGCTTAAATTGAAGATGTGGCAAACAGGAGTCGCAATGTATTCCGCTACCAAGCAATTTACCATCCATGTTGTCGGGCCCCGTGTGGCTCAGTTGGTAGAGCATGGCGCTTGCAACGCCAGGGTTGTGGGTTCGATTCCCACGGGGGGCCAGTACAAAATATATATATATATATATGAATGTAAGTACTTGTAAGTCGCTCTGGATAAGAGCGTCTGCTAAATGACTTAAATGTAAATGTTGGTACAAGGTGGCTTGTCCTTATTTAAAGATAGAAGAAAAATCCCCGCTTCCACACCAACTTTGCGGAACTCAAAGCTACAGTGCTTATCTTTCATTATTTGGTCCGTTATGCATGAATATGAAGGCTCAGCTTTTGTTGTTTGCTAATCTTGTCAACAAAAAAAGTATTAAGGTGGTTGGCAATTTAGAAGGGTTTTGTTACGAACAAGCCATATTTTTTTGGCCTAGAATTTCATTTAAAGTACTTCAGAGCTTTTTACTATCATTCTTTATATAATTTATCTTTATTCCATGGTATAGTTTCTTCTTATTTTTGTTAAGTTTAGTGACGTGATTTCTCAGTTTACTGTATGTTTGCCAAACTGCTGTGTTGTCAGACTTATTTGCTATTCCCTTTGCCTCATCCCTCTCAGCCATACAGTTGTTCAATTCATCATCTATCCATGGGGATTTTTCAGCTATAGCAGTCAGTTTCTTGATTTATTGTCATGTGTTCTTTCTACAGACTCTCACACCAACCCACAACACACCACCCCACTGCAGAATGAGTGTTTTACAGACAGACCAGTAGATGGCTCTTTCTCTTCCCTTGGAGTGAATTCTAACTAAGGATACCTAATGTCTCATAGGCCTATACCATTGTTCTGGCTGAAATATATTTGAATGAGAAATAGATTACATTTTTCAACTGTTTGAGAAATAATTTGATTGAAGCATCCTTTCTCATGTAATGCACTACTCCAGTTGTTGTAGCCTACACAGTATGTGAAGCCAATTTGTTTTTTTTATTTTTTTTACTTTTATTTAACCTTTATTTAGCCAATGTGGGTTGGGAGTATCCAATGATATGTTTTTGATTTATTGTAATGGAATATCTCTCTGTAAAGCTGGTTAGTGTGTTTTGCTACATCATATCTATAAATATTTGAACAGCAGCCATGTTGCATTTCGGGATGTTATTTTTCAACTTAATTTGCTGAAGAGTGTTCTGTATGTTTAAACAAAGAAAAACTTTAATACTGCTCACATAATTTCCTTAGAGAATCATGATTAGTTTTGTCCTTTCAGGGATAAGCATTAGAGGAAAGGGCCCTCCTCAGAGAATAGTCTGAACTCAATATATGAAAGCAGAAATTGTCTAAATGTCACATTTGGTTGTATGTTATATAGGTCAAAATAGTGTTGATTGTTTGGTATGCCTGACAAGATTTCCCTTATGGTATTGTGTCAAATTAAAGGATGAAAAATGTTGAAGAAACACAAAGATGATAACAACATTGTTTTTTAGGTCAACTATAAGAGAGGAGACACCAGAACAACTGACAGCCGAGTGCATAACGTGTGTGTGTGGCCTATTGCGAAGGTGGTGCAAGGGAATATAGAAATATAGTCCTTTTTTCCCCCTTATCATCCCAATGATTTGGTTGCGTAACTGTCAGGTAGGCTAGGTTATAAAAATTATGAGCACGTTGCTTTATTTTTCCTCCACATAAGCATCCAATCAAAGTACATCCTCCCCCATCTCAAGTAGACTACAATTACGTGATGGGTGACGTTACAAAATGCGGAGGAGGGAGCTGGGCAGGGACCACTTGGACCAAAGAGGACTCGACGTGATTTAATTTCAACGCAGAAACAACGGATTCAGTAGGCAGTGGACCCGGGCGTCTTGCCGAAGCCAAGCCCATTGTCTGCTTTTGACAGAGCAGCCAAGGAAAACCGTTCGATTAAATCACTAAAAGGGAGCGGATAGCCACGAAAAGGAGTATCTAGTAGTAGGTAGGCATTGCGGTTTGTGATTTACAGAAAAGGGCAGGACACGGCCAAATCGCTTAGTACATAGCTTATAACGGAAAATGAACCACATCAAGTTTTAATAATATGAGTAAGAACCGCGTTGTGTTGCAATTGGCGACCAATTGATGCGTCTGTGCCGTCGTTTTCAGACCACTAGTTCCCGCGGACTCCTTTTGATCACATCATTTTGAAATTGTTACATCGGGTCTATTCATTTATTTTCCTATATTAAAGAGTTACTTGTTCAAACCAAGATGAATTTCCAATCCGGGTCGGTGTCCGGTATCTCGCAGCAGTCCCAACCGGCCATGTCCACCCCAGGCACGGTCCCAGCGCCCGTTCCGGTACCAGTACCCCAGTCCATCCCGTCCCAGTTCGGATCAGGATCATCCGGAGGCTCAGGGCAGGGTCAGTTCGGTTCGGGAACAGTATCGGGCCAGGCTTCCCAGGCCGGCCAACAAGGCAACCAGCAGTTTGTTTTGTCCAACTCGGCAGCCATCCGGGCTGAGATCCATCGGTTCGAATCGGTCCACCCGAACATTTACTCAATCTACGACCTGATCGAACGCATTGATGACCTAGCCCTCCAGAACCAGATCCGAGAACATGTGATCTCTATTGAAGGTGAGCAGAAGGGGAAAGCATATATTGTGGTTCACAGCAATTGTCACAAGTACTCGCAGTCACCCCTAGTATTGTCGGTCATCTCCATGATGGGCAATAGCAACATTGTCGCCATGGAGGTAGCCTACAACTCTTTGTTTGGTGACAACAGTCTCACGTTCTGATACAGGCAGATACATGATTATATCTGGATTTGATATGCCTGATTTCTCTCTTGTCATTAGTGGTGAATATAAAAATGTTGCTCCTGAACCAGAACAGTGTTGAACCACCATTTCCTTTGCATTGATTTTTTATTGCTTCTCAGCACAACACAGAATATGCCTTAGTTGTGACATATAGTAGGCCTACACAGAGACATAGATGTCACAATGGACACAATTCCAAGTCACCAAACAACACTTGCAGAATGAGAATAACAACAAAAACATATATGCATGGATACTTGCTGTACATTGCAATCTGAGTTCAATAGCCTACAGATTTGCGTAATGATGCCTCACTGCCAGCAACACACACTAATTCTCTCAAATACAGGGCAGTATCCTGCATAACAGTAAGGGCACCTATTTCTTAGCATGCCACTCAAACCATTATACTCCACATCACCTGTGATATAGGGGTTTTGATTCTGTCCAACACTATAAACTGTGCTGAGACCTGTAGGGATTATGACAACTCATTTACACAAAGATCTAATGCACGTTTCCACCACCACTCTATCCATTTTCTAAATGTTTGAATTAGTCTCAATTGGCTTAAATCTTTATTTGGATTTAGAAACTAATTTGCACGCTCATGTTTAAGGATTTAAGATAAAGAGCTGGCCTTAGTGGCGGCAAAGGCTTATGCTAACAACAAGTGTTAACTAACGTATTTTGTTTATTGCATAGGAGACAAGTAGCCAGAGTTCAAATCAGAGGGACTGGTTGTGTGTGTGTTTGTGTGTGGTAATAGTACCTGTAACATGAATCATTATGCATTGAAAGGACCTACATAGGTCAAGGGTCAAAGTCATTGTTAAAAATAAGAGGAACTGTGAACAAACCTATGATTCGGACCAGGCCCAAATCCCTGACACTCTGAGGATGAACAGGCGGCATTATAGAGGCTGGCATGCGGGATACCTGATGAGACTACAGTATCAGGCAAAAGTTTGGACACACTTACTCATTCCAGGGTTTGTTTTTCTTTATTTTTTACTATTTTCTACATTGTATAATAGTAGTGAAGACATGAAATAAAAAAACTATTTAAAAAAACAAACAAATCCAAATATATTATGTATTTTAAATTCTTCAAAGTAGCCACCCTTTGCCTTGATGACAGCTTTGCACACTCTTGGCATTCTCTCAACCAGCTTCACCTGGAATGCTTTTCCAACAGCCTTGAAGGAGTTCCCACATATGCTGAGCACTTGTTGGCTGCTTTTCCTTCACTCTGCGGTCCAACTCATCCCAACCATCTCAATTGGGTTGAGGTCGGGTGATTGTGGAAGCCAGGTCATCTGATACAGCACTCCATCACTCTCCTTCTTGGTGAAATAGCCCTAACACAGCCTGGAGGTGTGTTGGGTCATTGTCCTGTTGAAAAACAAATGATAGTCCCACTAAGCGCAAACAAGATGGGATGGCATATTGCTGCAGAATGCTGTGGTAGACATGCTGGTTAAGTGTGCCTTGAATTCTAAATAAATCACTGACAGTGTCACCAGCAAAGCACACCCACACCATCACACCTCCTCCATTCTTCACGGTGGGAACCACACATGCGGCGATCATCCGTTCACCTACTCTGTGTCTCACAAAGACACGGCGGTTGGAACCAAAAATCTCACATTTGGACACATCAGACCAAATTCAAATTTCCACCAGTCTAATGTCCATTGCTCATGTTTCTTGGCCCAAGCAAGTCTCTTCTTCTTATTGGTGTCCTTTAGTAGTGGTGTCTTTGCAGCAATTCGACCATGAATGCCTGATTCACATAGTCTCCTTTGAACAGCTGATGTGTCCGTTTAATTGAATTTTGTGAAGCATTTTTTGGGGCTGCAATTTCTGAGTCTGGTAACTCTAATGAACTTATTCTCTGCAGCAGAGGTAACTCTGTGTCTTCCTTTCCTGTGGCGGTCCTCATGAGAGCCAGTTTCATCATATTTCTGGTTTTTATTGATGGTTTATGCGACTGCTCTTGAAGAAACTTTGACTGACCTTCATGTCTTAAAGTAATGATGTACTGTCGTTTCTCTTTGCTTATTTGAGCTGTTCTTTCCATAATATGGCACTTGGTATTTTATCAAATAGGGCTAACTTCTGTATAACACCCCTACCATGTCACAGCAGAACTGATTGGCTCAAACGCATTAAGAAGGAAAGAAATTCCACACATTAACTTTTAACAATGCACACCTTTTAATTGAAATGCATCCCAGGTGACTACCTCATGAAGCTGGCTGAGAGAATGTCAAGAGTGCGCAAAGCTGTCATCAAGGCAAAGGGTGGCTACTTTGATGAATCTCAAATATAAAATACATTTTTATTTATTTAACACCTTTTTGGTTACTTCATGATTCCATATGTGTTATTTCATAGTTTTGATGTCTTCACTATTATTCTACAATGTATAAAATGAAGAAAAACCCTTGAATGAGTAGGTGTGTCAACATTTTACTGGTACTGTACATATCCCAACTAGATTAGATTACAGTCAACATGCTCACTGAGCTAAAGGCTCGAGCTGCCGCTTTCAAGGAATGGGACACTAATATGGGCGCTTATAAGAAATCCCGCTAAGCTCTCTGATGAACCATCAAACAGGCAAAGCGTCTATTCAGGACCAAGATGAAATCCTACTGCACTGTTGCTGACGCTCGTCGGATGTGGCAGGGATTGCAAACTATCACAGATTACAAAGGGAAACCCAGCCGCGAGCCTACCAGATGAGCTAAATTACTTCTATGCTAAATTCAAGGCAAGCAACACTGAACCATGTATGAGAGCACCAGCTGTTCCGGAGGACCTTGTCATCACACTTTCTATGTAAGTAAGACCTTTAAACAGGTTGACATTCACAAGGCCGCAGGGCCAGATGGATTACCATGACATGTACTCGGAGCATTTGCTGGCAAGTGTCTTCACTGACATTTTCGAACTCTCCCAGACCGCCTAAAATACCTACATGTTTCAAGCAGACGACCATAGTCCCTGTGCCCAAGAATGCCAAGGTAACCTGTTAAATGACTATTGCCCTGTAGCACTCAAATTTGTAGCCATGAAATGTTTTGAAAGACTGGTCATTGCTCACCTCAACACAGTCATCCCAGACATCCTGGACCCACTCCAATTCACATACCGCACCAACAGATCCACAGATGACGCAATCTCTATTGCACTCCACATTGCCCTTTACCACCTGGATGAAATTAATACCTACGTGAGAATGCTGTTCATTGACTACAGCTCAGAGTTCAACACCACAGTGCCCTCAAGTATCATCACTAAATTAAGGACCCTGATATTAAACACCCACCTCTGTAACTGGATTCTGGACTTCCTGACAGGCCGCCCCCAGGTGGTGAGGGTAGGCAACAATACATTCGCCGTGCTGACCTTCAACACGATGGCCTCTCAGGGGTGTGTGCTTAGTCCCTTCCTGTACTCTCTGTTCACCACGACTGCGTGACTGCAGACGACTCCAACACCATCATTTAAGTTTGCTGACGACACAATGTTGGTAGGCCTGATCTCCGATGACGATGAGACGCCCTACAGGGAGGAGGTCAGAGACCTGGCAGTGTGGTGCCAGTACAACAACCTCTGCCTCAACGTCAGCAAGACAAAGGAGCTAATCGTGGACTACAGGAAACTGACTGCCGAGCACGCCCCGATTCATGTCGACGGGGCTGTAGTGGAGTGGGCCGAGAGCTTCAAGTTCCTCTGTGTCCACATCGCTAAGGACCTCTCATGGTCCAAATACACCAACATAGTCGTGAAGAGGGCACGACAACCCCTCTGCCCCCTCAGGAGGCTGAAAAGATTTGGCATGGGCCCTCAGATCCTCAAGTTCTACAGCTGCACCATTGAGAGCATCTTGACTGGCTTCATCAACCCTTGGTATGGCAACAGCTTGGCATCCGACCGCAATACGCTATAGAGAGTAGTGTGTACTGCCCAGTACATCACTGGGGCAAAGCTCCCTGCCATCCAGGCGCTCTATACCAGGCAGTGTCAGAAGGCCCTAAAAATGGTCAGACTCCACACGCCCAAGTCATAGACTGTTCTATCGTACGGCAAGCGCTAAGGCTGCTGAACAGCTTCTACCATCAAGCCATAAGACTGCTGAACAGTAAATCAAATGGCTATTCAAACTGTTTGCATTAACTCCCTTTTTTTGCACTGACTTTCTTGCACTGACTCTATGCACACTCAGTAGTCTCTACTGACACATACTACACTGACACTTCAACATGCACGCGCACACACACACACATACACACACTATAAACGCTCACACTGCATATTGACACCACAGACACTCTTTCACACACGCTGCTGCTACTATTGTTATCTATCCTGATTGGCTAGTCACTTTTACCCCTAACTACATCAAATCAAATCCAATTTTATTTGTCACATGTGCCAAATACAACAGATAAAATCAAATCAAAGTTTATTTGTCACGTGTGCCGAATACAACAGGTGTAGGTAGACCTTACAGTGAAATGCTTACTTACAGGCTCTAACCAATAGTGCAAAAAAGGTATTAGGTGAACAATAGGTAAGTAAAGAAATAAAACAACAGTAAAAAGACAGGCTATATACAGTAGCGAGGCTATAAAAGTAGCGAGGCTACATACAGACACCGTAGTATGTACATGAATGTATAGTTAAAGTGACTATGCATATATGATGAACAGAGTAGCAACAGCATAAAAAGAGGGGTTGGGGGGTGGCACACAATGCAAATAGTCCGAGTAGCCATTTGATTACCTGTTCAGGAGTCTTATGGCTTGGGGATAAAAACTGTTGAGAAGCCTTTTTGTTCTAGACTTGGCACTCTGGTACCGCTTGACATGCGGTAATAGAGAGAACAGTCTATGACTGGGGTGGCTGGGGTCTTTGACCATTTTTAGGGCCTTCCTCTGTCACCGCCTGGTGTAGAGGTCCTGGATGGCAGGCAGCTTAGCCCCAGTGATGTACTGGGTCGTACGCACTACCCTCTGTAGAGCCTTGCAGTCAGAGGCCGAGCAATTGCCGTACCAGGCAGTGATGCAACCAGTCAGGATGCTCTCGATGTTGCAGCTGTAGAACCTTTTGAGGATCTCAGGACCCATGCCAAATGTTTTTTAGTTTCCTGAGGGGGAATAGGCTTTGTCGTGGCCTCTTCACGACTGTCTTGGTGTGTTTGGACCATTCTAGTTTGTTGTTGATGTGGACACCAAGGAACTTGAAGCTCTCAACCTGCTCCACTACAGCCCTGTCGATGAGAATGGGGGCATGCTCGGTCCTCCTTTTCCTGTAGTCCACAATCATCTCCATGGTCTTGGTTACGTTGAGGGATAGGTTGTTATTCTGGCAGCACCCGGTCAGGTCTCTGACCTCCCTATAGGCTGTCTCGTCGTTGTCGGTGATCAGGCCTACCACTGTTGTGTTGTCTGAAAACTTCATGATGGTGTTGGAGTCGTGCCTGGCCATGCAGTCGTGGGTGAACAGGGAGTACAGGAGGGTACTGAGCACGCACCCATGTGGAGCTCCAGTGTTGAGGATCAGCGTGGCAGATGTGTTGCTACCTACCCTCACCACCTGGGGGCCGCCCGTCAGGAAGTCCAGGGTCCAGTTGCAGAGGGAGGTGTTTAGTCCCAGGATCCTTAGCTTAGTGATGAGCTTTGAGGGTACTATGGTGTTGAAAGGTGTCGACCTTACAGTGAAATGCTTACTTACAAGCCCTTAACCAACATTGCAGTTTTAAGAAAATACCATAAAAAAAGTAAGATGTACATACATGTACATATTACCTCAGCTACTTCGTACCCCCAGCACATTGACTCGGTACCAGTACTCCTTGTATACAGCCTCATTTGTTATTTTGTGTTACTATTTCCTTTTTTTGTGTGTGGGAATGTTCTTACTTTTTAACTCTGCATTGTTGGGAAAGGGCTCGTAAGTAAACATTTCAGGGTAAAGTCTACACCTGTTGTATTTGGCGCATGTGACATACAATTTGATTTGATGTGGAACTCTTGTGTTGTGTGACCATGAGAAAGCCACAGGTTCACTTTCACCGAGAAAGAATTTCCCCATGACTCAGACAGTGCAGCATATCAATACATTGGAACAAACGCTATTATTCACAGGTATAAACTTATCAACAAAGCAGTAAGAGAACAGGTAGAATCAATTGGGTTGTTTGACAGAAATCAATATCTGTACCATTATGCTAGACTTGCTAGAGTGACACTTACTGTTGTATGGTTTTGATTACTATTGAGTAGAGCTGCAGTTATATTAGATTTGAACTTTGGATTGGACTGGGTACGCTGTGTATTGTCACTAACCATAACCTTGTTTCAATCGGATTCAACCTCCAAGTTACATGGACAAACACTTCTTTATTCCCTCTTTAAATGTCAATTACCTCATTTTTCTTGAGAAACTGATCAACTTCTTCACAGTGGCGGTTCAGTAGCAACTGTACTCAGTCGTGAGCCACTAGTGTATGAGACGTGTTCCCTTGGCGTGGGTGTAACCGGTGTGAAATGGCAAGCTAGTTAGCAGTGCGGGCTAGTAGCATTTCAATCGGTGAAGTCACTCGCTCAGACCTGGAAGTAGTTGTTTCCCTTGCTCTGCAAGGGCCGCGGCTTGTGTGGAGCGATGGGTAACGATGCTTCATGACTGACTGACTTGTCGGCATGTTCAGAGGGCCCCTAGTTCGAGGGGCAAGGAGAGGGATGGAAATAACACTGTTACATTGATGCCGTTGACTCAGATTGCTGAAGTTTTGCCTGCCCAGCTGCTGGGGTTGCTGTGGAGAAGGTCAAAGGGGGGTGAGTGTAACCAATGTGAAATGGCTAGCTAGTTAGCGGTGCGCGTTAGTAGCGTTTCAATCGGTATGTCACTCTCGCTTAGACCTTGAAGTAGTTGTTTCCCTTACTTTTGTGGCACGATAGGTAATTATGCTTTGTGGGAGGCAGTTGTTGATGTTTTTAGAGGGTCCCTGGTTCGAGCCCAGGTTGGGGCAAGGAGAGGGACTGAAGCAACTCTCTTACATTGGTATATGATGAGATATAACGACCGGTGCCACGTACCATCATAACATTCACCTTGGTTGACACAGCAGTGTTGTTTCAGTGAATGGGGTTGGTCCTCTACTACTTGTCATGGATGTGTCAAGATAAAACCTGTGACTTGTGAAGTCACAGCTTGGGTAGTGCCTCCTTTTAGGCTTTGAGGAATAGCACCGACTTGGTTTGATGCAAGTGGTTACATAATTTTGTCAATGAAAGCAAGGCTTTATGCAATGGCTTGATAGGGTAACACTAGATCCTTTTATGTCGCCCTCTTAAAAAATGCAGCATATTTGTTTTAATGAGATTGAACAGTTTTCTGGTTCACTGCCTAATCGTAGTGTGTGACACAAATTAGTATCTATTATTTTCCTTCTAAAACCTGATAGTTTTTAGCATCTTCAATTATACAAAAAAGTTATTTGTTTTGAGCTGAAAGCCAGTTAATAGTGTGTTTGTCTACCTTTATGACAACGTCGAATGCCCCAAGAACAATGCACGTCTATGATTACTTTTGTCAGCAAGCTCCCCATTTTAAGACGCATTCATCTTTGACATACCATGTGTTTTAGCATTCTAATGTACCCTGCAGTGCTGTACTGTCCCCATTGCAGAAATCTTTAACAGGAGACATTAGTGTAGTTGACAGAATTCACCTGTACTGTAGAACTACACATTCTCCTTCAATCTTGCATCATTACTGAGTCTCTGTTGCTTAGAAACCGCTGGCTCTCATGCCTTCATTTGAAAGTACAAGAGAGAATAAAAATTCTACCACCCTCAGAAAAATGCAGCCTCCTTTTTAACATGTCTTCTTTGTGAATTGAGGTTTTCACCTAGTGGAAAACACCATTAAATAATTCTAAGGAGACCGATCGTACGGAGTAGTAATAGTACTAGGTGATGTTTCTCTTGTCACCACTCCCTTTGCAGTAGTGGTTGATATTCCATGCACTAGTTGGTCTCAGTGAGCAAATTTACTGCAATCACAAGAACCGAGACAAAGGTGCAGCAGGAGATCGCGTTGACTTTTTTTGCGATCAAAGTTTGTTATTGGTTTAGCAAATACAGTATAACCAAGACTTTTCACCATCATACAAACAATGTAGTGTACAAAACACGGTTTAAAATGACCCTTAGCTAATATGAATGTTTAATCTTGTTTGTTTGCAGATCAGTTTGATATAACAGACAAACCATTATTGCAACATTTTCTGGTACTGAGGAAGATGATAAGCTATGAATGTGCGTTTTTGAGAAGTGTGTAATACATGTATAGAAGCATGTTAAGGGGAAGAACACAATGTGCGTTCTACTAGAAGCCTCTGTCAAAGATTCCATAGATTTAGGTGGAACACTTAACATTACCCTCTCCAACCTGCTCCAACCTCCAACCTGTGTATGTTTGTGTGTCTTTCAGAGGGGTTAGGATCAAAGCAGAAGATGAATTTGGCTCAGTTTGTTTGTCATGTATAATAACCAATATGACCAATGGCTCATTGTCCCTGGCAGTAATACAGAAGGGCCAGAGAGATAATCATGTGCGGTAGACTGTTACCTAAATCTAAAAAGAAGCTGAATCTGATCAGTCGGTCATTAAAATATCCTCTGTTTGTCTTCTGGGCTTTGTTTCTTATCCAATTAGAAGAAGAGATGACTTATTCATTGTTTAATGTATCTTTAATGAACTGATTGTTATGCGTACTATGCTAATATACAGCTGATAATCATCAGGCAAGATATGATATTACATCCCCTCTGTATAATTGATTTGTTTAAAAGAAAGGGGACACCGACCAGAGTTAAGACTTTATCTCAGGTGTGAATGAGGTTTTTCTAGGTCAAAGGCTGGGAAGAGAGGCTTGTTATTTTTGAAACTGTAGTATCATTCACACCTCGTAACCTCAATGGAATTACCGGTAGGCAGGATTTTAATCAGGGTACGCTTGCTTTAGAAAGGAAAAAGCACTTTTGTGTTAGCTGTGAAAAGTGTGAAAGTAACATCCAGATCGTTGAGATACAGAAGCAGCTCCTCACAGATTGTTATCTCTAATGTGATTTTGGTGTTATTTTTAGACAGTCATTCCAACGAGGGCCGGGGTAGTGTTCCATTAATAAGACTGCTTGCCTTGGGAATATTGCTAGTTTCTTTTGTTTCCCTGGTTTCATTTGGCGACGGCTGTTCTAATTGCTACCCTCATTTGTGTTTCAACCTACCTTCTACATTCATACTAAACTGGAAAGTTCTCTTGAGGTTGCCCTGCTTTCTTATAGTAACGAATCTCAGGTTTTCAATTGTCTTGTATTTGAGGAATGTCCAACGATGTTGTAGTCGACGGTTGTAGAGTAAAAACCAAACAACCATGAAACAGCAGTTTTTTACAATAGCATACAGTGCATTCGGAAAGTATTCAGACCTCTTGACTTTTTCCTCATTTGGTTAGGTTACAGCCTTATTCTAAAATATTCTACATACAATACCCCATAATGACAAAGCGAAAACAAGTTTAGACATTTTTGCAAATGTATAAAAAAACAAAAACAGGTATTCAGACCCTTCGATATGAGACTCGAAATTGAGCTCAGGTGCATCTTGTTTCCATTGATCATCCTTGATGTTTCTACAACTTAATTGGAGTCCACCTGTGGTAAATTCAATTGATTGGACATGATTTGGAAAGCCACACACCGGTCTATATAAGGTCCCACAGTTGACAGTTCATGTCAGAGAAAAAAATCTATGTCCATAGAGCTTTGAGACAGGATTGTGTCGAGGCACAGATCTGGAGAAGGGCACCAAAAAAGTTCTGCAGCATTGAAGTCTCCAAGAACACAGTGACCTCCATCATTCTTAAATTGAAGAAGTTTGGAACCACCAAGACTCCTCCTAGAGCTGGCCGTCTGGCCAAACTGAACAATCGGGGGAGAAGAGCCTTGGTCAGGGAGGTGACCAAGAACCTGATGGTCACTCTGACAGAGCTCCAGAGTTCATCTGTGGAGATGGGAGAAACTTCCAGAAGAACAATTATCTCTGCAGCACTTCACCAATCAGGACTTTATGGTAGAGTGGCCATAAAGTCCTCAGTAAAAGACACATGACAGCCCAATTGGAGTTTGCCAAAAGACACCTAAAGACTCTCAGACCATGAGAAACAAGATTCTCTGGTCTGATGAAACCAAGATTGAACTCTTTGGCCTGAGTGCCAAGCGTCACGTCTGGGGGAAACCTGGCACCATCCCTACGGTGAAGCATGGTGTTGGGAACATCATGCTGTGGGGATGTTTCTCAGGTGCAGGGATTGGGAGACTAGTCAGGATCGAGGGAAAGAAGAACGGAACAAAGTAGAGAGAACCTTGATGAAAACCTGCTCCAGAAAGCTCAGGACCTCCGACTGGGGCGAATGTTCACCTTCCAACAGGACAACTACCCTAAGCACACAGCCAAGACAACGCAGGAGTGGCTTCGGGACTAGTCTCTGAATGTCCTTGAGTTGCCCAGTCAGAGCCCAGACACAAACCCGATCGAACATCTCTGGAGAGACCTGAAAATAGCTGCGCAGCGACGCTCCCCATCCAACCTGACAGAGTTTGAGAGGATCTGCAGAATGGGAGAAACTCCCCAAATACAAGTCATTATGTATTGTGTAGATTGATGGATTCTCAATCTACGCAATCCATTTTAGAATAAGGTTGTAACGTAAATAAAATGTGGGAAAAGTGAAGGGGTCTGAATACTTTCCGAATGCAATGTTCATTGTTTTATTACTACTCATTCACCTTAATTTGTGTTTGTAACTGGCATTGGCTCTAAGAGAATCATCCACACACTAACCCTGGCATCCAATGTTAAAGAAAGGGCAGTGGCCTTACCTCCTGAACCCACAACGGCGCAAGTAGGGATGCAGAATGGGGATCTCAAGCATGGGCTAACAAGCCTGCACTCACTTCAATATTGAGTCGCGCACAATGGTACATTGTGTACAGAAATGCCAGTAGAGAGGACATAGAGAGATACAGAGGAGACACGCATAGAGAGGGAGAAGACACAGGGGAGCCCAGCCTGCTGCCAGAGTGTGGCACATGACATAAGTTGTCCTCTGGCACAAGCAGCCTGCCCATACACTATGCATCTCTCCAAGTCAATTACCAGACTGAACGTAGCGCCTCTACAGGCCCGTAAGAACCTAGTGACAACATTGCGTCTCTCCCTCTTTTTGCAGTGGAAAAAGATATTGATTTCTCCTCATAACCATTATGTTGAAATGAGACTGAAATGACTGTAATTGCAGTCCTATTCAGTGATGTCGATCATTTATGTGGCGTTATGGCAATTACTGTTTGCATTGTCAATGCTCTCAGGGTGACGCTGACACCGCTTATCAGGCTGATAATTAAACGAACATTAAAGGCAGTAAGGCCTACTCCTCCAGATTTTATTTCTCCTGGGGTAGTATGGACAAAGTGGTTTGTGTGCCAATCAAGGCACCTGTTTCTCTTCTTAACTTATTTTGTACATGCAATTAACCTTCAGTCACCCCCCCCGCAGGTATTGATCACTATAGAACATCCTTGTCAAAGACAAGGCACTGCTGCTACTATAGTGTATAAAGCCCGATATATTGAAGTTTTTCATCACAGAACCAGTCATTTACTAGAGAGCAGAGTGAAAGTCAGTCAACCCCACCACCTGCATCTCTTATGAAGTGTTTTAATGTGGAATGTTGTGTTTATGGGGAAGCTGGGAGACTGTTTACTGGCTGTAGATCTGTACCTAAGTAAAGCCGGGTGTATAAACACATGTGCCTGAGACGCTAGTGCGCCCTGGAATGAACCCGCAGGTTGTTGGACTTCTCATGTATTCAACCACTGAGAGAAGCATAAACTGTAACAAATTTATAACGGTCACTTTTAGATTGTCAGTCAGACACATTGTACTTCAAGCAATCTTCACTTTTGTTTATCTTACAGTTTCAACGATTTATCTTAACACCTACGGTTTTGAATTTCAAATGTTGTTTTGTCATTGGGCAAATTGTGTCTCATTTAAGGAAGAGAGGAATAAAATGCACAATGCACCTGGGTTATTACTATAGCAGGGTTTCCCAAACTCCTTGGACACCCAGGGTTGCAGGTTTAGATTTTTGACACAGCTGATTCAAATAATCAACTCATCATCAAGCTTTCATAGTCTGAATCAGCTGTGTAGTGCTGGGACTTGGGGTCCTGAGGACTGAGTTTGGGAAACGCTGTACTACATACTGGAAGCTGGTAGGTTTATGCTCTATATCAGGGGTATTCAACTCGTACCTTACGAGGTCTGGAGCCTGCTGGCTTTCTGTTCTACCTGATAATGAATTGCACCCACCTGCTGTCCCAGGTCTAAATCAGTCCCTGGTAATAGGGGAACAATGGAAAAAAATGCAGTGGAACTGGCTTCGAGGTCCAGAGTTGAGTTTGAGGGCTCTAAAGTCTGGCTGCAAAGCTTCCTTTTTTATCAAAGCGATGTACTGTAGGGCTGCACGATATGCGATTGCAATTTTTCTTCACGAAAATATTGAGATTTGACTTGCGATATACAGTCGATCAAAACACTTGGGTGAACTATTGGAATCATTAAAATAGAATGATTTACATTAACCCTTTACACTTGTGGGAGTTGGCCTATCTGAATATGGATAAATTGAAATGTTTCTTACAGAAGAAATAGGAAAAGCATGGTGGCAATTGAAAGGAACAGTTTGGAGATTATGGGAAACATTTTTGACCAAAGTTGAGGGCACATCAGTTCACTTGACACAAGACTGAATTCAAACATTACATTGTTGGTGTTATGTGCATTTTTTTACATTTACTGTACTTTTCGCTGCATATGTTGATCGCAAAATCTGAAAATACTCTTTTATACAGTCAGTAACATGATAAGAATATTCCTGGAAGATATGGGGTAGGTGCAACAAAAGAAAAAATGACACGGGTTGAGAGGAGAGGACTAAGCGGTGTCTCCAAGTGGCCACCACCTCCAAAGTGTGTATAGTTCCTAAGTCATTTCAAATCACTTTTATAACTAAAAAGAGTCTTCAACTACAAGGTGCTCTTTTTGAGCTCTCCTAGATGTGCCATTGAGGAACTAGAGCAAGCACACTTGTAGTTGTTTGGTTTGGAACACAACCCTGCATCCCTGCCTTCACACAATTACTGTTGTTGTTTACACAATCCAAAAACGGTCCATTATAAATTGCAATCTGGGTCAGGTGGGCATAATTTGAAAGCCTGTTCTACTGCCAACATAGCTAAGTTATAAAATACGATACTACAGTGTTCGGCTTTAACAATGAAATTCAGGGAAACAGATTATACTTTTGGTGCGCATAGAAAGGAGTGATGAGTGCATAGAGGTGTGTGTGTGTGTGTGTGTGTGCAGGAGAGAATTTTCTTCACAATAGACAAACAGGCTCATTCTGTTCAGAACAACCAAGGGTACGACGCCATGTCATCTTGTAACTGTACATCAAACATAGTGATTATAAACGTTGACAATGTACATGACATTAGTTTTTGATATGGAAATACCAAGTGCACATTTGGACTCAGTGTTTGGCCTGCTTGTATGACATCAAAGCAGTATTTACTATAATCCTCAACGTCTCATCTTTAAAAATACATAGTCCTCTTCATTTACAGGATTTCCAAACTCAGACAACAAAAAATGTGATGATGTTGCCCAATTTAACGGGAGGGATGGAGGCAACTTCTTGTCTCGCGGGGTGCTCAAGTTCAGAACGGCTGTCAGTCAAAGTCCATACAGCGCTGTGAAGTGCAGAACCAGACAAACAGGCTCATTCTGTTCAGAACAACCCAGGGTATGACGGCATGTCATCTCGTAACTGTACATCAAACATATTCAGGGTATATCTGATTACAACATATCTGATTACAAAATGTTTTAACTAATCAGTTGCGTTACCAGCTAAGATATTGTAATCAGGTTACAGATATATTTTTTAAACTACATCATTACTTCTTGGACTACTTTAAAATACAGAAGTGATGTTTGCAAAAAATATATACATTATGACACCTTTCTGTTTTCTCAATGACATTCAATTCAGCACTGAAAAAAGGCGCAAGTTTTAAGTGTGCTCCACCTGAGCGAGCCTGACCACAAGTAAGATACCGATACCACTATTATGACGCATCAAATGTTTGATGGATCCTTTTTGTCTTCTAATGCCTCTTAAGGTAAAAAATAATCCAAAAGTAATTGAAAGTATTCAGATTATGTTACTGAGTTTGGGTAATCCAGATGTTACTAGTTACCTGTCCAAAATTGTAATCAGTAACTGTAATGGATTACATTTAGAAAGTAACCTACCTAACCCTGAACATAGTGATCATAAATGTTGATACTGTATATGACATGAGTTTTATCATATGGAAATGTGAAGTGCACATTTGGACTTGCTTGTATGACATCAAAGCAGTATTTATTATAATCCTCAACGTCTTATCCTTCAAAACACATCGAGAATTTACAGCATTTCCCTCACTCAGACAACCCAAAATGTGAAAAAGTTGACCAATTAGTGGGAGGGATAGGAGCAACTTCAGTTCAGAATGGCTGTCAGTCAAAACCCATACAACGCAGTGAAGTCCATGCATCCTTTTTGCAATAAGGCACTAAAGTAATACTGCAAAAAAGTAGTCAAAACGATTCACTTTTTGTCCTGACTACAAAGTGCTATGTTTGGGGCAAATCCAACACATCACATTACTGAGTACCACTCTCCATATTTTCAAGCATAGTGGTGGCTGCATCATGTTATGGGTATGCTTGTAATCGTTATGGACTGGGGAGTTTTTCTGGATAAAAAAAGATAAACGGAATTGAGTTAAGCACAGGCAAAATCCTAGAGGAAAACCTGGTTCAGCCTGCTTTCCACCAGACACTGGGAGATGAATTCACCTTTCAGCAGGACAATAACCTAAAACACAAGGCCAAATCTACACTGGAGTTGCTTACCAAGAAGAGAGTGAGTGGCCTAGTTACATTTTTGACTTGAATCTGCTTGAAAATCTATGGCAAGACTTGAAAATGGTTGTCTAGCAATGATAACCAACCAATTTGACAGAGTTTGAAGAATTTTGAGAATATGAATGGGCAAACATTGTACAGACCAGGTGTGCAAAGTTCTTAGAGACTTGTGAAGGCTCCGTGCAGGATTTCGCCACAAACTTAACCAGAAAGACATCTGTAATCGCATCTGTAAATGTTCTAAAAACATGTTTTCACTTTGTCATTTAGGGGGTATTGTGTGTAGATGGGTGAGGAAAAAATATACATTTCATCCATTTTTGAATTTGGGCTGTAACACAACAAAATGTGGAAAAAGTCAAGGGGTATGATTACTTTCTGAAGGTACTGTAGATCTCTTATGATATAGATATCGCACATGTCAATATTGCAATTTCAATGTGAATTTGATTAATTGTGCAGCCTTAATGTACAGTGTCAAACGTCCCCTTGCTTTCATTGATGTGATGTAAAAAATGTTGGATTGAACTCCTGCAAGACCTATGAAACCATCATGTCAGTCACCCTTGTGGAGATTGCTCATTGTACGGTGTTCTCGACTGTTGCTTTTTACCTTCACTTTAGATAAGAAAGACTGTCAGATTTATACCTTCAACAGAATATCGATCAACCCAGCGACTCGGTGTTGATTTTCTGGAGGGAAAAATAAGAAAATTAAGTTTCCTTAATCCATGTTGAATCTTGAAGAGAAGTGTCAAAGATCCTCTTAATGTGTTTTTACAGTCAGCCTCCTGTAACATTTAATGATTTAATCTAGGAGTAGAGAAAGAGACTTTCCCCTAAGCATTGACAGATGCATGGGTGTCAGTTGACATGGCGCTTGCACACGCCTCGCCCTCAGTCTCAAAAGCCCCTTTGTCCCGTTGTTACTCCATACGATTCCACTCATTCACGGCGTCAAAACGCTCATTACATCCATCCTCATTCAGATGAGTTCCAACATCTGACCTCTGACCTTGACACTCATCAGCGACGTGCCCAACGACAGGCCAATCACGGGGTATGAATGCGTCTGAGGTTGTGGTAGGTCTGCCTGTGTGCAGTATGCAGTGTCTCTATGACGCTATGCCTCCTCCGCAGCAGAATGTTCTCCATTGTTCTGTTGAACAAAGGTTCTCTCTCCCATTGATGGACAGTTGATGTTTTTTTTCTCTGGTTTCGACTGTGGAGAGTTGGGGTGGGGGGGCGAGGAGGGTGTTTTTTTTAAAGGGAAATTGTAATATGATCTACTCTGCCTATGCCTAATCTCCAGGAAAACTTGAAAATCCTTTCTGAGTCTGTTTCCATATACTCAATTTCTTTGGGAATGTATGACCACACCAGGAATAGAAGCAGAATGAGTGTGGAGAGGAGCTCAGATGTGGTATTACATTAAAAGCTAGTTTGATATTTACAATTACTGCTTGTTAGGCATTATGATTAGAAATTTATATCAGAAAATTTTGAAGAAGGCTTGTCCTTTCGGCACTATCTGTGTGCACCGCATGAACAAATTAGTGTATCGTCACTTGATACCTGTAATTACCTTGTCGCCAATGCTACCTTTTTTCGAGAGGATGAGGCGGTAGTCAAATGAATTTGTCCTGGTTTCTCAATCTGGCTGTGTTCTATCCATCCAGATCACATCATGGAAGTTCTCTGTCTCTCCTGCCAGAGATCGGGGCTGGACCTGCAAGCAGATGGCCACTGACAGGAAGGGGCTTTGGAAAACATTGACACACACACACACACACACACACACACACACACACAGACACACAGACAAGGGTCTCTGGAAGAGAAGGGGTTTTGATTTGGAAGGCAGTGACTGAGGGGGGAGGGAGCAACAGATGGAAAGGCGCATATGCCTCCAATTCCCCCAGAGTGCCAGCAGTCCCGTGGTTCACTGTGGGGAGATACAGGCAGGCTCCAGGCCTGCAGGTTGGGGACGGACATGTAGCGGAGAGCTGTGATGATTGGGTGAACCACAGGCACAGGGTTTTACTTTACTCAGCCTCTGAAGAGGGAGGTCCTTCACACCGTAACATTTTTTTCTCTTTCCCTCAAGGTCCACCGTGTTTTCCTCCTTGATTAGAAAATGCTGGATAAGGAAAGCCAAGACGGAAGCAGCATATGCAGGGCCATAATGTAGAGTAGTATCATGACAGCATGGGCTAACCTGGTGCTGGTTATTGAATTGGAGTCAGGAGTCTGTAACTTCCCCTACTTGAAAGCTAATTGGGAATGGGCAGTCTATTTAAGGGTTTCATGCGGTGGAACTTGAAATTAAATCACATTTCTTAAATAGCAATTATAGCACTAGGCCATGTCACAGTTCTTATGCATCAATCACCTCTCAAGGACATTTGTCAATCGTTTTGAGTGTTGCCATGCTACCAAAAGTGCGACGAATAGCTAGCTGGTGGAGTTGTTTTGATGAGTTGATGTTGAAGGATGGGAATGGATTTCGTTGAAGGGTAATGTTCTTGGAGTGTCTTATTGCTCCCTTCACTGCCAGCATTACTAACACCTCAGTGCAGTTGAGTGTGCCGCCCGGATTTCCGAAAAGGTCTGCTCTCATTTTTAAAGTCTCAGTGGAAATTTCAGAGGTCACATTGCCATGAAATGATGAATCTGTTTTCCACCAGAACGTACAGAGCCAAGAAGACACCCACTTTCCCTAACACTATATGGGCAAAATCACTTGGGATATTTGGTCTTTGGGTATAGTTTCTAGGTAAGATACAATCCAATATTTGAAATAGAATTAGATAATAATATATTACACAAGGACACTTATTCTTCTGATGGATTTAGATATAAGTAGGTTGTGGTTTTTCTGAGGCGAGGACTTGAATAATATAAGACAACACAACAAGCATATCCGTTTTCTTGTCAGTTTAAATGTATTGTATAACAGAACACAAAAGTGTAGGTGTTCTGGGTTGTTTTGAGGCAAGTCAGTTGTCAGTAGAGCTTGTTTAACATTTGTCAGAGCTGTATTATCGCCTCAGTCCTACATTCCTGGTGTAGATGTCATCATGTTAAAGGCCTAGCAGCCAGCCCTGTGGCCTTGTGCGCACTGCCTTCAAAGGACTTCCGTTGGAAATGTGCCAAATAGAGCAACTAACTACAAACACAAACTGTTTCTTTTCAAGTTTCCTTTTTAGAGCTATTTTGACAAACTTTAGGTACATTTCAGTGACCGTAGTAACATTGCAGGCTGAAACATTAAAGGTGTGGCTTCTGTAAACTTAGCTTATTGACTGGTAATTTTCATAGATATTTAGATTTGAAAATGTAAACAGTTTTTTAAAATGCTGTATGAGTCTTGAACCCAAAATTGTTCCTTATCTCCAAAATGTATATTTTTGGATTCCGTCCATGGATTGTTTATCGCTACTGTAATCTCGCTTAACCCAGAACTATAGTCTTGCGTAATTGTTCAGCTGCTGGATTAAGTTCTGTGTCTATACGTGTTAAGAGAAGACATGAAGAGATGCTAGAACAAGGAGCGGAACTGGACCTAGGACCTCCATCCTCTTCCTTTGCAAGTTACGGGCCGAATGTCCCATCCCCTTCCGAAATGCAAAATCGGGATTTGTCCAAATAACCAGTGTCGAAAAACCCAAACACTGGAACTCCACTGCTAGTTATCCCATGCATGCCATTCCTTCCCGGCAGTTTCTACAGTACCAGTTATGTTTACGTAGATCTGTCCATGAGATTATCACTACTGTAGAGGCCTTTGTAATACAGATACGAGTCTAAAGGACCAAAGAGAATCACACCAGAGAGGAAGTGTAATGGGACCCCATTACTGTTTATTCCCCCATTTCCTGCATTCCCTGACAGGAATAACCCAAAGCCGTTCCACTGCACTCCCTTTGGCCCTGACCCGGGACCCGTGTCATGTGGTGTAGAATGTGAACGTTGTTTGTAACTCTGACCTAGGAAGGGACATGTACACGGTTGGCAGCCATTTTGGACCCCACCTCTGAGGTAGTTTCCAGGATGGTCATTCATCCGTTAGCACTGGTTGGGTAACTGGTAGGGGCTAGGGCACTGACAAGCTCCAAGCTGTGAGGAGGTTTTTGTTTGTTTCCTGTCTCTGTCAGTCTTGGCTGGATGTGGTTCATACTATACAATATTTTCACAGAGGAGGTATAGAACATCATAAGAATGCTATAAGAATGAATTACAGCTCATACCCCTTTAGAATATCCTATTGTATGCCTTAATGCACCCACAATGCATTACACACAGGTGGTTTTGTATTCTAAGCCATTATATTCTAACAGTTCTAAAGATCCATTAGTTAAGGTGGGGAAGGCATAGTAATGAATGCAACACCGCAGCTTTGCAGACATATATACACTACCGGTCAAAAGTTTTAGAACACCTACTCATTCAAGGGGTTTTCTTTATTTTACTATTTTCTACATTGTAGAATAACAGTGAAGACATCAAAACTATGAAATAACACATGGAATCATGTAGTAATCAAAAAAGTGTTAAACAAATCAAAATATATTTGAGATTATTCAAATAGCCACCCTTTGCCTTGATGACAGCTTTGCCTACTCTTGGCATTCTCTCAACCAGCTTCACCTGAAATGCTTTTCCAACAGTCTTGCAGGAGTTCCCACATATGCTGAGCACTTGTTGGCTGCTTTTCCTTCACTCTGTGGTCCAACTCATCCCAACCATCTCAATTGGGTTGAGGTCGGGTGATTGTGGAGGCCAGGTCATCTGATGCAGCACTCCATCACTCCTTCATGGTAAAATAGCCCTTACGCAGCCTGGAGGTGTGTTGGGTCATTGTCCTGTTGAAAAACAAATGATAGTCCCACCAAGCGCAAACCAGATGGGATGGCGTATCGCTGCAGAATGCTGTGGTAGCCATGCTGGTTAAGTGTGCCTTGAATTCTAAATAAATCCCAGACAGTGTCACCAGCTAAGTACCCCCACACCATAACACCACCTCATCCATGCTTTACAGTAGGAACCACACATGCAGAGATAATCCGTTCACCCACACCGTGTCTCACAAATCGGTTGGAACCAAAAATCTCCCATTTGGACTCAAGACCAATGGACAGATTTCCACCAGTCTAATGTCCATTGCTCGTTTTTCTTGGCCCAAGCAAGTCTCTTCTTATTGGTGTCCTTTAGTAGTTGTTTCTTTGAAGCAATTCGACAGTGGAGGACTGATTCACACAGTCTCCTCTGAACAGTTGATGTTGAGATGTCTGTTACTTGTGAACTGAACTCTGTGAATCCTATATTTGGGCTGCAATTACTGAGGCTGGTAACTCTAATGAACTTATCCTCTGCAGCAGAGGTAACTCTGGGTCTTCCTTTCCTGTGGCGGTCCTCATGAATGCCAGTTTAATCAAAGAGCTTAATGGTTTTTACGACTGCACTTCAAGAAACATTCAAAGTTGAAATCTTGAAATTTTCCATATTGACTGACCTTCATGTCTTAAAGTAATAATGGACTGTCATTTCTCTTTACTTATTTGAGCTGTTCTTGCCATAATATGAACTTGGTATTTTACCAAATAGGGCTATCTTCTGTATACCCCCCTACCTTGTCACAACACAACGGATTGTCTCAAACGCAATAAGAAGGAAAGAAATTCCACAAAGTAACTTTTTTAAGAAGGCACACCTGTTAATTGAAATGCATTCCAGGTGACTACCCTATGAAGCTGGTTGAGAGAATGCCTTGATGACAGCGTTGCCAACTCTTGGCAAAGGGTGGCTATTTGAAGAATCTCAAATATATTTTGATTTGTTTAACACTTTTTTTTGGTTACTACATGATTCCATATGTGTTTTTTCATAGCTTTGATGTCTTCACTATTATTCTACAATGTAGAAAATAGTACAAATAAATAAAACCCTTGAATGAGTAGGTGTTCTAAAACTTTTGACCGGTAGTGTGTGTGTGTATATGTGTGTGTATATGTGTGTGTATATATATATATATATATATATATATATATATATATATATATATATATATATATATATATATATATATATATATATTATACAGAGCACTAAGAGACTCTGTGCTGTGTTAAATAAGTAGACCCTACTGGCAAAACAACAATACATTATTCAAGGGGATCAACCACATGTACTCGGTATATAATTTTTTTTTAAAAGCACCAACAAGGAACATGAAGGCAAATATGATTAAAGATTGGAGCCAAAGCTTGGGTTGCATCCTAAGTTATTAATGTCAATGACCTGCTCCTCTATAGCTTTGCGGGGCGATTAGAAAAGCTGTTACTATGGAGATTTGGGCACAACAAGGTCCTCCGAACTCTGCATTGAATGAGCAGCCATGTCACACAGACAGACTCTATTCTGATCACACTTTCTCTGAACACTGTGTTTTTGCCATCCTTTCGTCTCCAGTTGAATACTATGCTCCGAGGCGGAACTTTCAATGCAAAAATGCACATGACAAAACTTGAGATTAAATGTAGGCCTATTGTCTCTGTGCAAATGGATCTTCTACGCTGCATATTCCGCAAAATAATATACCAACTCTTCTCTCCATTTGAAAAAAAGGCTTAGAGACTATAGCTCAAATGCTCAACTTGTTTTATTTATGCAAGAGGACAAGTTTGGATGATGAGGTGCTCCTCAGTGGCTGGTATAAGAGAGGGAGAGAGCTGGCAGAAAAAGTGCAGTGTTCAGCAGGCTTTGCAGAAAACAGCTCTCAGAAGATGAGCTCTCCTCTATTTTCTGCCATCTCTCTCACACCTAGGTCAAACTGCTAGCCTCACAGAAAATACTGTAAGGTTAAATGAAAGAGAGAATTATGACACTTGCATTAACACACAGTACAGATCAGTCTGCTCTGGTACAGCTCAGGAACAAGTGGCGTCATAACCCTTGGACTGAGTATAGTCAAAATATTTTTTTGTTTTTCTTTCTGCATGAGGACATTGAGATTTTTTTTCATCTCAATTCTTTCAGGAATTGACCCTATTAGCCACCACTGTTTTATCATTCCTCTTATCTGACTGCAATTTGGGAGAGGGCTCAAGATTTTGCCAGCTGTGAACGTCTTACCATTTAAATTGTGTGTGTGTGTGTCATCATGTGTGGCTAGTAGGGCTGGGCGATATTGCCAAAATATATCACGGTATTTTTCTAATTGATGACAGTATTTTATGTTCTGAATAATACAAATTCTAAATTTGAGTAGTGTGACTCTACGATGGCAACATGTGATTTTAATGGGTCTTTCGCCATTCCAATTGTTTTATACTGTTTAATTCAACTTCAACCTCAAAGAATATCCTGCATTTCCATACATTTCTGCATTTCCTGCACTAATTTGAGATAATTTACACACTGCCATGTAGGGCTCCATGATATGGGCCAAAAAACTAGGCCTTATTTTTAACCAAATTTTGCAATTGCAATTTGACTTGCGATGTAGATGAAAAACACTTGGGTGAACTGTTGGAATCATGGAAATAGAATGTTTATTATAATTCTATAGTTAGAATATACTCTAAATAATAGTGGGCACTTTGAATACAGTGTTGTTTGACATGACAACGAATGAAAATGCCAGGGAGGAGGAGTTGTTGTGATAGGGTAGGAACAAAAGTGATGGTCAGTGTTTGCTAGGGGACCCTATAATATTTGGCTCCATTAAATGTTTCTTCATGTAGCCAACATATTCATGCTTCATCTATTCTTCTTTGATTTAGAAGATACTATTGCACAAGCAACATGCTGATTTAGGCCTACACCAGCACTGGTATTAGCTAGCTACGTTTGTTTTGATTTAGTACTGTACATTTATTAGCTAGCTAGCGGTTAGCATTAGCAGCTAACTCTATTTAGCTAATACTTGCTAAGAAAAGACAAACTAGCTATTTGTAGATGTAAGAAACAAACTAATAGTGTAATTATATAACGCTTGTGAATTTAAATTAAGAAGCAAAGTGAAAATAACATTGTCATCAACATTGTTGCATTTGCTGCGTAGAGTACCACAGTATGAGTCATAATACCCATAAAACCTAGTGGTCAAACAGGGAAATGGTTCCAATCGTTTTTCCACCATTTATTTTTCCCATAGGGGATTTTAGAAACACGTAAAATTAGGGCTGTGTTTCATGTAGGCTTACCCAGGTGTGACATTTTGATAACAGTGTAAATCTCTCTACGGTGACTTATCAATGTATTTACCCCCCCCCCCCCCCCCCCCCCCCAAAAACGAAATGCTAATGTGGCTATCATAAAGAACGACAAAGGCCAAGATCTGGACGAGACTGCTGAATCAAAGCAAAGGTAATAATCTCTGCATTAGCTATCTAATGTTAGCTAAATGTAGTAATTCATAAAATGGCTACATTTCTTTCAATGGACAATTCTGTGAATTGTCTTGTGCAAGTTTTAAGTTGACTCAATACCTGTTAGCCCTAGGTGTCAGCTAAAGGTCACGTGCAGGGATTTGTAGTTTTGCATGATGTCTACTTTGATGGCAATTAGCATTTTAAAATCTGAGAGTCAATAGATCTGAGTATGTTGATAAAAGTCACCTTGTCTGGGAGATTTATATGGTCACGCCAGGGTAAGCCTATATGAAACACAGCCCTTATTTTGTGTTTCTAGTGTTTCTAAAATTTCCTATGGGAAAAATGAATGGTGGAAAAACCGCTAGGTTTTATGGGTATTATGATACCGCCACTGTAAGGCTCTATGGACCATGCAGACTGAATGCATGTGTCTCGTGGTCAAGCAACAACAAATGTGCTCCTTGTGTGGCAGTGGGTGGGTCTAGATACAGTGGGGCAAAAAAGTATTTAGTCAGCCACCAATTGTGCAAGTTCTCCCGCTTAAAAAGAGGAGATACTTATTTTCCACCATAATTTGCAAATAAATTCATTAAAAATCCTACAATGTGATTTTCTGGATTTTCTTCTCTCATTTTGTCTGTCATAGTTGAAGTGTACCTATGATGAAAATTACAGGCCTCTCTCATCTTTTTAAGTGGGAGAACATGCACAATTGGTGGCTGACTAAATACTTTTTTGCCCCACTGTATGTGTGGAAAGTAGCATGGGAAGAGAGAGCGGAGAGGGATGACTCCAGTAGAGTATAAACTATAAAAATGGATGTTACACGTAGCATATCACATTCAACAAACCACATTCAAATACCGTTATAGAAGGTAAAGTAATAACCCAAACCTGTCCGTGCATCAAAACCGTTATATAGTCAAATACAGTATACCGCCCAGCCCTAGTAGCTAGTTGGGGTGGAGAGAACACCATTAATGCTTGTAGTATTTGTACAGAGCCCTGGAGCTCTGGCGTACCGTAGGTGAGTGAGAGTTGGTTTGGGGATTATCTGTTCCTCAGCTTTGAAAACAAAGGGGTGAGGGTCAAATCAAATAGACCCTGAAGGAGGGCCAGATGTCTGGTTAAGGGAAGCCATCTGACAGACGGGCAGCTCAATTTACAGACATTATCTAGACATGCAGACTGAGGTTGAACAACATTAGCCTCCTGTGTCAATGCAAATCCTCGGAGTGTCATAGTTTGCCAGTTTGTCTGATGTGAACCAGAATCATAGTGAAATGCACTCAGTCAGTAGTACATGTAGGGATGTGCGTAGTAGGAAATGTTGAATAGTAAAGCAAAATAAACCCCACCCAAAGCACAAGCTTGCTTATTAAAGGCCTAACATTTATTTTGTACCAACGTTTCGACCTCACAGCCTTCTCCATTCATAGCTGTTCTTGCAGGAGGTAGGATCTGCCTAGCTGTCAGTCTGAGTAGGAATGTGCATCTTCCATGTGCTCACTATCCATAAATAGAGATTCACCAATATTGAGATATCTGTATGTGCATCTCTGTCTTTATAACTGTGTTTGAGGACAGTGCGAAGCCGCTGGTGAGTGGTAGCAAGGTGCGGCTGCCTGTTATGTAACCGGCAAGAAAGGATTTGGCCATCTCCTGACATCCCCCTCCCTTCCTCGCCTGCCTGCCTGGGTGGAAGGAAGGCTGTTTAGTGCGAAGCCCTGAGGGGTTTGATGAATAGGATGTAATGGGGGTTTGGATTGGTTGGGGGGAGGTTGAGTGTGGGCAATAGAGGAGTCTGCCGCCTCAGCAGCCCTCCCCTCCCCTCACCCCCTCAACCTAGTTGCCTGACAGGGCCAATTCACACACCACTTCCACTGCTAACAACCCCCTCCTTGCATACTCTCTCTCTTGCTATCTCTCGCTCTCTCTCGTTTTTATCTCTAGCTCCCTCTCTCTCCTCTCTCTCCTCTGTAATCGCTCCCCTGTAATCGCTCCCCTATCACACTGACTAGTGTTGGTATGACTCCCCTTTGTTTGCACCCCTCCCAGACACCCCATTCCTGACAAAGAAATGTGATCTTGTCAGACAGGCTACTGCCACCCTATCTGAGGACAGATCATCCAAATCAAATGTATTGGTCACACACATATTTAGCAGTTATGTTATTGCGGGTGTAGCGAAATGCTTGTGTTTCTACAGTAATATCTAATAATTCACACCAATATACACAATTCTAAAGTAAAATAATGGAGTTAAGAAATATATAGATATTAGTACGAGCAATGTCGGAGTGGCATTGACTAAAATACAGTAGAAGAGAATACAGTGTATACATATGAAATGAGTAATGCAGTATGTTAACATTATTAAAGTGACTAATGTTCCATTATTAAAGTGACCAATGATTCTATGTATATGGGGCAGCAGCCTCTAAGGTGCCAGGTTGAGTAACCGTGTGGTAGCCGGCTAGTGATGGCTATTTAACAGCCTGATGGCCTTGAGATAGAAGCTGTTTTTCAGTCTCTCGGTCCCAGCTTTGATGCACCTGCACTGACCTCGCCTTCTGGATGGTAGTGGGGTAAACAGGCCATAGCTCGAGTGGTTGATGTCCTTGATGATCTTTTTTGGCCTTCCTGTGACATCGGGTGCTGTAGGTGTCCTGGAGGGCAGGCAGTGTGCCCCCTGAGGTTGAAGAGACCCTGTTGCACCTTCTTCAAGACACTGTCTGTGTGGGTGGACCCTTTCAGATCGTCGGTGATGTGTACGCAGAGGAACATCAAGCTTTTCACCTTCTCCACTGTGGTCCCATCGATGTGGATAGGGGCGTGCTCTCTCTGCTGTTTCCTGAAGTCCACGATCAGCTCTTTCGTTTTGTTGATGTTGAGGGAGAGGTTATTTTCCTGGCACCACTCCTCCAGGATCGTCACCTCCTCCCTGTAAGCTGTCTTGTCATTGTCGGTGATCAGGCCTACAACTGTTGTGTCGTCTGCAAACTTGATTTAGTTGGAGGCATGTGTGGCCACGCAGTCATGGGTGAACAGGGAGTACAGGAGGGGGCTGAGCACGCACCCTTGTGGGGCCCCTGTGTTGAGGTTCAGTGAAGTGGAGGTGGTGTTTCCTACCTTCACCACCTGGGGACGGCCCGTCAGGAAGTCCAGTACCCAGTTGCACAGGGCGGGGTTCAGACCCAGGGCACCGAGCTTAATGATGAGCTTGGAGGGTACTATGGTGTTGAAGGCTAATCTACAGTCAATGAACAGCATTCTTACATAGGTTTTCCTCTTGTCCAGAGCAGTGTGCCATGCGATGGCGATTGCATGTTCTGTTGATCTATTGGGGCTGTATGTAAATTGACATCAGAAATCAGAGGAAGGCCAGGACTAAAAACAAATAAATTATAACTATTGTAAAATTGATTGTGTCCGTATAATGTACACTACCGGTCAAAAGTTTCAGAACACCTACTCATTCAAGGGTTTTATTTATTTTTACTATTTTCTACATTGTAGAATAATAGTGAAGACATCAAAGCTATGAAAAAACACATGGAATCATGTAGTAACCAAAAAAGTGTTAAACAAATCAAAATATATTTGAGACTCTTCAAAGTAGCCACCCTTTGCCTTGATGACAGCTTTACCTACTCTTGGCATTCTCTCAACCAACTTCATGAGGTAGTCACCTGGAATGCATTTCAATTAACAAGTGTGCATTCTTAAAAGGGAATTTGTAGAATTTCTTTCCTTCTTAATGCGTTTGAGCCAATCAGTTGTGTTGTGACAAGGTGGGGGGTATACAAAAGATAGCCCTATTTGGTAAAAGACCAGGTCCATATTATGGCAAGAACAGCTCAAATAAGCAAAGTGAAATGACAGTCCATCATTACTTTAAGACATGAAGATCAGTCAATACGGAAAATTTCAAGAACAAGTTCATTAGAGTTACCAGCCTCAGAAATTGCAGCCCAAATAAATGCTTCACAGAGTTCAATTAACAGACATCTCAACATCAACTGTTCAGAGGAGACTGTGTGAATCAGTCCTCCATGATCGAATTGCTGCAAAGAAACCACTACTAAAGGACACCAATAAAAAGAAGAGACTGCTTGGGCCAAGAAACACGAGCAATCAACATTAGACCAGTGGAAATCTGTCCTTTGGTCTGGAGTCCAAATCTGAGATTTTTGGGTTCAACCACAGTGTCTTTGTGAGATGCGGTGTGGGTGAATGGATTATCTCTGCATGTGTATTTCCCACCGTAAAGTATGGAGGAGGAGGTGTTATGGTATGGGGGTGCTTTGCTGGTGACACTGTCTGTGATTTATTTAGAATTCAAGGCACACTTAACCAGCATGGCTACCACAGCATTCTGCAGCGATACACCAGGTGTTTTAAAACTTTTGACCGTTAGTGTATATAGTATGTATAAGCTGAAAGTAGAAGCCTAAGTGTTATTTTTTTATTAGTTTACTATAATTAGTGGAGTGGTGGTAGGGTTTGCGGGGAATAATAAAGGAAAATATATGTGTGTGTGTGTGATATACAGTGGGGCAAAAAAGTATTTAGTCAGCCACCAATTGTGCAAGTTCTCCCACTTAAAAAGATGAGAGAGGCCTGTAATTTTCATCATAGGTACACTTCAACTAGAAAATCCAGAAAATCACATTGTAGGATTTTTAATGAATTTATTTGGAAATTATGGTGGAAAATAAGTATTTGGTCACCTACAAACAAGCAAGATTTCTGGCTCTCACAGACCTGTAACTTCTTCTTTAAGAGGCTCCTCTGTCCTCCACTCGTTACCTGTATTAATGGCACCTGTTTGAACTTGTTATCAGTATTAAAGACACCTGTCCACAACCTCAAACAGTCACACTCCAAACTCCACTATGGCCAAGACCAAAGAGCTGCCAAAGGACACCAGAAACAAAATTGTAGACCTGCACCAGGCTGGGAAGACTGAATCTGCAATAGGTAAGCAGCTTGGTTTGAAGAAATCAACTGGGGGAGCAATTATTAGGAAATGGAAGACATACAAGACCACTGATAATCTCCCTCGATCTGGGGCTCCACGCAAGATCTCACCCCGTGGGGTCAAAATGATCACAAGAACGGTGAGCAAAAATCCCAGAACCACACGGGGGGACCTAGTGAATGACCTGCAGAGAGCTGGGACCAAAGTAACAAAGCCTACCATCAGTAACACACTACGCCGCCAGGGACTCAAATTCTGCAGTGCCAGACGTGTCCCCCTGCTTAAGCCAGTACATGTCCAGGCCCGTCTGAAGTTTGCTAGAGAGCATTTCGATGATCCAGAAGAAGATTGGGAGAATGTCATATGGTCAGATGAAACCAAAATAGAACTTTTTGGTAAAAACTCAACTCGTCGTGTTTGGAGGACAAAGAATGCTGAGTTGCATCCAAAGAACACCATACCTACTGTGAAGCATGGGGGTGGAAACACCATGCTTTGGGGTTGTTTTTCTGCAAAGGGACCAGGACGACTGATCCGTGTAAAGGAAAGAATGAATGGGGCCATGTATCGTGAAATTTTGAGTGAAAACCTCCTTCCATCAGCAAGGGCATTGAAGATGAAACGTGGCTGGGTCTTTCAGCATGACAATGATCCTAAACACACCGCCCGGGCAACGAAGGAGTGGCTTCATAAGAAGCATTTCAAGGTCCTGGAGTGGCCTAGCCAGTCTCCAGAATTCAACCCCATAGAAAATCTTTGGAGGGAGTTGAAAGTCCGTGTTGCCCAGCAACAGCCCCAAAGCATCACTGCTCTAGAGGAGATCTGCATGGAGGAATGGGCCAAAATACCAGCAACAGTGTGTGAAAACCTTGTGAAGACTTACAGAAAACGTTTGACCTCTGTCATTGCCAACAAAGGGTATATAACAAAGTTTTGACAAACTTTTGTTATTGACCAAATACTGATTTTCCACCATAATTTGCAAATAAATTCATTAAAAATCCTACAATGTGATTTTCTGGATTTTTTTTCTTCTCATTTTGTCTGTCATAGTTGAAGTGTACCTATGATGAAAATTACAGGCCTCTCTCATCTTTTTAAGTGGGAGAACTTGCACAATTGGTGGCTGACTAAATACTTTTTTGCCCCACTGTATATACACTGCTCAAAAAAATAAAGGGAACACTTAAACAACACAATGTAACTCCAAGTCAATCACACTTCTGTGAAATCAAACTGTCCACTTAGGAAGCAACACTGATTGACAATAAATTTCACATGCTGTTGTGCAAATGGAATAGGTGGAAATTATAGGCAATTAGCAAGACACCCCCCAAAACAGGAGTGATTCTGCAGGTGGTGACCACAGACCACTTCTCAGTGTGTTGTTTAAGTGTTCCCTTTATTTTTTTGAGCAGTGTATATACATATACATACATACACACACACACACACACACACTACCGTTCAAAAGTTTGGGGTCACTTAGAAATGTCCTTGTTTTTGAAAGAAAGGCACATTTTTGTTCCATTTAAAATAACAACAAATTGATCAGAAATACAGTGTAGACATTGTTATTGTTGTTAATGACTATTGTAGCTGGAAACGGCAGATTGTCTTTTTAAATGGAATATCTACATAGGCGTACAGAGGCGACTCCGGGATGCTGGCCTTCTAGGCAGAGTTGCAAAGAAAAGCTTTATATCTGTCCAGTGTCTGTGTTCTTGGCCAGTCTGAGATATGGATTTTTCTTTGCAACTCTGCCTAGAAGGCCAGTATCCCGGAGTTGCCTCTTCACTGTTGACATTGAGACTGGTGTGTAGCGGGTACTATTTAATGTAGCTGCCAGTTAAGGACTTATGAGGCGTCTGTTTCTCTAACTAGACACTCTAATGTACTTGTCCTTTTGCTCAGTTGTGCACCGGGGCCTCCCACTCTTTCTATTCTTGTTAGAGACAGTTTGAGCTGTTCTGTGAAGGGAGTAGTACACAGCGTTGTACGAGATCTTCATTTTCTTGGCAATTTCTCGCATGGAATAGCCTTCATATTACTCAGAACAAGAATAGACTGACGAGATTCGGAAGAAAGGTTTTTGTTTCTGGCCATTTTAAGCTTGTAGTCAAACCCACAAATGCTGATGCTCCAGATACTCAACTAGTCTAAAGAAGGCCAGTTATATAGCTTCTTTAATCAGAACAACAGTTTTCAGCTGTGCTAACAATTTCAAAAGGGTTTTCTAATGCTCAATTAGGCTTTTAAAATGATAAACTTGGATTAGCTAACACAACGTGCCATTGGAACACAAGAGTGATGGTTGCTGATAATGGTCCTCTGTACGCCTATGTAGCTATTCCATAAGAATCTGCTGTTTCCATCTACAATAGTCATTTACAACTTTAACAATGTCTACACTGTATTTCTGATCAATTTGACAAGGACATTTCTAAGTGACCCTAACTTTTGAACGGTAGTGTATATACTTACCAAAATAATACATTTATATGGGGGATTGGATATGATGCAGACAATTACATTGATGGAAATTACAATCTATCCGCAATATTGAAAGCTGATCCACCCCCTAAAAAAATGTAAGAAATATCCATGGTTTCGGATAGGTTTTAATAGTAAAAGTGGGTACTTCATCCGCTACATTTTTTTTTTTTTTTTTAGTCATTTAGCAGACGCTCTTATCCAGAGCGACTTACAGTAGAGTGCATACATTTTATTACATTTTACATACTGAGACAAGGATATCCCTACCGGCCAAACCCTCCCTAACCCGGACGGCGCTATGCCAATTGTGCGTCGCCCCACGGACCTCCCGGTTGCGGCCGGCTGCGACAGAGCCTGGGCGCGAACCCAGAGACTCTGGTGGCGCAGCTAGCACTGCGATGCAGTGCCCTAGACCACTGCGCCACCCGGGAGGCCAGGTACACTTCGTGTACACTTCACCGTGTCGGTGTATACGTCAATGTTATTTTCTCAGAGGCCACCCGGAACATATACCAGTCCATGTGATCAAAACAATCTTGACGCATGGATTCCAATTGGTCAGACCAGCGTTGAATAGACCTTAGGCAGAATCTCAAACAGAAAGTACATGTGCTAACTGAAGGGACGAGCTAAATGGAGTCATGATCTGGAGTCATGATCATGATCCGAAGGGAGGGCGGGGGAGGGCCTTGTAGACATCCCGGAAGTTGGAGTAGCAGTAGTTGAGTGTTTTAGCAGCACAAGTACTACAGTCTGTCTGGATAGAACTTCGTTAGTGTTTTCCTCAAATTTGTTTTGTTAAAATTCCCAGCTACAATAAATGCGGCCTCAGGATATGTGGTTTCCAGTTTGCAAAAAGTCCAGTGTAGTTCCTTGAGGTCTGTCATGGTTTCTGCTTGGGGGGGAATTTACACGGCTGTGACTATAACCGAAGGTAATTATCTTGGGAGGTAATACGGTCAGCATTTGATTGAGGTATTCTAGGTCAGATTAATAAAAATACTTGAGTTTCTGTATGTTATCACAATCACACCATGAGTAGTTACTCATGAAACCTACACCCCCACCTTTCTCCTTCTCAGAGAATTCTTTATTCCTGTCTACTGAGAACCCAGCTGGCTGTCTGGACGGGGACAGTATAGCCGGAGAGAGCCATGATTCCATGAAACAGAGTATGTTACAGTCCCTGATTTCTCTCTGGAAGGAGATCCTCGACCTGAGATCGTCTACTTAATTGTCCGGAGATCGAACATTAGCGAGTAATATACTCGGAAGCGGTGGATGGTGTGCACGCCTCCTGAGTCTGACTAGAAGTCCACTCCGAATACCTCTTCAAGACGCCGGCGGATAAGTTCAATTGCCCTGAGGGGTACGAACAAAGGTTCTAATTCGGTAAAGTCGTATTCCTGGTCATAATGCTGGTGAGTTACCGCCGCTCTGATATCCAAAAGTTCTTTCCGGCTGTATGTAATAACAAACTTTCTGGGCTAATAATATAAGAATTAACACCCAAAAATCGAAATACTGCAAAGTTACTTAGGAGCTAAGATCAGAGCTGCCATGTCTGTCGGTGCCATCAATACAGAGGACTGTCTGACTCTTGTCCTCATGGCACTGACTCAATGAACAAATCAATGGCCTTAGAAATAAAGTAGCAACTGTAGCTAGAAATGTTATTAAAAAGCATCATACGTCATGCAGCGAGCGGTTGGTTGCAGCTCAAAGCTGTTCAGGAGGGCCGATCAATGGATTGTATTGTCTCTACTGCATTCATAACAAGGCCTCTGAATGCAATTGCAACACACTTCTCTGCAAAACTCCTATTGAAGCACTCACTGTATATGACAGCTTGGATGTTTTTGTTTTGACTGGGGCTATTGTTTGTCTGATTGTGTAGGCCTCGGGCCTTGTTGACTTATTCTTGGACTGTCTAGAGATGGCAATGTCATGGCTGCTTGAAGGCTGCACCACTTTGTTGGAGTCACTAGCTCTGTATATGTACAGTATGTAATGAGGTGATCTGCTGCAGACCCAATCAAAAGACTCAAAGGTGCAGGAGGAAATGTACATGAAAGTGTGTAAAAGGAGTGTCTCTAAACGTATATACAGTGTGCTCATGATAAGGTGAAAATGATGTATTGTAGCAGTTAAAATGTTAGCTGAGCTATGCTACTCTTTTAGCCTGCACATTCTCAAGGACAGTTTTGGCAAAGCCAAACATGGGAGGTTTTTGGATGGTTGGAAATGCTATGAGAAGAACCATTCCACCCTTTCAACTTTCATTCCATTTGTTGAAGAAGAAGCTTGCTGTGTTGGGAGCTATGTTTTGAACTCTACCTGAACCTCTTCCAGTGCGAGTAATCTTTAAAGGCCCAGTGCAGTCCAAAATCTGTTTTCCTGTGTTTTTATATCATATTGTACAACAGCTGATGAAACTAACACTGTAAAAGTGTGAAAACACTTGATCAGTGTATTTTCCGGATAGATGCTGGTTGAAAATACAATCTACACAAGACCTTCTAATCAGCCGGTTTGCATGGGCGGGAGTCTCAGCTTTCTATGGTGACATCACCATGCGGTATGTTGGTTAAACATCCAATGAGTAACAATTAAGTATCATACTATGATTAATTGTTTTCAATGAAAATTGTAAAAATTAACAAAAGTAGCTTCTTTTTCTTAAGCAAGAATTGTGTTGGGACTGTCGGAGAGTGGTAAACTGGGGGAAAACTGAAAATGATCTGTTATTGGCAGAGCGGTTTGGAACTACCTTTCTTATTGGTCTATTCATTAATTCCCCACATGGTCATGTCACCATGGAATGCCAAAACTCCCTCCCACCAAAACAGGCAAAAATTTCATGCGGTCTTTTCAAACAGCTCTTGCACTAAAAGGGCATTCTCCTAATTTTCACAATTTCACAGTATTATTCCAACCTCAACGTGTGGAAATATAATAAAACACAGTAAAATCATATTTTTGACTGCACTGGGCCTTTTTAATATACCAATGACAAAAAGTTCCCAAACCTATGCCAGAAACTGCTAGTTTTCAGTTTTCCCCTCGCCACTCAGACTGCTCCCAGACAGTCCTAGCAAAATTCTTGATTTAGAAAGTTCTTTGCTAAAAATCTATTTTTGCCCATTTTAATAAATCTATTACAGTATGGTACTTAATTGTTATAAAGAAATGATTTGATAATGATATAGAAATGACTGCATTGGCTTGCCAGTTGGAACTAAACATCGTGGGAAAAAAATTGGAATCCCCGGCCTTTAAAGAAAAACATTTTTATAGAGGTAAAATAGAAATGGTCCTCACTTCGAACCTATAAAAAACTTTAAGTATCAGCTGAACGACAGCAAATAGCTCAGAAAACTGAGCTGCCTGTCCGATATCCATTATTCAGATCATTTTAATTTCTGAAGAGAACACGATTTCAGGCTTGTATTCAGCCACAGTCATTTACCATCACGAAGACTTGTGTGTGTGTGTGTGTATAGGTGGGTGGTTGGGTGGGTGGATGGACAGTGAATTGCAGATTGCAGAACATCACGAAAAGATGGAAACCCTGAATAAAATCAGATATATTCTGTTTCCATTGGCATTCCTCTTTTTCCTCCAATGCCCCAGTACCACAAAAAAAGAAGTACAGGCCCAATGCACAGCAGTACGTCTTGTTCAAGCTGCTGATTCTGGCAGGAACAATTGAGTATCCAAAACCACACACTTGAAAAGAGAACTACGGACGGACCTTGATTCAATTATCTTTTTTTCCCCCTTTGTGCAGAATAATGCAGTAGGCTCTGGTACTACAATTGGCTAGAATAAACTCTTATGTCTGAGATCAGATCTGGGTCCAGAATCAGAGTTGTGGCAGACAGAACAAGGTAGATGGAGTACCAGACTACAGTAACTTAATTGATTGCTGACTAGTTGCCTGAGGTCGTGTCTACACTTACATGCGACTTCTGCTATCAAAATACGAAGATTGCATTGAAAAGACAAGTTTAGACGCACAAAAGTCGCTTTGTGGTCTGATTGTGTTCAGATCTGTCTGACCACTTCAGGAGGTGGTCAGGGATGCATTGTGTTCGGATTTATCTTTAGGCTGGATGCATTCAGGCTACCAAACGCGCATACAGTGGATGACGTCATCAGCACTCCCCCCACAAGTCTCCAGAAAACGTGTGTTTTGTGCCTGAGAGGCACCTTTTCATTGTAACGTTGGAACGTGTTTGCTGGCCTCATAAATATCTAGCCAACTGGCTAATGTAAAAAATATATATTTTTGTTTGGCTAAAGTTACAGTAACTTGTTTGCAATCCCTGTAGTGTTGCTTGCTATGCTAGCTTGCTGGCTAGCTACAGAGGTTAGCTGGCTACTTAGCCAGTGGTGTAAAGTACTTAGGTAGTACTTTCAAGTACTTTTAATTGAGTAGTTTTTTTGATATCTGTACTTTACTATTTATATTTTTGACAACTTTTACTTCACTACATTCCTTAAGAAAATTATGTACTTTTTACTCCATACATTTTCCCTGACACCCAAAAGTACTCTTTACATGTTGAATGCATAGCAGGACAGGAAAATGGTCTAGTTCACACACTTATCAAGAGAACATCCCTGGTCATCTCTACTGCTTCTGATCTAGCGGACTCATTAAACACATGCTTCATTTGTAAATAATATCTAACTGTTGGCGCGTGTGTAGCGTGGTTCGTTCTGCGTTGTGTAATTCTTAATGAAGACGCTGCCACAACTGATGGTCTGCTCGTTGAAATCTTTTTATTTGCCCTGCACACGAAGAGACAACACACACGTTACCCTTGGTGCAGTCACAGCTCTCCGGCACCTTGCTAGCCGAGGGTCAGGCAAAAGAGAACGATAAAGTGGTATGGGGATACAGATAACCCGCGATGGGCCAAACCAAAATATACAAAACTTTTACAATCACTTGTATGTACAATATTGGTATGAAAAAGTGTTTGTACACCAAATAAAAACATTAGCTATGCAGCTGTAATTAAATAAAAAAAATACACTGAATTATTATTATTATTATCAGATTATTAACATCCCCTCTTGACCTGGCCTATTTGAATTGGTCCTTGTGTGCAATTTGGTGCGTAATCTAGGGGAACAACATCACACTGCTACACGTGCCCCTGGCTATCCATAAAACATTTTTTTTTAAATAGTGCCGTCTCATTTGCTTAATGTAAGGAATTTGAAATGATTTAAACTTTTGATACTTAAGTATATTTTAGCAATTACATTTACTTTTGATACTTAAGTATATTTAAAACCAAATACTTTTAGACTTATTCTCAAGTAGGATTTTACTGGGTGACTTTTACTTGTCATTTTCTATTAAGGTATCTTTACTTTTACTCAAGTATGATCATTCGGTACTTTTTCCACCACTGTACTTAGCTACGGTAGTTAGGTACTGCCATCAGCTGTTGTTGTTTTATTAACATATTTTGCCTATTCCATCATTTGTAGAATGCATTCTTGCATTTTAATATAGTGCGGGACGGAGACAATGTAGACATGGTGGACACATTTAAATGTAGATGCATGACGTGTTCGGAATTCCATGATCAGAGTACATAAGCTGCATGAACTGTCAAGTATAGACAGAGGCTGAGATTGATCCAAATATTCCCAAAAATATTTTGCACACTGGAGAAAGACTGAAATTGCTTGGTCTAGTTTGGTCTGATAAACATAAAGGATATCCATGGCAAACTATCATTCAAATACTACATGAAAACCTTCTCAAACTATTGCCATGCGTTCTTACATCTGACAAAATGGCAAAATATCAACATGTTAACCATATGGGAACATGGACAATGATAAATCATATTCTGACAGCTTTCAACACTTTGTGACCGATTCATGAATCATTCAAATCATGTTCTCTGAGATGCAAATAGAGGCTTGTTTTAAGAGGCTTGTTTCGTTACAAAGTACTTTGGCAGTGTGAAATCAGTTTTAAAAGCAGTGCTCTCACCCAGATAGAATAATTACTGGTGCTAGTCTCCAGGAATTGGATATACACTGAGTTAACAGAACATTAGGAACTCCTGCTCTTTCCATGACTGACTGACCAGGTGAATCCAGGTGGAAGCTGTGATCCGTTAATGATGTCACCAGTTAAATCCACTTCAATCTGTGTCGATGAAGGGGAGGAGACAAGTTAAAGAAGGATTTTTAGGCCTTGAGACAATTGAGACATGGATTGTGTATGTGTGCCATTCAGAGGGTGAATGGGCAAAACACAAGATATAAGTGCCTTTGAACGGGGTATGGTAGCAGGTGCCAGGCACACTGATAAGATGGTGTCAAGAACTGAAACGCTGCTGGGTTTTTAATGATCAACAGTTTCCAGTGTGTATCAACCCAAAGGACATCCAGCCAACTTGACACAACTGTGGGAAGCATTGAGGTCAACATGAGCCAGCTGTTCTGAGGGCAAAAGGGGGTGCAACTCAATATTAGGAAGGCGTTCCTAATGTTTTCTATACTCAGTGTATATGGATATTGTTATTCGTACTACAATATGAAGAGTTGAACCCCACCAACTGTCAAATGTTGTCAACCCATGTCTGGAAGGATTCATTCCCTTTCATGTTTTTGTGATTACACAGATTTGTCAGACCTATTGATTGATGTCTTTTCTTTTCCCCCATGCCCTGTCCCTGGTCTATATGATGGATTCTCACCATAATTCAACCCTGAAGGTAAGTCATATTTTGTGTGAATACAGTATATTCCAGGCCCATGTCCAATGTACTTAGGAGATATTTAGGTCTTACTCTGAATCATCACAGATTATTTCTAGCCTTGCGTGCCAAGCTTAGTTGGTGTCATAGCAAGGCACATGGCCGGTAAGTAGGACTAGTTTATTCCTAAATGAAGCTACACAGAACAAATTGACACAACCATTTGGGACATATGGCTATTTTTTCCTATGATCTGCCGCATATAAGCATTCACTTTAGTGTGCCCTGCTGTAACCCTACCAGACTGTGCCCTGCCCTGTTCTGTCAGCAGTTCAGATTGCCAGCTGTTAAAGTAACAGCTCTGTGCTTTTCCACCTGGGCCTAACGCTATGTTCCGTTTCCTCGCTCATGATCCTGACGCTGTGGAACAGGGGCTGTACACAAGGTTACAGCCACGGACAAGACTAAGAAATACTAATGCCTCTGGCCAAACTACTTCTCTCATTTCTTATGCATTGTCTCAGCGTTGAGGCTTGTTCAAGTGGTACGTATGAAACGTCACGTCTCCCTCTGAGAAACACTCCAGCCTTCCAATTAGCCATAAGCATTCCATTATGTTGTCTCCAGATGAATAGAGGGAAAATAAGGGCAACAGGTTACGAGGTGCCGCTGTGCTGTCTATCTGACCCACTGGCTTATGTGCGACCCCCCCCCCCCCATGGAGAATAATATTGGAGATGCATATTTACAGTGGGTAAAGCGTGTAATGGTATTTCTTCTTGCACATTCTGTATTGCAGATTGTTAGAACACTGCCACATAGCCTTTTGTTGTGGTGTGCAGTGCTACAGCTAGACCACACAGTTGGAGCCCCAGAGAGTAGCTAGCAGTAGCAATGTGTCACTACCGGGGTGGCACGCCAAGGATGGGAGAAGGACGGCAAGACGCCCTCTATGCCACTGGAGCGAGACCCGAGCATACACAGTAATTACATGCCTAGCTTAAAGAGAAAGGAGAGAAGCGCAGGAGGATTGGACAAATTGCTGTGGTGGAGAGGAGAAGTAGGACAGGCAGGGGAGGAGGGGGTAAGGGGGTGGCAACCAACATCTGGGAGCAGAGCCCCTCTGGAGGCTGAGGGCAAGAGCAATCAGGCTCCCCGGATCAGCCAAGCAGATCCAATCGCCCCCCTGGTCTTAAGACTTTTTAATACCGCATCAATACGACCCAATACCCACAGGCAGCAGGCAGTAGGCTCCTCTAGTTTACATTGCAGGCTGTATGGCACAAACATTGTGATGCAAACTACATGGGATGATTTAAAGACTGTTTCCTCTCATTAGTTGTGACTAGGCGATGAGGCTGGTATGGGATTGGTGCTAGGGCTGTGATTGGTAATAACAACAATATTGTTAGTGTCTTGGCCTGGACGCTCTTGAAAAAGAGATTTTAAATCTCAATGAGCCCTTCCTGGTTAAATAAAGGTTAAATAAAACAAAAAAAATAAAGTGTAGTAATTGCAGGTGAAAGAGCAATATAATAATGGCACCGGAGGGGATGGCTGCCATTTTACGGGCTCCTAACCAACTGTGCTATTTTGTTTGTTTTTTCACATTGTTTGTAACTTATTTTGTACATAAAGTTGCTGCTACCGTCTCTTATGACCCGAAAATAGTTTCTGGACATCAGAGCAGCGATTACTCAGCTCGAACTGGACACAGATTATTTCTTTAATGAGTCCGACTCGAAGGATATACTGCTTCCCGGAGACCAGGCCCAAATCCCTATCATTTGTGTGAAGAAAAGACTAAGATACAGGGGGCGAAAGTCAGGATGCCTTGTGAGGATTCATAGGCGAGTGAGTAAATCGCCACCACCATCGGTTCTATTGGCCAACGTACAGTCGATGGAAAACAAACTGGATGATCTACGGTCAAGACTATCCTACCAACGGGACTGTAATATCTTATGTTTCACCGAGTCGTGGCTGAACGACAACACGGATAATATAGAGCTTGCTGGGTTTTCCGTGCATCAGCAAGACAGAGCAGCTTCGTCTGGTTAGACGAGGGGTGGGGGGGTCTATTTGTCAATAACAGCTAGTGCGCAATGTCTAATATTAAAGAAGTCTTGAGGTATTGCTCGCCTGAGGTAGAGTACCTAATGATAAGCTGTAGACCACAGTATCTACGAAGAGAGTTCTCATCTATATTATTTGTAGCCGTCTATTTACCTCCACAAACCGATGCTGGCACTAAGACGGCACTCAACGAGCTTTATAAGGCCATAAGCAAACAAGAAAACAAGAAAAAAACTCTAGACCACCTTTCCTCCACACACAGAGATGCATACAAAGCTCTCCCTCACCCTCCCTTTGGCAAATCTGACCATAATTATATCCTCCTGATTCCTTCTTACAAGCAGCAACCACAGCAGGAAGTACCGGTGACTCACTCAATACGGAAGTGCTCACATAAGGATGCTACGCTACAGGACTGTTTTGTTAGCACATTGAGGAGTATACCACCTCAGTCACCGGCCTCATCATCAATAAGTGCATTGACAACGTCTTCCCCACAGTGACCGTATGTACATATCCTAACCAGGCAACATCCGAGCTAAAGGCTAGAGCTGCCGCTTTCAAGGAGCAGGACACTAATCCCACTATGTCCTCAGACATACCATCAAACAGGCAAGCGTCAATACAGGACTAAGATTGAAGCCCACTACAATGGCTCTGATGCTCGTCAGATGTGGCAGGGCTCGCAAACTATTATGGACTACAAAGGGAAACCCAGCCGCGAGCTGCCCAGTGACGTGAGCCTACCAGACGAGCTAAATACCTTTTTATGCTCGCTTCGAGGCAAGCAACACTGAAGCATGCATGAGCACCAGCTGTTCCGGATGACTGTGTGTACACACTTTCTGCAGCCGATGTGAGCAAGACCTTTAAACAGGTCAACATTTACAAGGCCGCGGGGCCAGACAGATTACCAGGGCATGTACTCAAAGCATGCACAGACCAGCTGGCAAGTGTCTTCATTGACATTTTCAACCTCTCCCTGACCGACTCTGTAATACCTACATGTTTCAAGCAGACCACCATAGTCCCTGTGCCCAAGAATACGAAGGTAACCTGCCTAAATGACTACCGCCCCGTGGCACTCGTTCACATCAACACCATCATCCCGGAAACCCTAGACTCACTCCAATTAGCATACCGCCCCAACAGATCCACAGATTACACAATCTCAATCGCACTCCACACTGCCCTTTCCCACATGGACAAAAGTAACACCTATGTGAGAATGCTGTTCATTGACTACAGCTCAGCGTTCAACACCATAGTGCCCACAAAGCTCATCACTAAGCTAAGGACCCTGGGACTAAACACCTCCCTCTACATCTGGATCCTGGACTCCCTGACGTGCCGCTCCCAGGTGGTAAGGGTAGGCAACTACACATCTGCCATGTTGATCCTTAACACCAGGTGCCCCTCGGGTGGATGCTTAGTCCCCTCCTGTACTCCCTGTTCACCCATGACTGCGTGGCCAAGCACGACTCCAACACCATCATTAAGTTTGCTGGCGACACAATGATGAGACAGCCTTTAGGGAGGAGGTCAGAGACCCTGCAGTGTGTTGCTAGGGCAACAACCTCTCCCTCAATGTGAGCAAGACAAGGGAGATGATCGTGAACAGGCCCACATTAACATTGACAGGGCTGTAGTGGAGTGGGTGGAGAGTTTAAGTTCCATGGTGTCCACATCACCATAGAACTATCATGATCCAAACAGCCCAAGACAGTTGTGAAGAGGGCACGACAACACCTTTTTCCCCTTCAGGAAACTGAAAAGATTTGGCATGTGTCCCCAGATCCTCAAAAAGTTCTACAGCTGCACCATCGAGTATGGTATAGCAACTGCTCAGCATCTGACCGAAAGGCGCTACAGAGGGTAGTGTGTACGGCTCAATACATCATTAGAGCCAAGCTTCCTGCCAGTGTAACAGTATAACTTTAGTCCGTCCCCTCGCGCGAACCAGGGACCCTCTGCACACATCAACAACAGTCACCCACGAAGCATCGTTAACCAGAGCAAGGGGAACCACTACTTCAAGGTCTCAAAGCGAGTGACGTAACCGATTGAAATGCTATTAGCGCTCACCACCGCTAACTAGCTAGCCATTTCACATCTGTTACACCAGCCAGGACCTATATACTAGGCGGTGTCAGAGGAAGTCCCCAAAAATGGTCAGACTCAAGTCACCCAAGTCAGACTGTTCTCTCTGCTACCGCACAGAAAATGGTACTGGAGCGCCAAGTCTAGGTCCAAAAAGCCTCCTTAACAGATTCTACCCCCAAGCCATAGACTGCTGAACAATTAATCAATTGGCCACCTGGACTATTTAATTTGTTTTTACACTGCAGTAACTCGCTGTTTATTATCTGTGCATAGTCACTTTTCCCCTACCTACATGTACAAATTACCTTGACTAACCTGTATCTTCGCACATTGACTCGGTACTGGTACCCCCTGTATATAGCCTCGTTATTGTACTTTTTATAAAACATTTTACTTTAGTTTATTTAGCAATTATTTTCTAGTCTTGAACTGCATTGTTGGTTAAAGGCTTGTAAGTAAGCATTTCACGGTAAGGTCTACAGTTATTGTATTCGGCGCATGTGACAAATATGATTTGATTTGAACTTCATACAAAGTGTTACCCTGGACTGTGTTTTATGGAGGACTATGTACTGTACCTGAAAGAGTAGAGATGTAGTCTCAAATCAAATTGTATTCGCCACATGCTTCCAGAACAAGTGTGGACTAACAGTGAAATGCTTACTTACAGGCTCTTCCCAACTATGCAGAGGGAAAGAAAATAGAGAAATAATAGGAAAAAAAAAATGCGTACTAATGAAAGTACCCACTAACTACGCATTTGTTTGTCATCATTCTTACCGCAGTGGGATAACATGGCGAGTAGCAATAGAGGTTATCAGCTGTAGACTTATTTTTGTACCTACTGCATAAGAATTGTACTTTTTATAAGTCGTCCTCTGGAACTTCTTCTGCTCTGCTTTGCTCCCATAACACTCACACACGAACACACAGAAACACGAACACAGAGTAGCACAGAAAGCAGAGAATTATGTCACTTGAGTTTTTAAAATCTATTATTATTGTTGTTTGCCTCTCCAACACTATGCCAAACTAAACCAGACGGTCTCCTCAGCCCAATGCTGCCTGTGTGGGATTGGGAGGGACAGCCACAACAGAGAGCAGTGAGAGTCAAACAGTAGGATTATAGACCAGACCCACCCCACACACTCCCAAATCAGCACTATCTATCCATTTCTGTCCTGTCTGTCTTTGCAGTTATTTGTCTCTCTGAGCTGGGTGGCTGTTGGCCAGTGGAGCACTGCCCATTTCCAGACCAAAGTACTTCCAGTGCAGTAGTAAATAATGTCATGTTGAAGTTTATTTATCTCTTAGATGCAGCTGATGCAGTAAGAAAAGAGCAATGCATTAGTTGGTTTTGGATAAGCAGTCTATGGCTAGGTGAGGTATGACTGAGGATAGCTACTTTTGCATACGGTTTGCATTTACTCCATAAGTAGTCAATTGCCAGCAGCATACCACCCTGCATCCCATTGCTGGCTTGCTTCTGAAGCTAAGCAGTGTTGGTCCTGGTCGGTCCCTGGATGGGAGACCAGATGCTGCTGGAAGTGGTGTTGGAGGGCCAGTAGGAGGCACCCTTTCCTCTGGTAAAAAATAAACTAAATACCCCAGGGAAGTTATTGGGGACATGTGTAGGGTGCTGTCTTTCAGATGGGATGTTAAATGGGTGTACTGACTCTCTGTGGTCACAAAATATCCCCTGGCACTTATCGTAAGAGTAGGGGTGTTAACCCTGATGTCCTGGCTAAATTCCCAATCTGGCTCTCATACGGTCACCTAATCATCCCCAGCTTACAATTGGCTCATTCTGCTCCCCTGTAACTAATCCCCAGGTCGTTGCTGTAAATCAGAATGTCTTCAGTCAACTTACCTGGTAAAATAAAAGTTTTCTATTGAGTTAAGTCTACTGATCTTCATGTTCACGATCCGCTTGACAAAGATGTATACGACCAGAGGCTTTTATAATACAGTTAAAGACGTCCCTTCCCTTCTCTGTCAATGTAATAATGGTCATATCAAAGAATGTGAGAGGCATGGATGCAGGCGGGCGAAAGGCAGAGATTAATTAATTATTACCCTATGGAGAGCAGAGTGTGTGCGTGTGGCTCCTCCAAATGAGTGGCGTTATGTAAGGCTGCAGCTCCTACTTAAACACCAGTCATAAATCAACCTGGTGCATGCACAATGACAACACCAACGCCAACGATGCCTGCTCGCCTCCTCCGCCTCTCTCTGTCCACCCTCACAACACATCTAGGATCAGAGCAGCGTTTCTTCTACCCTGTACTTAGTTTTCTTGCCTCCCACCTCAAAGAGTTTGGCTTCCATTGGTTTCAATTGTTCCTATCCTGAATATTCTAGGAGAAATCCTGGATCAGAGTGCCATACCCTTAAGCATTAGGAGGGATGACAACATATCTGACCCCGTAACAGTATTTAGGGGTACCTTTTATCTCTTCCATCTAGCTTTATCCTCCATCCTCCATAACACTAGGCAGGTTTCCATTGACCCAGGTTTATTCGACAAAAGCAATGTCTCAAAAAACATCCTTGCGACGTGTAATTTAGATGGCAGATATAGGAGAAATGTTCTAATTATCGAAATTTGTATCCATTTGACAGTGATGGATTTGCCTTTTGTCTAACTTTCTTTGTTGCAGCAAATGATGATGATGGAAACTGTTTTTTGAATAAATTATGATCTCCAAATACTTTTGAAAGTACTTGAGGCACCTGATGTCATCACATGTCATCACATAACTATAAGTTCCATTTAATTCTAAATGCCTACTGCTTGCAAAATCTATTTTCTATGCAAACTTTCTAAATGTCGACAAAAAAATCACTGGACAAGTTAATGGAAACAGGAAGAGAGAGAGCGCGCGAGAGAGAGAGAGTCAGAAGGTCAATTAAATGATCCTGAGGTGGATCGTGATGATGATGTGATGGTACAGCTTATGTAATGTTATGGTACAGAGGTTTGGTTGCTGATTTGAATCATTCCAAAGGATTTTTTGATGATGCTGAGAAGGATTGTTATGAAGTTGAACAAGTCAATTATTCCGATGAATAATGTAACTAGTCGACCCGGGGGACAATATTTATTCACTGTGGCAATCGATGATCCCTCATTTTATACATTTTTATACAGTCTTTTAGGAGCTTTGCTACTTTCCCTGGTGTCATCACAAAAGTAGACGTTTTTCCTACCGTTTCTAAACATTCTTGGAGCGCTGCGTAAAAGAGTTTTGGCGGGGAGAATCTCCTGAAAAAGCTCCAGAACTTGGAGAATGGGAGCTGATGCAACTCTTTCCACAATAGTTGCGTTTGACATTTTGGGCCAGATGATTCGCTTTGCCAGCTTGAGAGTGTGAAATGTGTTGTGGCACTTTCTCAGATCTCTTTCTCTCGGTCTCTTTCTCTCTCTCTCTCTCTATTTCTCTCGGTCTCTGCCTCTTTCTCTCAGTCTCTGTCTCTTTCTCTTGGTCTCTCTTGCTCTCTCATTGTTTCTGGTTCTCTCTTTCTTTCTCGCTCTCTCGCGCGCATGCTCACACTGAAAAAAGCACAGGTGTTTGTCCCTTTTTTGCAGATTTTTCACTTTACTGCACTTGTGATTTTCTACTTACTGTTTCTGAGATTACAGTAGAACACAGTAAGTCACGTCAAATCTACATTGTGCTTTGATTTCACAAAGAAGGGATTTATTTTTGCAAAGAAGGGATTTGTTAGTTGTTGGCTAAATCACATAATCTGTTCAAAAGACTCCCAATTGGTTTTTCACTTGGCAATGTATTAGCATCACCCCTAGTACAGTATGTTTGCAATTATTGTTTAAATGCTGTCAGCGTTCTGCAGCCATTTTAAGTGAAGAAATTTCGGAGGAAAAATCAAGCTTAGATACAAGAACTGTACACATTTTTACACCTTATGGAACTCAGAGGGACCCATTTTTCTATCTATTTTCCTCCATAACATTTGCAGCTTTGCATTAACATCAAGCTATATTAACATTGCATATTCTGTCTAATATTATGGGGCCACCGAAACATCATAAAGCCATGAGGACAAATAACAAGCTCACAGACCTTTGCCAAAGCTTCTTCTAGGAGCATCCGGTCTCTCTGGCCCTGCCTGACGTATGAGGTGGAAGAGAGGAGGAGGAGGAGGAGGAGTGTGGGCCCAGTATGAGGAGGAGTGTGTGCCTGGGCACTATGTGTGCAGCCTGCCGGATGTGTAGTCAGGACCCAGAGTCATCACTCACTTCCAATTCTCTCCGTTCACCCCCAGCAGCACCATCTGGAGAGGTTGCCATGGCCTCGCTGGCCTGCGTGGTGGCAGAATTAGAATCACGCCACGGATGCCAGGGCACAGCCAAGGCAAGGGGGAAAATCCTGTAAGGAAAAGGCCATTTTGAAGTTCACGCCATGTCTTTCCTGCTCCCTCTGACTCTGTTGGCTTGGACAGCAGCCCAAGGTGTTGACGTAGGCCGCTGTTGGCTGGTTTTCTACACGTCAACATATACTGTAGCTAGTCTCATCTCATCGACTACACAACGACAACAAGCCGTGATCTCTTAGAGACATGCTCGACATGGGAACATGGACCAACGTACGTGCTCTGTCTGTCTGTAACTTGGCCTGGTCGTTGGCTTATTTGAGCAGTACAAATTCCCAGAAGAAGATGTCTCCATGTTTAATTAAGAAGTGCAAACAACCAAATATTCCCCATGTAATGTTAATGGGGCGCTAACATCACCTCTGCTGTTACTTAATCTAAAGCAGCACTCAGGGTCAGGTCTCAGGTAGTGGTAGTCTCTTTCTCTACTCTCTTTATCTGTCTCTCTTTCTCTCTCTTTTCCTCTTTCTCTCTCTTTTTTTCTCTCTCTCTTTCTCTTCCCAGGGGAGTGCTCTGCTGCAGAGTCTACTTAATGAAAACACAGGCTGCCTGCTAATATAAGGAGCCCAAAGCACCAAGAGAAGTGTGTGTCCGTCTATGTCAGCGTTTCTATACCTATTCATAGGGAGTGTGTGCTTAATGCGTGTGGGTTATTTTTCGTAAATGGATAACACTCTCCAACCTATTCTTTAAAGGAATAATGGAAAGTGCTCTAGTCATTTGCTGATGTCTTTTTATCTGCCCATCTAGTCTTTTCATTCATTACATGTCTTTCGTAATAGGGCGGTGGTAGAGTTACTAACGCACCCTCTCCCCATGGTAACCAGTATCCAGCTTTGAGTTGCTGCTTCTCATATTGATAGAGCCATCTAATGCGGCATATGTTCGTTTCGATTGGACGTCATTGTCTGCCAGCTACAGATCTGCAATCTTAATTTGATCACTCTGTTGTCGCAGAGAATTTTCCTGACTTGATTTGCCCTAGCGAAAAAATGCATCGACCCCCGACAAAAATGTCCATTCATTTGAATCTACACAATAAGAAGGGTCAAATTAAGGTCTGTAGATGACTCTTCAGGCAGTGGCAACTGGTTGTGTCCCAATAAACTGAGATGAACTGTTTTCCTTCATGATCAATGAAAGGTGAATAGAATGGATAGGTTTCCTCCATATTGCTTTCACTTTCACGTCCAATCAGATCAGTGGTTGGTGAGGTGGAGGGGAGAGGACAGGAAGCTGTTAAACTATTGGGACCGAGCCTGTGTTTGTGTGTGTTTACACAAATGATCAGCATTGACAGAGAGCCAGAAGCCTCGTCACAGGAGGAGAGCTCATCTCCGATGATGATGTGTTTCTGACTCTCACAGCAGGACCCAGTCATTAGGGTTGTGTTCATTATGGCATGCATTGGAAATTGTAAAAAATAAGTGTTACTTATCCAGGTAGTCCTTCCCTGTTTCAGTCAGTTTTCTTCCGTTTGGTGCCTAATGAACACAACCCAGCTAACAGACTCACTCCCAGACATGTACAGTTGAAGTTGGAAGTTTACATACACCTTAGCCAAATACATTTAAACTCAGTTTTTCATCATTCCTGAAATTTAATCAGAGTAAAAATTCCCTGTTTTAGGTTAGTTAGGATCACCACTTTATTTTAAGAATGTGAAATGTCAGAATAATAGTAGAGAGAATGATTTATTTCAGCTTTAATATCTTCATCACATTCCCAGTGGGTCAGAAGTTTACATACACTCAATTAGTATTTGGTAGCATTGCCTTTAAACTGTTTAACTTGGGTCAAACATTTCGGGTAGCCTTCCACAAGTTTCCCACAATAAGTTGGGTGATTTTTGGCCCATTCCTCCTGACAGAGCTGGTGTAACTGAGTCAGGTTTGTAGGCCTCCTTGCTCGCACACGCTTTTTCAGTTCTGCCCCAAAATTTTCTATAGGATTGAGGTCAGGGCTTTGTGATGGCTACTCCAATACCTTGACTTTGTTGTCCTTAAGCCATTTTGCCACAACTTTGGAAGAATGCTTGGGGTCAATGTCCATTTGGAAGACCCATTTGCAACCAAGATTTAACTTCCTGACTGATGTCTTGAGATGTTGCTTCAATATATCCACATAATTTTCCTGCCTCATGATGCCATCTATTTTGTGAAGTGCACGAGTCCCTTCTGCAGCAAAGCACCCCCACAACATGATGCTGCCACCCCCGTGCTTCATGGTTGGGATGTGGTTCTTTGGCTTGCAAGCCTCCTGCTTTTCCTCCAAACATAACGATGGTCATTATGGCCAAACAGTTCTATTTTTGTTTCATCAGGCCAGAGGACATTTCTCCAAAAAGTAAGATTTTTGTCCCCATGTGCAGTTGCAAACCGTAGTCTGGCTTTTTTATGGCGGTTTTGGAGCAGTGGCTTCTTCCTTGCTGAGCGGCCTTTCAGGTTATGTCGATATAGGACTCGTTTTACTGTGGATATAGATACTCTTGTACCTGTTTCCTCCAGCATCTTCACACGGTCCTTTGCTGTTGTTCTGGGATTGATTTGCACTTTTCGCACCAAAGTACGTTCATCTCTAGGAGACCGAACGCGTCTCCTTCCTGAGTGGTATGACGGCTGCGTGGTCCCATGGTGTTTATACTTGCGTACTATTGTTTGTACAGATGAACGTGGTACCTTCAGGCGTTTTGAAAATTGCTCCCAAGGATGAACCAGACTTGTGGAGGTCTACAATTTTTTCTGAGGTCTTGGCTGATTTCTTTTGATTTTCCCATGATGTCAAGCAAAGAGGCACTGAGTTTGAAGGTAGGCCCTGAAATACATCCACAGGTAAACCTCCAATTGACTCAACGTATGTCAATTAGCCTATCAGAAGCTTCTAAAGCCATGACATCATTTTCTGGAATTTTCCAAGCTGTTGAAAGGCACAGTCAACTTAGTGTATGTAAACTTCTGACCCACTGGAATTGTGATACAGTGAAATAATCTGTCTGTAAACAATTTTTGGAAAAATTACTTGTGTCATGCACAAAGTAGATGTCCAAACCGACTTGCCAAAACTATAGTTTGTCAACAAGAAATTAGTGGAGTGGTTGAAAAACGAGTTTTAATTACTCCAACCTAAGTGTATGTAAACTTCTGACTTCAACTGTATGTATCCCTGTACAAACAAACCTGTTTTTGAGCTAATGTTCCTGCTTCCCACAGTCCCTATAGTGCCCTCCTCTCCTCCTCTGCTTTGGGATCTGAAGTCTTAACAGAAGGATGGTGGGAGGAAACATAATTGTTTTGGTGTTTTTAAACCTTGGCATTTTACTTTACTGTTGTCATAGTTTCTTGATGTTCGTCCTTTCAAGGAATTCCTTTTAAAATGAGAAGATTTGCAGCCAAATACAATTTTCAGCTGTTTGGTATTTGAGAGTACTTTACATATTCCTCTGAGGGTTTTTGTTGATTTTTTGTTGTTGTTAAGACTGAGATGTACAGTAGGAAGAACCTATAGATGAAGGAAGTGGAGATTCCTACAATATGTTACACTATACCAATGAGAAACTACCTATACCTCAGCTGCTCTGCTATTCTTTTCAACACAATCAATATTGTTGTAGCTATGTGCCCCGAGGACCCAAAAGTACCTGTCTCTCTTGTAGGGGTCTGGCAAGCAAACAAACAGCGGTTAAAATATATATATATATATTTTAGTTGGTATTTAATCTATTGAGCTATTACAAACTGAGGTGTACAGTAAACAGTGTGAGCATTCACCCATCAGGTGTCCGGTGGAATCCACAACACAATTATATCCCGTGTGTATTTATCTATAATTTCAGCCCTTTAACCATGGCCACTACAAACAAGACCTGTCACACACACGCTTGACCGTGTGTGTGTGTGTGTGTGTGTGTGTCGTGCACACCCTCGTGCTGTCATTTGTTAGGAGCACAGCATGGAGGAATAAACCTTGTGTTCCTACTGTGTATTTTTTGCTCTCTTACTGTGAAAGCACTTCCGGCTCTTCCACCCTCTCTCTCATTTTCTCGCTCTCTCTCGCTCTCTCTCCGTCTCTTTCTTTCTCTGTGAGGGTGGACGTGGGCGGCTCAGAGCGTGGCAGCATCTCTCTGAATGCAGGGAAGGTTGAGACGATAAGGAAAGAAATACACTGCTAATGAAATACTGAGAAAGACCTGCATACATAGTACATTATAATCCATATAGGTCAGAGGATAATACTAAAGGTGTGCGTGAGTGTGCTAATACTGTGTGTGTGTTTAATGTCTTGTGTCTGTGTCACCCTCTTCCAGGTACATTTCTATGGTAGCTTGGTTTTATATAAGCATCCTTTTTTCTTTTGTGGGCAACATTCCTGCTGTTCTCTGTGCAGCAAAGGGTGTGTGTGGGTGTGTGTCACACCCTCTTAACAGCATTGATTCATGCAGCATCAGCCTCCAGCAGTAGGTTTGCTGTGACACGCACACACACACACACAGTTGATGTACGAGTTTCTGTTGCTGTTTGCTGTGATTCTTTATTTCTCTGACACAGAGGAATTAGGAAATTAGCAGGACCCATCAGTTTAACTGTGAGCATCAACAATCACTGAAACATGTAAATGAGCCTCATTAAGCACTACATTAGGTTTCCTTTCTGTAGAATTTTAAGTATGTTCCTTTTCAGTCTTCCATTAATTTCTATTTATCCCTCAATTAATAGATTTCTGATTTTAGCCCATTGAACACCGTGAATGCAATCCTGTCATATCTCCTTCCAAACTTCATTACTGCTTTGTCATTGTGGGTTGACACCAGAAGGTACAACTCTGACACAAGCAAAATGGCTGGATAGACCTGGATGGACGCTGAAGGAAATGGAGCTGTTGTGGGGACTGACGGGTGCACTGCAGTGGAAATGGACAATCAGCATTATCTGTCCATGCCGTAACCCTTAGATGGAGGAACATTCTCTTGATTTAGCCTTGGTGAAAAACAGATCAGTTTAACTATGACAATCAGTCTGTAAACACTGAAGTTTATAGAGCAGAAGAGGTTAGAGAGTCTACGTTGTAAGTGTGTCTGCTTCGATGGAATCCACATAAAGAGGGTAGTGGACAGATGGAGGGGAAAAAAAATGGATGAAAGTGTTATTGAGGAAGGGGAGGGCTTAATAGCCTACATGGATGGATGGACAGGATGAAAGAGAGAGATGAATGAAAAATACATGGTTAAACAAATAAGATATTGACATTTTTGTTTTCACTCTCAGACAGAGTAAATGTGAGTTCTTTGGGGTTGCCTAGGCAACAGGTTCTCTGTCTGTTGGCCGGGTGGATGGAGGAAAGAAGGGGTGAGTGGGTGTGCAGGAGTCACTAGGGGCTGATGGAGTGGAGGCAGGCACGGATGATTGGCGCACGGCATGCCACACAGGGACCAACCAACGGCGAAGATGCATGGGAATCCTACGGGTGACCCCTCCACCCCCAGCCCCGCCTCCACCCCCTCAAACTAACACAATCAAAGTACAGTCACAACATTTGTGATATGCCACATACAGTATCACCACACACCTCTGCTGTAGTTAGTCAGGGTGCGGATTGTGGGAGTTAGCGGTGGCTTGTGAAAACGTCATTGTGTGTCAATGAAGCACTTAATGAAAAGGTTGGCTCTTTTTAAATATTTTTTTAAAGCATTTCTTAGCATTCTCCCGGCCCCCATGTTCCATGTTGACGTGTTAGCTGATTTTGGTAGCTGATTCATGTCCCACTTGAAACACACACCACTCTTGTACTGTTGAGTAGTAAAGGACCCCCCCCCCCCCCCCACACACACACACACGGTAAAACACTTGGAGAAAAGTGCTAGTGAAAGGTGCTATATGAATGTAATCCATTATTAAATGTCAGGGACCTTGTGGGCATGACAGTTGTCCTCAAATCACACAGCGTTTATCACTGAATAATACCTCTGGTTATCTTCCTTTAGCCGAATAAAATAAAATTGTATTCGTCAATTGCTTTGTAAACAACAGGCGTAGACTAACAGTGAAATGGTTACTTATGGGCCCTTCCCAACAATGCAGAGAGAAAAAATAGAAAAATAATAATTCAAGGAATAAATACATAGTGTATCGTATAGTGTGACTCACATAGCTGTTCCCTTGAGACAAGTTGATCTTACAACCAGCAAATATTCCAAACTGTCTCCAGCATAGGCAAATATTGATCACGGATATGTATAGTATGTAATGTCTGTGCTAAAATGGCAACCCAAATTTGTATTCTAGGCCGCACCATTGGGGCATGTGTGTACATTTGTTAAGTGAATGTGCATAGACGGGTTGGTTGTTTAGCAACAAAACCAACACGTGTGCAAATACAGGGCAAAACAGACTGGGTTGGCTTAGATGTTTGACAACATGTTAACTATATTTTGTCTCCAATGTTTATTGAAAACATAAATACATTTGCACAATGAGCACCTGTTGTCTCAAATACATCACTACAGTTGTTGGTTAGCTGGCAAGCGAATTTTAGCGTTGACATGAAATCAGTCAAAACACCTCAAGACATGGTATCAAGAATACGATAAAAGTAGCTCAAAACGAGTCACTTACAATTCCCCACATGGCAGTTTTCTCGTCATTGTTGCTGGCTATCTAGTCATCCAGAATCACAACAACTCCGACTTCTGCCCCATTGAAGCACAACATGCAACAATGTCAACGATTTTGCTGAGTTACAGTTCATATAAGGGAATCAGTCAATTGAAATAAATGTTTTAGGCCCTAGTCAGGTCCTGGGCTGGCATGGTTACACGTGGTCTGCGGTTGTGGGGCTGGTTGGCGGTACTGCCAAATTCTCTAAAATGACATTCTCTACCATGGCTTATGGTAATTTAATGTTAATTTCTCTATCTGGCAACAGCTCTGGTGGATATTCCTGCAGTCAACATGCCAATTGCATGCACCCTCAAGACTTGGGACATCTGTGGCATGGTGTTGTGTGACAAAACTGCACATTTTAGAGTGACTTTTTTATTGCCCCCAGCACAAGGTGCACCTGCGTAATGATCCTGCTGTTTAATCAGCTTCTTGATATGCCACATCTGTCAGGTGGATGGATTATCTTGGAAATGGAGAAATGCTCACTAACAGCGACGTAAACAAATTTGTGCTCCCCAAAAAATGAGAGAGAAATGCTTTTTGTGACTATTCAACATTTCTGGGATCTTTTACTTCAGCTCATGAAACATGGGACTAACACTTTACAGATTGCGTTTATATTTTTGTTCGTTATATATGGTGAGAGACATTTCTTTAACAATGCACAGCTACGCTCATCATCCAAAGTGATTTGCATTGAAACACTGAGACGTTTGGAACATCATCCCGTTACAGTATGTGATTATTCATGGTAATAAATGTTTATTTTTGCTCCTTTTTTTTCTCAGCACAGCGGTCTTCCTCTGCTATGTTGTTTGAATCCTAACTTTTGAGAACATTTTGGTTTTAGGCTAACCTTCCCTCTCTAAACACATTGGAGCAGAAGATCCATTGTTCTCCTCCTCAGATCTTCTCCTCTAATGTGTTTTGAGAAGGAGACACGCAAAGAGGACGGAAGGACTCAAGGAAACACAGTTGAGATTCACCCTAGGCCAATCCACTGAGGGCTGGCTGCTGAGGATTGTGGATGGGATGCGTGGGCTAGCCGTACCATACCCCACTGATGAGCCTGTTATGTAATCTCTGTCACTCGCCCGCTCAGGGCAAAGCAAAGGAATGATGTGTAGAGGCAAGATTTTAGGATAACTGTTTTGTGGACTCTGTATTGTACATTGAGTCATCTGTATGATTTGATAAACTAAACAATAATTAACAAAAAAATATGTTTTAATACATTTTCTTTATATTTCATCTACTTGTGTGGTGCTAATAATGTGATGGTAGTTACCATGGAATACTGTTGAGCACAATATTATATTGCCTTATTTAATGGATTAGGTGATGTCTGTGAGATGGGAGATTCAAAAATAGAATGAATTCCTAGCTTTCTTTCATCCTGACTGGAATGTGTTCCTTACTTCTGCTAGTTAGGGGTGTCTGACTGACACTTGATTATCCCACGTACAGAGAAATGATGTGAACAAACCCTCCCTGTCATTCTTAAGTCATTCTTAAGATGTCCTAGAACTGCCATTAAACATCACTGTCCTTCTTTAGGAGGAAATGTGCTGTATTTGTAACTGAACAATGTGATTTTTTAATTGCATTTAGCAACAGCGACACCTTCTGGTTAGTGTGTAACAACACCACTGGTCCAACTTTGATGCAGTCCTATTAGAGCATCATCTTCCTGAACGATGCTCTAATTCCAAACTTAGAATGGCTGCTATCCAGCAGTATGTAGGGAGAGACCTTTATAGAACCACAGCAGAAAGTGTGTTTTGTCGTGCTTTGGCTCTGTGCTCCACGTGGGCAGATAGAGCTTACGTTGGGATTTAGCTGGATCGCCTCCGTTTATTGTGTCAAGGCATCGTTCAATCGTTGACTAATGTCAGATTAGCTATTTGTCTACCCTCCTCGGCTCAGCTGTCCTCCCCTCTGGGAGCCTGTAGCGGGCTGGAGATGCTGGATTTCTCTGGATCATATCTGTTGGTCTCTGCTGCACTGCTGCAAAAGGCGACGGTGTGTGCCACACTGCCACTATACTTTTGTTTTCCCGGTGTCACCTATTTCTGTAGTTTGAAAAGGGATCTTTCCAAAACACAAAGTCAAACTGTAAAGTGCTGTTTCCTTACCCTCTCACTTGGTGATTGTGACTGTCATGATGTGCAGTGACTTGTGTTTTTAATGTGCATGCATTTAACATGGGCCATTCTAGCTGACTCACATCACTTATTTCATCCCACTGTGAAAACAATGATTCAGCTATTCCAGGTCAATGTTTGCTGATATAGAAGTGGGAATTCCTCATGCTCATAGCTCTGTGCAGTTGACCTGCGATGCTGCTGACTAGCAGCGGGAGATGTTGAGTCACCTGTGAAACTGGTAGGCAGTGCAGTGTGTACGCGCGTAGAGAACAATTTGCTTGCTTGCTGCCTCCCTCTCTCTCTCTCTCTGTCTCTCTCTCTCTCTGTCTCTCTCTGTCCCCATGTACCTGCCTTTGTTCTTAGAGTAGTCAGATGAGTCCATACGGGGTCACTGACCCCCCCCCTGTATCAAGCCTTTGACTAGCTAGCTCTTAGCCTATTCCACGACAATGGAGGAGAGAGAAAGTAAAGCGAATGGGTCTTTTTTTGTTTCATATCAGATCTATTGGAGTGGTGTATAGTGGCCTGGTGTCACTGTTCATTGTTGTGGGAGAAGTACTCTGAACTAAACCTTTTCAAGGGACTCCGATGCAGAAGGATGGTAGCTACGCTAGCCATAAGTCTAGGCCTATACTGTGAAAGCAGCTGACCAATGACCAAGCGCTTCACCACCTGACTTGTCTTCGTGTTGAAATACATTAGACATGAGTAACCAAGTGCATCGCTGTTGATACGAGGCATCGGAGATAATTTTGACAGGATATATGATCATGCCTTGGCATGTAGTTTTTTCTAATGTACACACGCGCCCAGTCCGTTCATGCCTTGGTGAGCGTTTGGTGTATATTAGCTGCTTTTCGTCAAATACGGTCATGAGATCCTCAGATGACCTTCCGAGGTCATTCCCACAACTTTTAAAAACCTGTTATCTCCGTCACCACGGCCACCGTGGACAAAACAAGTGTTCAATCACTGACATGCACTGGGGCTCCATTAACTGCCATTATCTAAGAGCTTATTCTTGGCCTTGGGCCTTGAGCCACTCGAGAGCATGGAGCACACACGTTATCATCACCAGGATAATTACACTCAATTATCAGAACAAAATGAATTTAGATTAGTCCCAATTCACATATGAGCAGCGACACAATAGTAGGCTGAGGCAGTGATGATGATCCCGACGTTGAAATCGTCACTCATTTCTCTTTCATCGTCCCTTGTCTTTCCTGTCTGTTGTCACCAGATATTGGGTGATGGGGTTCACCAGTTCAGACTGTTAATTGGTGATGGTGGCATGTTGCAACCTGAAGGATGGTCTTCGATATTGATGTGATGGTTCATTACGAAATCCAAAGAAGCCAGATGTTTTCAGATCACAATACCCATGTTATATCTAGAGGAGTCCACATCCCATGCCATCTGTTTAGGTAGATCCAGCAATATGCCCCAATCTGAAAATAATGGGAAAAATATAGGCAATTTTTGTATTCAAGATTATGCATATCTTTCAAATTCATTTGGGATTGTCACATACTTTAGGAGGAGCTACACAGATGGCATGGGATGTAAACTCAAGAAATTATTTTGGGTGTCAACTGCTTTTTTAAATTCAGCCGACCAAGTCACTGGTACCTGGTGCACTAGATTGCTGAACACAAGCCAGCAAAATAATGGCTTGAACATTATTTGACTTCTTTGTTGTACAGTATGCTGAGCAAAGACTTCACGAGAGGCTGTGTGTCCTCTCCCCTGCTACTATCCCTTTCAATGGAGCAGTAGATATTCACGGTCAGTCTAGTTTTATCTCTCGAAAACTGATTGAAAACTTCTGCTGTCTGTGACTTGGCTCGGATGTGCCAGAGTCAAGGTTTTTCAGAAGGTACTGTAAATGGCCAAACGTATTTCTCCAGTGGGCATATTACTCTTCTACACCAATCTTATTGAATATCTGTCCTTAAAGGAATGGAAACTCTGGGCACCCCTAGCTCTTTTCTGTACCTGAAGTTTGAAATCAAGTTGGCACAGGATTCGGAGCAAGTTGTCATCTAGGCCTATAACTCTTGATAGTGATTCCATACTTTCGAAGTTCGAGGAAGTATGGAGTTAAAGCATATAGAGAGTTTTATTGTATTTAATTATGTTCTTGGCTCTCTCTGTCTTGATTAGGCCACCAGCCTAGCAGTCCTCTGACTGACTGACTGGGTCATGGCACGCAGAGAGAGAGAGAGGTTGTCAGGATGGGGTGCAGTGGGGCGCACGCTGTCGGGTGTGTGCCTGTGTTGGGATGGGGTTCAGACGGGGTGATGCCAGCGGTCCTCTGACTGACTGACTGAGTGGGGCATGCAGAGAATGGCTGTCGGGGTTGGGTGGGGGCTCACTGCAGAGAGAGAGGCTGTTGAGGTAGGGTCAGTGTGGGGTGACGCCTGCCCGCCAGTGGGCCTGCAGCTGTTGCTCTCTCTGCCATGACATGAGGCGTCATTCTGTGAGACTGACACAACCACTGTGCTCATCTCATTGGCATGCAGATTTCAGCATTCAGCCCAGCGGTCACAGACAATACTGCCGAGGGGAATATGTAGAGACAACGGTGGGCTAGCCACAGCACTGCCACTTATTAACCACTTATCCCCCACTTCACTTCTCATCACTTTAAGCAGCACCTGGGTCGTATTCAGTAGGCATGAAATGGGACAAAACGTTTTGAAACAGAGAGGTTGGCTACTACCTACCTAAACTCGACTAAAAGGAACACAGATTTTTGTATTCCCTAGTGTGCGCTACAGGACATGATCCTGATTATTTGTCACGGATAGTAAGCCATCATGATTTCTGCTCTATTTAGCACATAGCATTTATATCTGCAATGTTCTGAACGTTTCACTTGACTAAATTGGCCCCTGGTTGGCTACGCAAATACAAAGCAAAGTACTGTAATTGGGTTGGTATCCCAATTTTGCTTGTGCACTGTATCTTTCTACCGTTAGGCCCTAGTGGTGCAGAATGGAGTGCTACAGTACTGTACCTTCCATGGTTTGTCCTCCAACTCCTCCCTACACTTGCCCTCGCACCTGTCTCTGCCCTCCTGCACAGCATCCTGGCAGAGCCCCAGAAATATCCCACTATAGCAGTGTGGCGGTACCAATGGCCCAGAACCATGTGACCTGTGAAGATGCCGGAGTAAAAACAGCTGAAACAATCCCTGCTGTCTTGACACAGGCAGTGCATAGGGCTTCCCAGGCCTCCCTGAATAGATGAGTTATTCTTCTAGAATGTCTGCTGCGGTTATTTATCACGCTTCGATTACAGAACAGAATCGCGTTATTCAATCTCATCTCTCTCTTGAAGGGGGCAGGATGGCGTACAAATAGTATATTGCTCATGAAGTCGGTTAGGTAGACATTTTTTTGTGGTTTGGGTTGGTAGTTCTTTTTAATTATGATAAAGTTGGTTGGTTAGATATTTCTTTGGGTTTGGGCTGATAGGTAGTTCTTAATGATCTAGTGAAAGTCAAGAAGAGTTCTCCTCCCCTTCTCCTGAGGTGCTGCTGATGCAGTATTCATCAGACTGGTAGGATGGAGGGAAGAGGAATTAAGGGGAGGATGGCGAGAGGTGTATGAAGGGTGGGATGGAGTGGGAGAAAAGAAAGAGAGAGGTTCTGATCTCATTTCTGCTGCCTAAGGTTTTTTCCCGTGGCCCAACTTCTCTGCTCGTTAGCCCGTCTCGCTCCCTCCGGATTGCTGTAGGAAGGAGGATCATTGTGTGTGTGTGTGTGCATACTACGCATCAGTGACATATAAAAATCTGTTGGGTAAAAGTTACCAGAGATTGGACCCCAGAGTATGTGTAGGAGGTGATGACATGTCAAATAAGGCATTATGGGAAGACTAAGTAGTGTTTTACTTGTCCAACATACCACATCAGTGGCATTGAATGTGTTCAAAGGTTCTCTCTGTATGTATGTATGTGTGTGTGTGTGTGTGTGTATTGGGAGCTTGGTATCTTCAGTGCAGCACATTTTCTCTCTGTAGAGCCCTGCTTTATTGTCCCCCAGCAGGCAATTTGTTCCCGCTGCATGTCATCATCAAACAAATTCAGGTAGACGCATAATATCAAATAGTTTAAATACACTCACAGTGCAGAGCAAAATAGTTTCCTCATTTGCATATATAGGGGCCAATATACTGTGGCACATCCTTACTATGGCCAGTGTGGCTCTGTGGATTCGCAACTCTTTGTCTTAATCAATCAAATTTCAATCAAATGTATTTATAAAGCCCTTCTTACATCAGCTGATGTCACAAAGTGCTGTACAGAAACCCAGCCTAAACCCCCAAACAGCAAGCAATGCAGGTGTAGAAGCACGTCCACACTAGCATGCTACTTAGAATGAGCAAACTATTGGGCATGAATTCTAAGGAGTATTGGGTATGCATGCTAAGTAGTAGGCCTATGCTAGTATGGACATTGGAATATAGCCTCTATGGCAGCTGTCTGTCTCGGTGTTGTGCCCTGCCTTGGAGCAGCACAGTGTATAACATAAGTCTCTTTGGCACAGCGGCTCTGTGCTTCCATTAAACTGGCTATGATTTGACACCACCCAAGGGGACATCACCTCTCCCTCCAATGCAGTACAGCTGACTGCTCTGGTCAGCATTTGGAACAATTCAACAATTCAATCCCGCCCGCCCGGCTGGCAGGGGGGTTGGTGTAACTCAAACGTTTTTTTTTTTTTATTCAAGCGGTTTTACATTTTCTGATGTTGTCTCTTTTAGGTCTAGGATGTTTCCTGGGGAAAGGAGTTTGATTTGATTATTTTTCGACGATTGTCAGAAGATATGAAGCAAAATTCCCGAAAGGAAATTCATCCTCATGCTTTTCTCTCTCTTGTCCGAGTACACAGGAATGGTGTACTAGAGAGACTCGGCCGGGTTTATGCTCTTCTCAGGATACTAATGCTGTTCGTCCCTTTGAACTCTTTATTTATTTATTTAGCTAACAAATTCGATTTCTCTTCTTTTTGTTGGTTTATTTGATTTTAAAAATACTGCCCTTGTCTGTAGCCACTGAAATAATAATACTTTAAGTGATTCTAATGATAGAGTAGCCTAAGAAATGAAATGTTGTTTTAGTGTGTACTACTAGCCACATGATCGGTACCATTCTGTCTATGATGTCAATGTTCTCCTCAATGTCACTGTCCTCTGTAAGACTGTCTCTGACGACAGCGATTTTACTGTCCTGAAGCACAAGGTCTTTTTGACATCAGCATATGAATTTGAAAATTGCTGATTGCAATAACATTGATAGGGTAATTCCCCCCCAAAAAGCAGCATTATAATCACATTTCAGTTCCAATCAGATTATAATCACATAGCAGCAACAATCTTTTAGTGAGCAGCAGCTTTCTTACTGGTACCATGTTATGTGTTACACCCTCTTAGGATAAAGTCTTCTGACCTGCCAGAATACAGTAACTCAATGGTCACTTGTAGGTTTGTTGATTTCACCATGTTCTTTTCTGGTTAAATCACCTTGACTGTCAGTCACTGTGAGTAATACTGTGTTGGAGTCAGGAAATACCAGTCCTGATGGTGCTATGGGACATGATGATGATGATGATGATACCCATCATTAAGAATATAATAGACAGGGTAATGCCATGTCATCTTGGTGGGATAGATGCTTAGAGTTTTCACTAAATTATTTTTGGGGGTTATTCAATTTCATGGCGGGGCGGGCAGATGCCTCTGCTTAGCAGCCTGGAGGAGATTTTATACTTTTTGGAGGACGGAGGAATAAGGAATAAGCATCTGTTGATTTGGTGTCTTTGATATTCAGATATCATTAGAGAAGGAATTGAACGGAGGCTCTGGACATCACATTTATTTATATATTTTCCAAGCTGTCCTCTGCTGTTATTCGCCCATCACTCACCCTAGGCCATGATAATTGTTTTTAATCATTTAACATAATGCCGCCACTAAGGCTACGCCATAGAGAGTTTGTGTGTGTGTGTGTGTGTGACTTACATCATAGTACTGTCAGTCACCTATGGAACTAATTAAGTGAAACCAAATTAGTCTCAGCTCCTCTTTTCGAGATGGTTGAGGATTGTTATCATTCACAGATGTGCCACGTTTAAAAGGCACCACCACAACAATCCTGAACACAGCATGAAATACACCACTAAATGGGCAGCTGGAACCAAGAGCCTTTTCCATTCTGAAAATAATTACGTAACAGCCAGGGCTCTAATTCATATAAATACCATTTGGAGTGTTGAATTTGATTGCATATTTATACTGAACAAAAAAATAAACAATACATGTAAAGTGTTGGTTTCATGAGCTGAAATAAAAGATCCCAGAAATGTTCCATACACACAAAAAGCATATTTATCTCAAATGCTGTGCACAAATTTGTTTACATTCCTCTTAGGGAGCATTTCTCCTTTTCCAAGATAATCCATCCACCTGACAGGTGTGGCATATCAACAAGCTGATTAAACAGCATGATACTTACACAGGTGCGCCTTGTGCTGGGGACAATATAAGGCCACTCTAAAATGTGCAGTTTTGTCACAGAACGCAATGCCACAGATATCTCAAGTTTTGAGGGAGCGTGCAATTGGCATGTTGATTGCAGGAATGACCACCAGAGCTATTGCCAGAGAATTGATGTTAATTTCTCTACCATAAGCCACCTCCAATGTCGTTTTAGAGAGTTTGGAAGTACGTCCACCTGGCCACACAACTGCATACCACGTGTAACCACGCCAGCCCAGGACCTCCACATCTGGCTTCTTCACCTGCAAGATTGTCTGAGACCAACCACCCGGACAGCTGATGAAACTGTTTGTTTGCACAACCAAAGATTTTCTACAAACTGTCAGAAACCGTCTCAGGGAAACTCATCTGCATGCTTGTCGTCCTCACCGGGGTCTTGACCTTACCGCAGTTCGGCGTCGTAACCAACTTCAGTAAACAAATGCTCACCTTTGCTGGCCACTGGCATGCTGGGGAAGTGTGCACTTCACAGATTTATCCCGGTTCTCAACTGTACCAGGCAGATGGCGTTTTGTTGACGAGTGGTTTGCTGATGTCAACGTTGTGCCCTATGGTGGCGGTGGGTTTATAGTATGAGCAGGCATAAGCTACGGAAAACCAACACAATTTCATCTTATCGACGTCAATTTGAATGCACAGAGATACCGTGATCCTGAGGCCCATTGTCGTGCCATTCATCCGCCACCATCACCTCATGTTTCAACATGATAATGCAAGGATCCGTACACAATTCCTAGAAGCTGAAAATGTCCCAGTTCTTCCATGGCCTGCATACTCACCAGACATGACACCCATTGAGCATGTTTGGGATGCTCTGAATCAACATGTATGACAGTGTTTTCCAGTTCCCGCCAATATCCAGCGACTTCGCACAGTCATTGAATAGGAGTGGGACAACATTCCACAGGCCACAATCAACAGCCTGATCAACTCTATGTGAAGGAGATGTGTCGTGGTGCATGAGGCAAACGGTGGTCACACCAGATACTGACTGCTTTTCTGATCCACGCCCATATCTTTTTTTCAAGGTATCTGTGACCAACAGATGCGTAGCTGTATTCCCAGTCATGTGAAATCCATAGATTAGGACCTAATGAATTGATGTCAATTGACTGATTTCCTTACACAAACTGTAACTCAGTCAAATCTTAGAAATTGTTGCATTTTGCGTTTTACATTTTTTGTTTAGTATTAAATGTGTTTTCTATCATGTGATCAATACAAAGCATCCTCAGTGGATCATACATGAATACAAATGTGCATATTTGTAATACTTCAGGTATAAGCCCTTATAATGTTTATAATTTACTATTACTACTGACAAAGTAGCTGTTATGTCAGGATTTCATGAGATGATAATAACACATTCTAAAGTGGTCATTGATGCCTAAGTCTTATGATGCATTATAACCACATTATAATAAATGACTGCACCTGATGCCTATTGTTGATAGCGTGACCTGCATTTCCGTAGCACCATAGCACCGTGTCTCCCAGACAAGCTGCTGTTGTAGATCTCTATGTTAAGTGCATGAAGAGGATGGGCTAGGAATTATAGGATTCCTCCTGATTTGTAGTGCCGCAACTAGGCTTGGGCGGCATACCGGGGTATTTTGAAATGCTAACGGTATATATTTCAATAGCGTCAACAATAGCTTGGCTGGGTGTGTGCTACGCCACTGGTTTTAACTATAAGTTAACTATCTAAGCTGTACCGGATATATAAAATCATTTCCGTTCAGGGCTCCAGCTATGCGTTTGGTTTGGTAACTTGCTAGTGGCCAGATTGCAAGATAAAAATGATAGGTTAACGCAATCAATCAGTTCCTGGTTCAAGATCCCTGCTGTTTATATTGATTTTGTGCGTCCAACATAAAAAATGTACCTATATTGTAAAGGCAGTCAATGTTGTTCTCCCCCTTAGACGAGAAGGAGCATGGATAGGACCAAGATGCGGATTGAGGGAAATAAGCCATCTTTTAATGAAAAACAGCAAACAAGACACTACAAACTACAAAACAACAAACGTGACTAACCTTCAACTGTCCTGTGAGGACACAGGAACAAACACCCACAAAACACCAGTGAAACCCTGGCTGCCTTTGTATGACTCTCAATTAGAGACAAACAATACACACCTGTCTCTAATTGAGAATCATACCAGGCCGAACACAAAACCCCACATAGAAAAACAAACATAGACAAACCCACCCAACTCACGCCCTGACCAACTAAAATGAATACAAAACAAAGGAAAACAGGTCAGGAACGTGACATATATAAAGTTTGCACACCTACTCATTCAAAGGGTTTTTCTTTATTTTTTACTATTTCTACATTGTAGAATAATAGTGAAGACATCAGAACTATGGAATTAGGTAGCAACCAAAAAAGTGTTTAACAAATCAAAATTTATTTTATATTGAGATTCTTCAAAGTAGCCACCCTTTGCCTTGATGACAACGTTGCACACTCTTGGCATTCTCTCAACCAGCTTCACCTGGAATGCTTTTCCAAAAGTCTTGAAGGATTCCCCATGTATACTGAGCACTTGTTGGCTGCTTTTCCTTCACTCTGTGGTCCAACTCATCCCAAAACATCTCAATTGGGTTGAGGATAGGTGATTGTGGAGGCCAGGTCATCTGATGCAGCACTCAATCACTGTATTTCTTGGTCAAACAGCCCTAACACTGCCTGGAGGTGTGTTGGGTCATTGTCCTGTTGAAAAATGAATGAAAGTCCCACTAAGCGCAAACCAGATGAGATGGCGTATTGCTGCAGAATGCTGTGGTAGCCATGCTGGTTAAGTGTAAAATAAAATCACTGACCGTGTCACCAGCAAAGCACCCCCACACCATCACATCTCTTCATCCATGCTTTACATGTGGAGGTCATCCGTTCACCTACTCTACGTCTCACAAAGACACGGAGGTCGAAACAAAAATGTCAAATTTGGACTCATCAGACCAAAGGACAGATTTCCACCGGTCTCATGTCCATTGCTCGTGTTTCTTGGCCCAATCAAGTAATTTCTTCTTATTGGTGTCCTTAGTAGTGGTTTCTTTGCAGCAATTCGACCATGAAGGCCTGATTCACTCGGTCTCCTCTGAACAGTTGATGTTGATGTGTCTGTTACTTGAACTCTGTGAAGCATTTATTTGGGCTGCCATTTCTGAGCCATTTCTGAGTCTGGTAATGAACTTATTCTCTGCGGCAGAGGTAACTTTGTGTCTTCCTTTCCTGTGGCGGTCTTCACGAAAGCCAGTTTCATCATAGCGCTTGATGGTTTTTGCGACTGCCCTTGAAGAAACTTTGAAAGTTCTTGAAATGTTCCGGATTGACTGATCTTCATGTCTTAAAGTAATGGACTGTCATTTCTCTTTGCTTATTTGAGCTGTTCTTGCCATGATATTGACTTGGTCTTTTATCAAATAAGGATATCTTCTGTATACCACCCCTACCTTGTCACACCACAACTCAAACGCACTAATAAGGAAAGAAATTCCACAAATTAACTTTTAAGAAGGCACATCTGTTAATTAAAATGCATTCCAGGTGACTACCTCATGAAGCTGGTTGAGAGAATGCCAAGAGTGTGCGACGCTGTCATCAAGGCAAAGGGTGGCTAATTTAAGGAATCTAAAATATATTATGATTTGTTTAACACTTTTTTTGGTTACTACATGTTTCCATGTGTGTTATTTCATAGTTTTAATGTCTTCACTTTTATTTTTACAAATAGTAAAATAAAGAAAAACCCTTGAATGAGTAGGTGTGTCCAAACTTATATATATATATATATATATATATATATATATATATGTATATGTATATGTATATATATATATGTATATGTATATGTATATATATATATATGTATGTATGTATGTATGTATGTATGTATGTGTGTGTGTGTATAAATATATATGTATGTGTGTGTATAAATAAATAATAATTTTAATAATAATTAAAACATTTTGGGGAAATAGCGGCAGTTGTGTGCACTGCCGTTAATACCGTATACACCGGTATGGTACAGGAACGGTTTGAAAATCTGCATACAGCCCAACCCTAGCCGCAACTCAGCACGGGTTGTGAACACTGTTGTCAGCTAACATAATGATGCACCCAGCTCATTGGTTTGACATGTGTGGGTGGGTGGCAAAGCACGGCACAGGGACACAGACAAAATATGCTCGCACAGCTATTCCGGGCGTCCTTTTCAGGCATCACTGAAACCTTGAATGGGATTGAAAGAGACAGAGATTATTATATATATATATCTCATTCATTAGTCAGTTGGTTGGTTAGCTGTACTATAGGTAGGAAACATTGCTAGCTGTCAGAAAGGGACGGACATCAATAAATGTTGTTGTGACAGAACGTTTTGATTTAAGAGGAGGAACAGCCTTAAACACATTTCATATCCGCTGGTGTGCTGTGACTCAATATGTTTGAAATGCTGTACGCTGAGAATACATTGGACCAGTGTCCGAACTCACAACATTCATGTGAAGGTCGGGGTTGTCAATGGTTACCGCCCAAATCATCATACCTCACAGGGCATTGATAGAAAAGGAAAGGTATTTCACATCATTATTTCTCAGTAGCATCTGAAGGTGAAGGCCTCAACATAATGTTTTGGTGTGAAGAACCTTTGATTTCAAAATAATGTTATTTCTTCATCCCCACACATGGCTGAGAATGTTGTTTGAGGATTTTATTTTTCTTTCTCTCTCTGTGTGTTTCTCTCTCACTCTTCTAAGATGCTTTGATTTGAAGCGGGGTCGGTAGTGTAGCGAGGAGGAGGAGGACGAGGTGAACACACACACACACACCTAAAAAAAAAAACTTACCTAAGTGCTGTAGTGTAGCGAGGAGGAGGAGGACTGGGAGCCACCAGCCCACGCAGGCAAAGCTGTGAATACTGTGCATTCAAGATTGAATCCTCCCCCGTCCTTTGGCTGTTCTAGCAGCTTCCCTCCATAGACCAGCCGAAAGCCTCACCTCACCATCAGGCTCCAGTCCTCAGCCTCAACCAACCAAGCATTCAAGGAGATTTGAACCCTTCTCTCTCTTATAAACAACACAGATGTTTGTCTTGTTCTTCTTAGTGAGATAAACATGTTCTTAACCAACCCAGAACTGTAGATATGGTACTGAATATAATCAGCTGACACAGTAAGCACAGAGTGTGGTGGTTTGATGGTTATGAAGACGGAGTTTGGGCGCCGAGTCAAGCCCCCCCCCCCCACCTATGCATCTATCCGCTCAAGAACAGTACATATACACTAATACACACACAATACTAAATACACATTCAAAGCTAAGCATGTTTCAGAGACAGAGAAGCGTCTGGAATTTCTTCTCTCTGGCATCAGCCTCCCACAGACTTCCTCAAACCTCTAATTTTCTCTGCAGTGGAAGAATTGTGATGAACGCTAGTCTGTAGTGCAGCTGAATTTTAAAAAGCCACACACACCCACGCTCGATATCACTACTGCAAGCATCATTATCCTAAACTTTGCTCTGTAGCCCCCTTCTGCTGTGTGTGACTGTCTCTGTTTATTGGTCTTTTTACTTATTCATGTGCCTACATTAATTCTGTGTAAATGCACAACGGACAGAATTATATTAATAAGTCTGCCACATTGATTATTGAATTGACCTGTCAGTGTGCAATCAATGACCCAGTTGATCTTTTATTTCCTCCAGATTGGTAGGTTAGGGGTAGAGATTTGTTTATATTTTGGTGCTGTGTGCGTGGGTGGGTTTGTCTGGGTGGAGAATTGTTGGCTGTACACTGTGTGGGAATGTGTGTGTGAGTAGTGTTTGATGCACATATTGCTGTAGTGTAGGAGGATGAGGAGGAAACACACTCATTAAATGCAAGATGGCGCTGATAGACATGGCCGCTCTGTTTCTGGTTCCTAAGCAACCTTGCATTATTAATATTATTATTATTTATATTTTTTACATTTTTCTTCTCACATTATTAGCCGAGAAAGTTTTTTGCATTATTACATACAGCCAGGAAGAACTTTTGGACATCAGAGCGGTGGTAACTCACCAGCAATACAAATTTCCTGAATTGGATCCTTTGTTCGTACCCCCCAAGGCGATTGAACTTATCCCAGAGGCTGCTCCAAGACGCCGCCGGCGAAAGAAGAGGTTTTCAGATTGGACTTTTTTCAGAGTATATTACTCGCTAATGTTCAGTCCCTGGACAATAAAGTAGACGAGCTCAGGGCGAGAATCTCCTTCCAAAGAGACATCAGGGACTGTAACATACTCTCTTTCATGGAATCATGGCTCTCTCCAGATGTACTGTCCCCGTCCATACATTCAGCTGGGTTCTCAGTACATTGTGCAGGTAGGAATAAAGAACTCTCCGGGAAGAAAGGCAGAGGTGTATGTTTCACAATTAACTGCTCGTGGTGTGATTGTGGTAACATACAGGAACTCAAGTCCTTTTGTTCACACGACCTAGAATCGGGTGTTCTTCCCACTGTGACGATTAAAACCTAATCAAACCCAAAAATGTGGATAGATGGGAACATTCGAGCAAAACTGAAAGCTCAAACCACCGCATTTAACCACGGCAAGGTGACTGGGAATATAGTTGAATACAAACAGTCCAGTTATGCCCTCTAAGGCAATCAAACAGGCAAAACGATAGACACCAAACATATGTAGCAGGGACTCCAGACGATCATGGATTACATAGGGAAAACCAGCTACGTCGCAGACACCGACGTCTTGCTTCCGGCAGACAAGTTAAATATCTTCTTAGCCCCGCTTTCAGGTTAACATAGTGCCGAGGACGCGGGCCGCTCCCATAGACTGTGAGCTCTCGTTCTCCGTGGCCAACGTGAGTAAGAAATGTTTAAGCATGTTAACCCTCGCAAGGCTGCTGGCCCAGACGACATCCCTAAACCAGCTGGCTGGAGTGTTTACGGACATATTCCATCTCTCCCTATTGCAGTCTGTTGTCCCCACTTGCTTCAAGATGTCCACCATTGTTCCTGTACGCAAGAAAGCAAAGGTAACTGAACTAAATTGCTATCATCCAATAGTAGAGGTTGACATGGGAACAGGACTCCCGTGGGTCTTGTGGGATTCTGGCAGGAATGGGAGTGAAGTTCTAGAGTCAAGTTCGGGACAGGATCAACAGTCTACATCAACGGGCAGTACAGGAATAGTTGTAAAGGTGAGTTTTTTTCAGTATAAATATGTAATGGGTGGAACATTTCATAAAAACAACAACTGTGTAGCCTAGGCCTAATATAGTTTACTTAAAAAAATATATATAAAAAATGTATTACCCCCTTCCGTTAACTCACTCTTGCGCCTCACTCCAGTTGTAGCCAGTCACTACGCTACCTCAGATGCCAACCTACATTAGTAGGCTAAATTAAGAAGACTTCAATAGAGGATTTGCAATGTCTTGTTGCAGCCAAGGACCCATCATTAACATTAGAGCTAAGGATAGAGCGATGTTTTAAATGCTGTAAAAAATGCTTTAATCAAATAGGCTCCCAACCGGGAAAGTGGGACAAGCGACCTGAAGCGGCATAGCTGCTCTACTCCTAACAACTTTACTGTCAAGCCTGCTGGGATCTCTGTCCTCATCCTCCAGCCTAAATCAATCTATATTTAGGTCATTTAGAATACACTCTTATCCAGGCGACTCACGCCTACAGTCAGTGCATTTAACGAAAATAGTTAAGACAACCACGTATCACTTATTGCATTACTGAAATTATTTTTAACACTTCCTTAACAAACACAATAGCCTTCATATTTCTGCGCGCAAAAATGAGCACGGGACGAGACTGACTTTTATCGGGAATGGACAGGAAAGTTCAGGGGTTATAGAACTATTGCGAGATCAGTACAGGGAAAAAATGAACAGACGGGACAGGAATTAATTTTCACTCCTGTGTCAACTTTTTACCCCGTAGCACTCACTTCTGTCATCATGAAGTGCTTTGAGAGGCTAGTTATCATGTCACCTCCACCTTACCTGACACCCTAGACCTGCATACTGCCCCAATAGATCCACGGATGATGCAATCGCCATTGCACTGTACACTGCTCTATCCCATCTGGACAAGAGGAATACCTATGTAAGAATGGGGCGGCAGGTAGCCTAGTGGTTAGAGCGTTGGACTAGTAACCGAAAGGTTGCAAGATGGAATCCCCGAGCTGACAAGGTAAACATCTGTCGTTCTGCCCCTGAACAAAGCAGTTAACCCACTGTTCCTAGGCTGTCAATGAAAATAAGAATTTGTTCTTAACTGACTTGCCTAGTTAAATAAAGGTAAAATCATTAAAAAAATGTTGTTCATTGACTACAGCTCAGCCTTCAATAACATAGTACCCTCCAAGCTCATCATTAAGCTTGGGGCCTTGGGTCTGAACCTTTCCCTGTGCAACTTGCCCCTGTAATGGGCCGCCCCCAGGTGGTGAAGATGGGCAACAACACCTCCCCTACCCTGATCCTCAACACAGGGGACCCACAAGGGTGTGTGCTCAGCCCCCTCCTGCACTCTCTGTTCACCCATGACTGCATGGCCACGCATGCACTCCAACTCAATAATCAAGTTTGTAGTTGACCTAACAGTGGTAACAGCCTGATTACCAACAATGACAAGGCAGCCTACAGGAAAGAAGTGAGGTCCCTGGCGGAAGGGTGAAAATAACCTCTTCCCTCAACGTCAACAAAACAGATGAGCTGATCGTGGACTTCAGGAGACGGCAGAGGGAGCACGCACTCATCCACATCGACGGGCGGCTGTGGAGAGGGTGAAAAGCTTCATGTTCCTCGGGGTACACATCAATGACAATCTGAAATGATCTACCCACTCAGACATGGTCTACCCACACGTGGCTATGAGTACTGAACGAAAGGAAAGTTTTACTTCAAGTAGAATTTGTTTTCTACTTATCAGTCTCCAGTAGTAGCTAGCATCGCATAGGCTAGCTATCGTGTAACCTAAAGCCTTGAAGCGTGGGCTAACGTTCCGCTGACATTCAGCAAGTGTGGAGGCGGCTCTAGCACCTCTGCGAATCAGGGGACTAAGTCTCCCCCTACATAAACGATTACCTGCTTTGCTCCCCGTCAGAGGAGCAAGCAGTGTGAGACACGGTAGATAAAACCAGATAAAGATCTGTTTGGTGCCCATACGGAATCGAATACCAAGACATCAAGCTGGATTCTCTCTCTTATCGGGCTACACTATTGAACGGCCGCATTACGACGTACACAACGTCACCTCCAATCTAAAGATAGCAGTAACCTCAGAATGTCTCTCGGCTCTGCATCACAGGAAAAGCCCCTAGAACTTCCGCTAGGGGTAGTATCAAATCACATCTTATTGGTCACATACACATATTTAGCAGATGTTATTGGTCACATACACATAGTTAGCAGATGTTATTGGTCACATACACATAGTTAGCAGATGTTATTGCGGGTGTAGCAAAATGCTTGTGTTCCTAGCTCCAACAGTGCAGTAATATCTAATAATTCACAACAATACGCACACATCTAAAGTAAAGAAATATGTAAATATTAGGACGAGCAATGTCGGAGTGCCATTGACTAAAATACAGTAGAATAGAATACAGTATATACATATGAAATGAGTAAAGCAGTATGTAAACATCATTATTAAAGTGACTAGTGTTCCATTATTAAAGTCACCAATTGTTCCATGTCTATGTATATAGGGCAGCAGCCTCTAAGGTGCCGGGTTGAGTAACCGGGTGATAGCTGGCTAGTGATGGCTATTTAACAGTCTGATGGCTTTGAAATATAAGCTGTTTTATATTTCAATGAGGAAGGTGGTGACGACAGACGCATCCTTCCCAGGATGGGGTGCAGTCCACGAGGGAAGAATAGTAAACAGTGTGGTCCTCACTAGGGCTGTTACAGTGACCGTATTACCGCCACATTGGCAGTCACGAGTCATGACCTCAGTCAATTTCCACGTGACTGTTGAGTCATGGTAACTAGGCTTCTCCAAAACTGGGCTCTGATGCCTTTGATCGTAGCTGATGGCCTGGTACTCCGGGCTCTATTGTCCCTCCAATCAGTCTGACATCAATGCAAACGCTATTGAATATCTAATCAAACACTTCTTGAGCGCCCTGGCATTCAGAGTTTGAATGGAATAAGTTCACCTGTTGTGCAGCAAGAGCCAGCTTCTCATAGCTGGTTGATGCATGGAATGAGTGTTCCTGTAAACCCATGTTGTGCAACTTTTCTATAGGCTATGCTATAAAATTGCATGAGAGAACTGTGGTACACATCACTGAGTACCACTCATCATATTTTCAAGCATGGTGATGGCTGCATCATGTTATGGGTGTGCTTGTCATCGACAAGAACTAGGGAGGTTTTTTTAGGATAAAAATAAACGTAATAGAGCTAAGCAAAGGCAAAATCGTAGAGGAAAACCTGGTTGTCTGCTTTCCAACAGACACTGGGAGACAAATTCACCTTTCAGCAGGACAGTCACCTAAAACACATGGTCAAATATACACTGGAGTTGCTTACCAAGAATCATCCTGAGTGTCCTAGTTACAGTTATGACTTAAATCTATTGCAAGACTTGACAGTGGCTGTCTAGCAGTGATCAACAACCAACTTGATAGAGCTTGAAGAAATGTAAAAAGAATAATGTGCAAATATTGTACAATCCAGGTGTGCAAAGTTCTTAGACTTACCCTGAAAGAATCACAGCTGTAATCGCTGTTAAACATGTATTGACTCAGGGGTGTGAATACTTATGTAAATTAGATATTTCTGTATTTAATTTTCAATACGTTTGCAAAAATGTCTAAAAGCATGTTTTCACCTTGGAACATTCACGCGAAGGTCTACCACCATCAGTACTGTGCCTAATATATGAAGAAATAATAGTTCATCAACATTTTAAGCTAAACATTATGATCTGTTCCATGAACCTTATTAACTGAAACGTTGTTTACAGTGCATTCAGAAAGTATTCAAACCACTTCCCTTTTTCCACATTTAGTTACATTACAGCCTTATTATGAAATATTAATTTTTTTCGGCATCAATCTCAACACAATAGCCCATAATGACAAAGGGAAAACAAGTTTTAGATTGTATTTAAAAAAAAATATGTATTACAAATAAAAACGGATACCTTATAAGTACTATGAGAATTTAAATTGCGCCCTGTTTCCATTGATCATCCTTGAGATGTTTCTACTACTTGGAGTCCATCTGTGGTAAATTCAATTGATTGGACATGATGTGGAAAGTCACACCTGTTTATATAAGGTCCTACAGTTGACAGTGCATGTCAGAGCAAAAACCAAGCCATGAGGTCGAAGGAATTGTCCGTAGAGCTCCAAGACAGGATTGTGTCGAGGCAGAGATCTAGGGAAGGGTACCAAAACATTTCTGCAGCATTGAAGGTCCCCAAGAACACTGAACTCCATTATTCTTAAAGGGAAAAAGTTTGGAACCACCAAGACTCTTCATAGAGCTGGCCGCCCGGCCAAACTGAGCAATCAGGGGAGAAAGGCCTTGGTCAGGGAGGTGACCAAGAACCCGACGGAGATGGGAGAACCTTCCAGAAGGACAACCATCTCTGCAGCACTCCACCAATCAGGCCTTTATGGTAGAGTGGCTAGACAGAAGCCACTCCTCAGTAAAAGGCACATGACAGCCCACTTGTAGTTTGCCAAAAGGCATCTAAAGGACTCTCGGTCCATGAGAAACAAGATTTTCTGTTCTGATGAAACCAAGATTGAACTCTTTTGCCTGAATGCCTAGTGTCACGTCTGGAGGAAACCTGCACCATCCCTACGGTGAAGCGTGTTGGTGGCAGCATCATGCTGTGAGGAGATTTTTCAGTGGCAGGGACTGGGAGATTAGACTAAAATACTTGAAAATACTACTTAAGTATTCTTTGGTGGCATCTGTACATTACTTTACTATTTATATTTTTGACTACTTTTACTTCACTACATTCCTAAAGAAAATTCTGTACTTTTTAGTTACTTCATACATTTTCCCTGATAACCAAAAGTACTCGTTACATTTTGAATGGTTAGCAAGACAGAAAAATTGTCTAATTCACATACTTATCAAGAGAACATACCTCATCATCCCTACTGCCTCTGATCTGGCAGACTCACCTAACACATGCTTCGTTTGTAAATGATTTCTGAGTGTTGGAGCGTGTCCCTTGCTATCTGTAAATTTAAAAAACAAAATTATGCTACCTGGTTTGCTTTATATAAGGAATTTGAAAATAATCATACTTTTTCTTTTACCTTTGATACTTAACTATATTTTAGCAATTACATTTACTTTTGATGCTAAAATATATTTAAAACAAAACACTTTGACTTTTACTCAAGTAGGATTTTACTGGGTAACTCACATTTACTTGAGCCATTTTCTATTAGGGTATCTTTACTTTTACTCAAGTATGACAATTGGGTACTTTTTCCACCACTGGAAGTGAGTTTACACAATGCCTGCTTAAAAATAATTGGGTATATGGCGTATACCCTCCACTACACCACGGACAGTAGAGAAACATCCTCTGTTATGATGTTTTATGAAGGGAGCGTGTCACCTACGGCCAGTCTCCAAGCCTTTAGTCCCGTTTTGTGACCTATTGTGCGGATTACAAAAAAAAATTAACTGAAATCCTTTGTTACCAGCAAAAATATTGTAATCAGATTACAGATAGTATCGAAACACGAGATGATTACTTTTTCTCAATGCCATCCAAATCAGCATTGAAAAGGGACGTTTAAGTTTGTTTCCGCCTGAGCGAGTCTCATCACAAGTCAGAGTCCACTATGATGACACACCAAATGCGTTTTGATGGATCTCAGGAAAGGAGCAGGAATAAGCTTTTGTAGGCTACAGTCCAAGCTATGTCTTCCAATGGTGAGACTGCTGTCGACATCCAAAGATTATCCAACTTGAATAAACGCTTGGAGGTAAGGACGACAGCAGTGGTGTAGCCTACGAGTGATATGGATATCACTTATAATTGATAACTATATAGCGCATTGATGTGAATCAACCTGCTGCTGTCTCATTGAGCTATTTGCACCTTATGGATTGTGGTTGTTGTGGATGGCTGTTCACATATATGTATTTTAACTGAATTTTTTTTGAATTTAAGAAGTTTAGTCTGCCTGTCAATTATTGATTTTGTGACCAGTGGACAGCCATTGTAAAATGTGCTCTTGCAACAGCTGAATAATACTGATCCCAGCATATGGAATAAAAGTTTGTGGGAGTTCTACCCTTCTAAACTCCTACATGGTATTGTGCTCCATACTGTCAAAAATGAGTTTAATTTAAGGAGACCTAGAGTCAGACTTGTATTGCTCAATCTAATTTGTGCTGATGAACATATTTTTTATAGGCCTAATGGACACATGCTCAAACTTTCACACTTTTGATAGACCTTAAACAGTAGCAAATTATCGCGATATCTAAGTGTCACCAACAAAAACGTTAACAATGGGCCTATAGAAAATGCATCGTATGGCATCCATTTTTCAAATGCAAATAGCACTTCTAGGTGGGGCTCAAAGCATGCCATTCCAAGAGCAATATTTTATTTCAATCTCGACGCAATGAACCCAATCAGTCCTCCATGACAAGAAAATCATAAAGAACAGAGTAGCTAATAAGTCCTTAGTTTTGGGGTTATGCTCAAATTAAACACTTTAACTAATCCATATTTCCAAGTCCTATTCTTGAAGATCAAGGGGTATTAAGTTAATTTGAATGACTGGAAATCTGAGACTTTGGTTTTTAATTTGAAGATAGGTTTACAGCCTAATCGTATTATTATATGCAGTAGAAAGCGTTGGGTTAGAAGAAGCCTACATAACCAACCCATAAAGTAAAATGCAACATCCATTTATGGTCAGCTATGGAAACGCTAACATAGATTTTTCCTGCAATAGATGTCATTCAATTGGTAATATTCATGTTTTTCTTCTTCTAGTTCCTCTTAAAAGTAACTGAAGGTAATCAGATTACGTTACTGAGTTTGTGTAATCCAAGTTACGTTACTGATTACAATTTTGGACAGGTAACTAGTAACTAACGGATACATTTAGAAAATAACCTACCCAACCCTGCCGACCACATTTGCCGACCCTGGTGATGGGGGTTTGAGCCTCGGCTCGGCAACTGTCTGTGCCCTTCCTCACTGTCTCCCTGTACATACCTGTCTCTCTGTGCTTCCTACTGTCCTGTCATGAAAATAATAAAATACAGAAGGAGATCAGACCTACTTTTTTTTTTTACATTTTAAATGACCAGAGGATGGGCGAGTGGCACCTTATAAGGAGGGAGGGGCTCATCTATTTCACCACTTAACCTGTCTGTCTCCGACAGACGTTGTGTGATTGGTTCTTCCTAGTAGTGATCCGCATGGAATGAATCCATAAGTGAGATGTCTCACTCATATTTTTTGAGAACCGAGATTTCCAAAGTAACCTTGAGTTTCTGAAATTCATATAATTGTAATGTACTGTATGGGTTCCATCAGTAGTCAGACTACCACTGTACAGGTGTGTGAGGTCAGTCATTAGCTAGGAGACAAAGTGCATGAGGGATCAACGTCTGTACATATGTAGTTCCTCTGGGTCATAACGATGATGCCGCTAATGGGGATGCTGAATACTGATAGCCATGATGAGTAAGAGACTGTCTCCTCTCCCCTCCTCTCCCACCCAGCCAGGAAGCAGCCTGCTGTTGATTGTCAGTGGAACAGCGTGTGTCTGTCATTTTCACACTGACTCAACTCATCCTAAAACTGAGGGTCGCGAGGAGAGAACACGTCATACATCTGCTAGACTACAGTTGTAGACATTTGTAAGCATCGATGTCCTGGAACCACCAGAATGTTGTCTGTTGGTTGATTTGAGGCTTTGCCTATGAGTTATAGCCTACTGTATAGTATTGGATATATAAAAGGGATAAATTGTGCAGTGTAAGTGTTAGACCCACATTATGTTATATCAGATCAGCCTGTTCAATGAGTAGCACATGAGATGGATAGATAATACTATCATAATACTAAACTGGCAGTTTAATCCTTGCACCCAGTGAAAACCTTTGACTAAAGGGTTAGGAGGGTGCTATTCACAGATTGTATCCCCAGGAAGTAGGATTTCTCTGTGATAGAACTGTGGTAGCTTCACATTCCATTGAGGTTCTCAGCTCGCCTTATTTTACAGTGCCTTAAGATAGTGTTCACACACCTTGACTTTTTCCACATTTTTGTTGTGTTACAACCTGAATTTGAAAAAAAATTAAATTGAGATTTTTGGGGGTCACTGGCCTACACACACACACACAATACCCATAATGTCAAAGTGGATTTTTTTTCTTCTCCAAAATGTTTACAAATTAATAAAACATTTGAAGCTGAAATGTCTTCAGTCAATAAGAATTCAACCCCTTTGTTATGGCAAGCCTGAATAAGTTCAGGAGTAAAAATGTGTTTAACAAGTCACATAATAAGTTGCATGGACTCACTGTGTGCAATATTAGTATTTAACATGATTTTTGAAAGACTACCTCATCTCTCCACACGTACAATTTTCTGTAAGGTCCCTCTGTCGAGCAGTGAATTTCAAACACAGATTAAACCACAAGACCAGGAAGGTTTTCCAATGCTTCGCAAAGAAGGGCACCTATTGGTAGGTGGATAGAAGAAGAAAAAAACATTGAATATCCCTTTGAGCATGGTGAAGTTATTAATTATGCTTTGGATGGTCTATCAATGCACCCAGTCACTACGAAGATACAGGTGTCCTTCCTAACTCAGTTCCTGTAGAGGAAGGAAACCGCTCAGGGGGTTACAGAGTTGAATGGATGTGATTGGAGAAGACTGAGGATGGATCAACAACATTGTAGTAACTCCACATTAATAACCTAATTGACAGAGTGAAAAGGAAGCCTTCACTAAATAAATACAAGATATTTAAAAACTTGCATCCTGTTTGCAACAAGGCACAAAAGTAATATTGCAAAAAAATGTGGCAAAGTAATTCACTTTTTGTCCTGAATAGAAAGTGTTATGTTTGGGGCAAATACAATCCAACACATTACTGAGTACCACTCCCCATATTTTCAAGCATAGTGGTGGCTGCATCATGTTATGGGTATGCTTGCAATTGTTAAGGACTGAGGAGTTTTACAGAATACAAAATAAATGGAATTGAGCCAAGCACAGGCAAAATCCTAGACAAACCTGGTTCAGTCTGCTTTCCACCAGACACTGGGAGATGAATTCCCCTTTTAGCAGGACAATAACCTAAAACACATGGCCAAATCTACACTAGAGGTGATTATCAAGAAGACAGTGAATGTTCCTGAGTGGCCAAGTTACATTTTTGACTTAAATCTACCTGAAAATCTATGGCAAGACCTGAAAATGGTTGTCTAGCAATTTGAGCTTGAAGAATTTTGAAAAGAATAAATGGGCAAATGTTCCACAATCCAGGTGTGGAAAGCTCTTAGAGACTTACTTAGAGACTTATTTATTTATTTATCTTGCTCTTTTTTTACCCCAGTATCTCTACTTGCACATTCATCTTCTGCACTTTCTACCATTCCAGTGTTTAATTGCTGTATTGTAATTACTTTGCCACCATGGCCTATTTATTGCCTTACCTCTCTTATCCTACCTCATTTGCACATGGAGTATATAGATTTTTCTACTGTATTATTGATTGTACGTTTGTTTATTCCCTGTGTAACTCTGTGTTGTTGTATTCGTTGAACTGCTTTGCTTTATCTTGGCCAGGTTGCATTTGCAAATGAGAACTCGTTCTCAACTAGCCTATCTGGTTAGATAAAGGTGAAATAAAATAAATAAAAAAGAGACAGCTGTAAACACTGCTAAAGGTGCTTCTACCAAGTATTGACTCAGGGTTGTGAATACTTATATATTTCATTTTCAACACATTTGCAAAAATGTCTGAAAACAGATTTTCACTTTGTCATTATGGGGTATTGTGTGTAGTTGGGTGATACTTTTTTGTATCGATTTTGAATTCAGGCTGTAACACAAAATGTGGAATAAGTCAAGGGGTATGAAAACTTTCTGAAGGCACTGTAAAATCACCTCACTACCTGCTCACCCTCTGGCTTCTCTCCTATTGTCGTCATGACTCTCAACTCAGTGCAAACTGGCTGCATGCTCTAGATTCTCATCCTCGGCAGAGCAGAGCTACCTAGACTGTTAAAGGGTGGGCTTATGTAACAGAACAGAAGCCTTTGAACAGTGTCTCAAGCAGCAGTTGCCCTAGAAGAAGACTGGATCCAACAGTAGTCAGAGGGATGTGACTGCCCTCTGGTGGTGAGATGTGAAATGCCAGGCAGGAGCAGTACATAGTAGAGAGAGAGAGAGAGAGCGAGAGGGCCATAATTAGATTTTATATAACTATTTAATTAGACCTGTGCTGAATTAAATGCAGGAGATGCTATTTCCCTGAAGATAGCCCAAAGCCCTCAAGTTGGTTCAAAGTGAAAACTGTCTTCTTTCAGAGAGGGATATTTATTTCTGACAGATTCCATAATTTAATTGGAGGTACAGTTTGCAGACTGTAAATATACATTTCTTTTTAGGGAGTTAGTTTGCCAGACCAATACTGTCTTTTACTTCTATTTCATTGGTAATTGAAATTCATTTGGCTGTCTAAACATTCATTCCCTAGGCCTAACATAGTTATTAAGAACAAAATGAGATGCTGTGCATGATGATGCATGTCTTGATTTTTTTTGGACTTTATTACTTATTTGCATTACTTCTGAAGTAAGACGACACTTTCTAGAGTTTTCTCATTCCCTCTCCCACCACCACTTCTAATACTGACAAAAGCATTGCTGTTGGTAATGATGACACTTAAACAATATACAGTGGCTTGCGAAAGTATTCACCCCCTTGGCATTTTTTCAATTTTATTGCCTTACAACCTGGAATTAAAATGTATATTTTAGGGGGGTTTGTATCATTTGATTTACACAACATGTCTAGCACTTTGAAGATGCAAAATATTATTTATTGTGAAACAAACAAGAAATAGCACAAACTGAACTTGAGCTTGCGTAACTATTCACCCCCCCCCCCCCAAAGTCAAGCCACCTTTTGCCACAATTACAGCTTCAAGTCTCTTGGGGTATGTCTCTATAAGCTTGGCACATCTAACCGCTGGGATTTTTGCCCATTCTTCATGGCATAACTTCTCCAGTTCCTTCAAGTTGGCTGGGTTCCACTGGTATACAGCAATCTTTAAGTCATACCACAGATTTTCAATTTGATTGAGTTCTGTGCTTTGACTAGGCCATTCCAAAACATTTAATGTGTACCCTTAAACCACTCAAGTGTTGCTTTAGCAGTATGCTTAGGGTCATTGTCCTGCTGGAAGGTGAACCTCAGTCCCAGTCTCAAATCTCTGGACGACTGAAACCGGTTTCCCTCAAGAATTTCCCTATATTTTGCGCCATCCATCATTCCTTCAATTCTGACAAGTTTCCCAGTCCCCGCTGATGAAAACGTCTTCAGTCAATAAGAATTCAACGCCTTTGTTATGGAAAGCCTGAATAAGTTTAGGAGTAAAAATGTGTTTGACAAGTCACATAATGTGTGCAATATTAGTATTTAACATGATTTTTGAAAGACTACCTCATCTATCCACACATACAGGTCCCTCTGTCGAGCAGTGCATTTCAAACACAGATTCAACCACAAAGACCAGAAAGGTTTTCCAATGCTTCGCAAAGAAGGGGACCTATTGGTAGATGGATAGAAGAAGAAAAAAACATTGGATATCCCTTTGAGCATGGTGAAGTTATTAATTATGCTTTGGATGGTCTATCAATGCACCCAGTCACTACGAAGATACAGGTGTCCTAACTCAGTTGCTGGACAGGAAGGAAACCGCTCAGGGATTTCACCATGAAGCTAATGGTGACTTTAAGACGTTACAGAGTTGAATGGATGTGATAGAAGACTGAGGATGTATCAACATTGTAGTAACTCCACATTACTAACCTAATTGACAGAGTGAAAAGGAAGCCTTCACAAAATAAATACAAAATATTTGAAAACTTGCACCCTGTTTGCAACAAGGCACTAAAGTAATACTGCAAAAAAAAATTGCAAATTAACTTTTTGTCCTGAATACAAAGTGTTGTGTTTGGGGCAAATACAATCCAACACATTACTGAGTACCACTCCCCATATTTTCAAGCATAGTGGTGGATGCATCATTTTATGGGTATGCTTGTAATTGTTAAGGACTGAGGAGTTTTACAGGATACAAAATAAATGGAATTGAGCTAAGCACAGGCAACAGGTTTCCCTCAAGAATTTCCCTGTATTTAGCACCATCCATCATTCCTTAAATTCTGACCAGTTTCCCAGTACCTGCCGATGGAAAAACATCCCCACAGCATGATGCTACCACCACCATGCTTCACTGTGGGGATAGTGTTCTCGGGGTGATGAGAGGTGTTGGGTTTGCGCCAGACAGTGTTTTCCTTGATGGCAAAAAAGCAAAACTTTTGTCTAATCTGACCATAATACCTTTTTCCATGTGTTTGGGGAGTCTCCCACGTGCCTTTTGGCAAACACCAAACATGTTTGCTTATTTTGTTCTTCAAGCAATGGCTTTTTTCTGGCCTCTTTTCCATAAAGCCCAGCTCTGTGGAGTGTACGGCTTAACTTCTTGCGAATATAGGGGGTGCTGTTTCGACTTAGCATAAATCGGTCTCCAGATTAAACTGCCTAGTACTCAATTCTTGCTCGTACAATATGCATATTATTATTATTATTGGATAGAAAACACTCTCTAGTTTCTATAGCCGTTGGAATTATGTCTCTGAGTGAAACAGAACTCCTTCTACAGCACTTTTCATGACAGGGAGTGAGATTTCAGAAATCTTGGCCCCTGTTTCCAGGTCAGTTGTAATGTCCCTGTAAATGCTATGGGGAAACAAACACTGCCTACGTCTTCCTCTAGATGTCAGTAAGTGGTGACGCTTTGAATGGAGTCGATTGCGCAATCAGGGCCTGTATAAAAGACCAATGACCGGAAGTACATTTCTTTTCGTCTCTGCGCCTGACGCACGATGGACGTCGGACTTGCCTCCTTCCAAGCTGTTGTTTAGCCAGTAATATTTCTCCGGTCATGTTTTTACTCGTTATAGGTGTTAAAAACATCATACGGTAGTTAATTTAAACCGTTTTATAGCAATTTATATCCGTTTAGGGCGATTTTATGGCATTTCTGTGTGACGCACTTCGAGGAGCTGAGCACTTTTCTAGTGCATGGTGAACGTTAGTGGCCATTTCGACGGGAAAAGAGGACATCTTTCGACCAAAAGACGATTAGACCGGAGAAAGGATTCATTGCCCAAGATTCTGATGGCAGTTCAGCTAATAGTAATAACTATTTATGATGATAAATCGTTGTTCTGTCGAAAAATGTTAAACGCTTATGCCGCCATTTTCTTTGGGGTAGCTTCGCTTTGGCGCAACCTGTATTGAAAAGTAAGGATAATTTAAAAAATGTAATTCAGCGATTGCATTATGAACTAAATTGTCTTTCAATCGCTGTCCACCCTGTATTTTTTAGTCAAGTTTATGAGTATTTATGTATAAGACTAGATCACTGTCCAATATGGAGCCCGACATTTTCTGACCAGCTTGGCTACTTTTCTCATTGTATAACCACGATTTTGGTGGCTAAATATGCACATTTTCGAACAAACTCTATATGTATGTTGTAATATGATGTTACAGGAGTGTCATCTGAAGAATTCTGAGAAGGTTAGTGAAAAAATTTATACATTTTGGTGGTGATAATGCTATCGCTCTTTTTGCCGTGAATCAATGCTGGGGTAATGTTTGCACATGTGCTATGCTAATATAACGATTTATTGTGTTTTCGCTGTAAGACACTTAGAAAATCTGAAATATTGTCTGGATTCACAGGATCTGTGTCTTTCAATTAGTGTACGCTGTGTATTTTTAAGAAATGTTTTATGATTAGTAATTAGGTAATACACGTTGCTCTCTGTATTTATTCTAGTCGAGTTGTGATGGTGGGTGCAATTGTAAACTATGATTTCTACCTGAAATATGCACATTTTTCTAACAAAACCTATCCTATACAATAAATATGTTATCAGACTGTCATCTGATGAGGTTTTTTCTTGGTTAGTGGCTATCAATATCTTTATTTGGCCGAATTGGTGATAGCTACTGGTGGTGAGAAAAAATGGTGGACAAAGAAAAATTGTGTTTTTTGCTAACGTGGTTAGCTAATAGATTTACATATTGTGTCTTCCCTGTAAAACATTTTACAAATCAGAAATGATTGCTGGATTCACAAGAAGTGGATCTTTTATCTGGTATCTTGGACTTGTGATTGAATGATATTTAGATGCTACTATTTAATTGTGACGCTATGCTAGCTATGCTATTCAGCTTTTTTACTGGTGGGGGAGGTGGGGGTGCTCCCGGATCCGGGTTTCTGAGTCGGTAGATTAAGTGATTTGCCTGGTTAAATAAAAAAACGATCTTGCTGGTATGATTGGATAGAGTGAAGCCGTATTTCTCTGTCCACTCGCTTCATACATTGAACAAAAATATAAACGCAACAATTTTACTGAGGTACAGTTCATAAAATTAAATCAGTCATTTGAAATAAATTCAATAGGCCCTAATCTATGGATTTCACATGACTGGGAATACAAATATGCATCTGTTGGTCACAGACACCTTCAGAAAAAGGTAGGGGCGTGGATCAGAAAACCAGTCAGTATTTTGTGTGAACACCATTTGCCTCTTGCAGCAGCGTGACACATCTCCTTCGCATAGAGTTGATCAGGCTGTTAATTGTGGCCTGTGGAATGTTGTCCCACTCCTCTTCAATGGCTGTGCAAAGTTGCTGGATATTGGCGGGAACTGGAACACGCTGTCGTACACGTCGATCCTGAGCATCCCAAACATGCTCAATGGGTAAAATGTCTGGTGAGTATGCAGGCCATGGACAAACTTTGACATTTTCAACTTCCAGGAATTGTGTCCAGATCCTTGCGACATGGGGGCCATGCATTATCATGCTGAAACATGCGGCGGATGAATGGCACGTCAATGGCCCTCAGGAGCTCATCACTGTATTTCTGTGCATTCAAATTGCCATTAATAAAATGTAATTGTGTTTGTAGCTTATGCCTGCCCATACGATAACGCCACCGTCACCATGGGGCACTCTGTTCACAACCTAGACATTAGCAAATCACTCGCCCACACAAAGCCATACAGCGCAGTACAGTTGAAACTGGGATTCATCCGTGAAGAGCACACTTCTCCAGTGTGCCAGTGGCCATCAAAGGTGAGCATTTGCCCAGTGAAGTCGGTTACAACACCAAACTGCAGTCAGATCAAGACACTGGTGAGGACAACAAGCACACAGATGAGCTTACCTGAGACGGCTTCTGACAATTTGTGCAGAAATTCTTTGGTTGTGCAAACACACAGTTTCACCAGCTGTCCGGGTGGCTAGTCTCCAACAATTCCATATGTGAAGATGCCAGAGGTCCTGGCCTGGAGTGGTTACATGTGGTCTGCGGTTGTGAGGACAGTTGGACGTACTGCCAAATTTTCAAAAACATCGTTGGAGGCGGCTTATGGTAGAGAAATTAACATTAAATTATCTGGCAACAGTTTTGGTGGACATTCCTGCAGTCAGCATGCCAATTGCACTCTCCCTCAAAACGTGTGGCATTGTGTTGTGTGACAAAACTACACACTTTAGAGTGGCCTTCTATTGTTCCCAGCACAAGGTGCATCTGTGTAATGATCATGCTGTTTAATCAGCTTCTTGATATGTCACACTTGTCAGGTGGATGGATTATCTTGGCAATGGAGAAATGCTCCCTAGCAGGGATGTAAACACATTTCTGGTGGAACATTTCTGGAATATTTTATTTCAGCTCATGTTGCGTTTATATTTAAGTTAAGTGTAATTTCACCCGTTCACCTTCACTTCTCTGTTTTGGTCTGATCATTCAGACTGCTGACGCCTCCTGTTAGCCTGCAATTATGATAAATCAAATGGCAAGGATGTTTGCTATCAAGCTATCAATGTACATTATATCAAGTGGGGTGAGGGTAGGGAAAAAATATGAAATGCAGATGTGCATTCGGACTGATAGCAAACTTGTCAGCCTGCTGCAAGTTGAGGACAAACAGACACAGGTCAGACATGAACTAATCTGCAGCTTGTTTGGTCTTTAAAAGGGCAGGTATATACAGTGTATTCAGACCCCTTTACTTTTTTAAAACATTTTGTTACGTTACAGCCTTATTCTAAACTGGATTAATTTGTTTTTTCCCCCACATCAATCTACACACAATACCCCATAATGACAAAGCCAAAACAGGTTTTTAGAAGAAGAAAAAAAACTGAAATATCACCTTTAAAAAAAGTATTCAGAACCTTTACTCAGTGCTTTGTTGGAGCACCTTTGGCAGCGATTACAGCCTCGAGTCTTTTTGGGTATGATGCTACAAGCTTGGCACACCTGTACGTGGGGAGTGTCTACCATTCTTCTCTGCAGATCCTTTGAAGCTCTGTCAGGTTGGATGGGGAGCGTCGCTGCACACCTATTTTCAGGTCTCTCCAGAGATGTTCGATCGGGATCAAGTCCGGGCTCTGGCTGGGCCACTCAAGGACATTCAGAGACTTGTCCCGAAGCCACTCCTGCCTTGTCTTGGCTGTGTGCTTAGGGTTGTTGTCCTGTTGGAAGGTGAACCAATCGCCCAGTCTGAAGTTCTGAGTGCTCTGGAGCAGGTTTTCATCAAAGATCTCTCTGTACTTTGCTCTGTTCATATTTCCCTCGATCCTGACTAGTCTCCCAGTCCCTGCCACTGAAAAACATCCCCACAGCATGATGCTGCCACCACCATGCTTCACCGTAGGGGTAGTGCCAGGTTTCCTCCAGACATGACGCTTGGCACTCAGGCCAAAGAGTTCAATCTTGGTTTCATCAGACCAGAGAATCTTGTTTGTCATGGTCTTAGAGTCCTTAAGGTGGAGGCTGTCATTTGCCTTTAACTGAGGAGTGGCTTCCGTCTGGCCACTCTACCATAAAGGCCTGATTGGTGGAGTGCTGCAGAGATGGTTGTCCTTCTGGAAGATTCTCCCATCTCCACAGAGGAACTCTGGAGCTCTGTCAGAGTGACCATCGGGTTCTTGGTCACCTCCCTGACCAAGGCTCTTCTCTCCCGATTGCTCAGTTTGGCCGTGTGGCCAGCTCTAGGAAGAGAATTGGTGGTTCCAAACTTCCTCCATTTGTTATGCATACATGTTTGCCTGCACCACGAAGACCAAGGAGCTCTCCAAACAGGTCACGGACAAAGTTGTGGAGAAGTACAGATCAGGGTTTGGTTATATAAAAAATTCTGAAACTTTGAACATCCCACAAATCACCATTTAAATCCATTATTTAAAAAAGGGAAAGAATATGGCACCACAACAAACCTGCCAACTCACGGACCAGGCAAGGAGGGCATTAATCAGAGAGGCAACAAAGAGACCAAATATAACCATGAAGGAACTGCAACCTCCACAGCGAAGATTTGAGTATCTGTCCATAGGACCACTTTAAGAACAAATTTTTATTCTTTTACAACCAGCCAAACCCGGACGACACTGGGCCAATTGTGTGCCGCCCTATGGGACTCCCAATCACGTCTGGTTGTGATACAGCCTGGATTTGAACCATTGTGTCTGTAGTGATGCCTCTAACACTGACCGCTGTGCCACTGCGCCACGTACAGCCCACCCTTCTCTTTACAGACAGGAAAACTAGCCAGTTGAGTTATTTAGACCACGCAGCACCTCTCTTGACTGGCTAACATGAGAAAGATGCGTGCTGGCATCTGAAAATCATGTTTTTTTCGATCACGGTTAATTGTAAAAAATACGATCATAATCATATCCGTTACGATACTCGTTTTGTCTGACTACTTGGCACACCTCTACTTTTCTACAGAAATAGCAACATTCGTGCAGTTAGCTAGATAACATTGACTAGACCATAAAGCAACACACACGGACATGCTTTGCCAAACTACGCTACTGCCACCTTCTGGTTTGGAATATTTTAACAAGGCTGAGTGGCTGACGACTTCATGGTCTTTGCTGCGTGAACACCGAGATTGACTGCCAACAGTCTGTTTAGAGGTGTTTAGTTCTGTCGGCAGGCAAATGTTTGACAGTCTGTGCTATTATACACTGTAGACGACATCATAATAGCTAAGTTTCCATCCAATTTACAATAGATTTTCATGCCGAAATTCAAAAATCTGCATAAAACAATATGTACATTTTCCACCAGAGATGTGTTTCCATCAAACAGACTTTTTATGGATAAAAGTCTGTGCGTGATGATGTAGTGCACATAAAAATAACTTCTGCCACTAAATTCCCATGTACCGAAAGAAAAATACAAGTTAAATGGATTTCCATCACATTTTCAACTCTAACGATAGTTTTATCACAAAAAAATGTTGGGTTATATATAGCAAATGTGCCCACTCTGGCCTTAGCGCTTTAACCAACAGTTCTCAGACACAGTGCAGGTAGGCTACCTACATTTTCAGATTATTATGGAGAACAGTGATGTAATTAGTATTTGTCAAGCGGCAGCCAAGCATCGATCATCATGTCACCAGATTAAAGACCTTCGATATTTATTGGAAAGGAGCATCAAGCTCGTCGCCTTGCAGATTCACCACCCTGTGAAGTTCATCATGTATTTAGTCTGTAGCTTAATAAACTGCATGCTTTCCCGTGTGGTAGTGGGAGGACCACACGTGTCATTGTTTGACTCCAAGTTTACTTCGATATGATGGTTATTATATCAATATTTGCACATAAAGGTGCTTCCACCCACGTTTCCTGCATAATTAATTTTACCTACACAAAAATATATCCCACCATGTCGAACAAATTTTTTGTTGCCGTTTATTAAAATTGTACCGGCATTTCATGTTTCCATCAGCCCGGTCATTACTTTTTTTTCATGCGTCAGGTCATTCATCCACGTGAAATGGTTGGATGGAAACGTGGTTAGTGACTAGAACAAATGAGAACACAGACATTAGACACACACACACACACAACCACACACTCTCATTGAAAACCGCCAGACATGGTCAGTCAGTCAAGAGTTACAGGACTGGGGCTACAGGATGTGTGTAGCAGCACTCTGTCTACAAAGCGACAGAGAGTAGAGAGAAACACACAACCCAGCTTTTCCTCTGTTACCACAGCCATGAGGGTATGGATGAAGATTGAGAGATCCTATGGCTGACCAGAGCTTATTAGTGGATGTCCATTCTGGCCATGGGGCAAAGGATTAGCCTAATAATCCAATCAGAGTGTTGTTTTAGGTATAGGCCCAATAGACCCCTCCTCCTCCTCAGCTCAGCGGATTACCAGGAGGAGGAAACGGATCCGAGTTCCATCACCTGACGCATGGTTGTTGTCTTCCTGACCAGGTCAGTGTGTTAGGATACAACTCAGCACAGCCACAACACTTCAGAGCTGTCTGCCACGAAGTCTCCTGCGACTACATCATACACAGGACCAGGGCAATTACTATCTTTTGATCCAGAGTTTGTCTCCAGTGGAAGTTGAAATACAAACCTGAGAGGAAAGAGAGAATATTAAAGAAAATAGGAAAAAGAAATAAGATGATGATGGAAAATATGAGCTGGGTTGTCAGTCATTTTGAAGCGTGAGGGTTGGAAGGAGAATTTGTATGGCTAGGTTGTGGCTTGTGGGCCCTTTGCTCCACTTGGAGCTGAAGGAATAAGACAAGTAAGTTAAGTTGTGCCCCTTGAAAGTCTGGGACAATGATGCTGTGTTTTGGGGGCCGCAGACGGAACAGGCACCACCACATCCACTGGAGTGAAGAGGACTGTCTACTGGCTAATGAGACTCAGGTTATTTCCAACCCTGCCTACCTGGACACAGGTAACAGAAACCTGTACACTAAACACTGCGCAGCAGCAGGTTAGCAGATCGTTATGACTAACAGCTGAGTTGAAGCAGCAAGCTCTCAAAGCAGTTCTTATCTGGAGTATGAATCTATTTGCTAGCTATTATTTGAGCAGTGTTTTCATAAAATTTGTTTGACCATTTTTTAAACATTTACCTTGTGCTTTTGTGAGGATTTTTTTGCCAAATCAGAAAACTTTGACTTGTTTCGTATTTGAGAAACCTGTCTGAAAGACAGTATCCACAACCCAGACTTCCTGGAAATATGCTTGGGAGGTCTTGAAGGGGTCTTGAAGGGGGCCTTCACCACATAACAATAAACTGTACTAGACGATGACAGTGACCATTGTACTGTAGGAGTGTGAGAACATCCACCACTTCTACCACACTCATTCTCATACTCAGTATCTACTCATGTTATGCAAAAACGACACTTGCTAACACCTAGATGGAGAAATATAGTTTTCATGTTAGGTATAAAGTCACCTTTTGGAAAATTAGGCTATTACTATTTTGAACAGAGTAGTGCAACCGATTGAAAACGTGTCTGAATCTTTCAAGGGCCTCGTGTTTTTCTGCATAGAGAACAGTTGTTTTCCTTTGTATGACTCAGTTGACACATGATGTCTGGGTGCTGTTTTGCATCAGTCAGTCAGTCAGACATAATCTGTACAGATGTCCTGTCGGAATCATGGCCTCATACAACCCTGGTTCTCTACATGTGCTCTGATGACTAATTACTATAGTAATTGTAACAACATGTTCATATAATGTTGTTACCAGTATAATTGCAATTTAACTACAAAGGTATAAAAGCAACTAAAGAGTTTTTTTGGTGCCATGTATGGATTTTAAACTGTACTAGACGATGGTTCAAGGTGTGTTCTAAAATCAGGTACCTTATTTTGCAGTTATAGCCTACTTATAAGGAGGGCCTTCATCTAAAGTGAGGCTATTTTCTAGTGGCCCTCAACAGTATGTTTCTCTCTGTAACCACATAGTGCACTGCTTTTGACTGCACCATCAATTGCCTCAGTGTCCCATGTAGATAAGAGTATTGAATTTGTGCTGTGCCATTATTGACTGGTTCCCGTTTGATTGACCAAGCCTAATTGAACACCAAAGCTCTGCCAAAGCAGAATGTGGAGCTGCAATATGGCAAATTAATCAGTGAAATGACATTAAAATAACAAGTTTATTGCAACCAATCTGTTCCTAACAATGACTTATGAGATATTAATTGTTCCTCTCAAAGGGTTAATTTACTTTGTCAGAGATGGCCCCAAAACCAGATTTGTGATTATTATTAGTTAGTTAATGATGACTTTTGTATGAAAACAAAGTCTTTCAGTAATTAACAAAACTGTAAAAATAAAATGCCACCTGCCATAAAATGTATCTACGTTTAGTGCTGTTAGGTTAGGTGACTGCGATTAATCTTACTTTCACACAATTAGGCTACTCTGCCTTGAGCTTTCCTAGTTTCTTTTTTTTACAGTGAGAGCTACAGAATTTTTTCTCCCAATCTTGCCCTTTAAAGCTATCCGACCCAACTGTGTGCAACCCATGTGGTCTGCCTTTGGCAGACCCTAGGATTAGCAGTGCTTTAAGTAGCGTCTAAAACCTGGCTATTTGGAAGTTGTGTGCCAGGAATGCACTGGTACTTCCACTCCCTGTTTCTCCTTCTCTTGTGAGCCATGGGAAAATCTCTGCCTTTTTTGTGTCCCCTCTCCCCGTTTGTTTGGTTGTAGATAACTAGATGGAAAGGGAGACTGGGAGAGAGAGAGAGAGCAAAAGGGAGATGGGGGAAGGTAGAGAGAGGCAGAGAGGGAAAGACTGAGAGGAAAGGAGGCCGAGTGAGGCCCTGGAGACACACAGTTCTCTTTCATAGCAGTTTGTTTTGGGGATCCTGCCTTTGTTGACTGCAGCAGCAGCAGTGGATGCTCAGCTCCCTCTTCCCTGGATCCTATTCTTACTGTTCACCGTCGTCCATTTTACTCTGTGGGGGCTGAAATGCCTCTAGAGATCCCGAAGGAAACTCTGCTCAGGGAGTTAGTGTGCTTTAATGCCGAGCGACAACCCCGTTTGGATCTGGTCCTTGTTTTCCAACTGTCCCGAGGGGTAGGGAGGCTGCTGGAAAGTTCAAACAGACATACTGCCTCAAGCTATGTACGGCAGGCAAGGGCTCAGAGATGAACAGTTTTGTCTGCACCGGTCGGCAGAAAAAGGAATGCTCATAACTCACAACTCGCCAAGAAGGAGAGGATGTCTCAGTTTTTCAAATTTTGCTCAAGGCCTCGCATGTATGACCAACATGCATTTGGTTGTTCCAAAGCAAACACTGGAACGGTTGTTTTAGCTGCTGCTCACCCTCACGGCGGACAGGTAGAAGTAGAACAAAGTAGAAATGAGGAGAGAGTGCAGCCAGCGACCCACCGTCCTGCAGCCTGTTGCAGTGCTGCTGTTGAATGCTGAGTATAAGTCTCTAGGGTTATGCAGGTGGCACAGAAGCTTTGCTCAGGCTTGTTTGACTTATTATTTTTTTTCTTCATGTCAAAGGTTAAGGATTATGGCTGGGGTAGGAATGCAGCCTGGAAGTGAGGGACTCGGAGAGCAACCGTAAACACCGCCACACTGTGGAGAGAAGTGTGAGTGTGTGTGCACATGCGTGTGTGTTTCAATCGGGCTAGATTGTGCATGCCTGTGTGTGTGAGGGAGTGCAGGGCCGTGCCATGCTACTACTGAGCAGTCAGGCAACGGAGCGGACTATCCCCGGGGCCACAAGTAAAGCTGTAACAGCCCACCAGTCAGGAGGAGGTAAGACCACGGTGGACCACATTTCTGTCATCCTGAATGGAACTCTGGGCCGTGAGGAGGTGGGTTCGAGGTCGGTGGCGGGCCAGGCCGCCCGATATGCCGCACTGGAGCAAAGTCATCCTGCAGCCGGGAGCACTGGGGCACGACAGCAGGCGCTGCAGGGGGAGGAGGGACGCTTCAGCCTGGGCAGGACACGGCAGGATCTTGGCAGGTGGCCCTCCCTGAGCCACATAAGCAGAGTGGAGAGGAGGAGGGAGGATGCAGTGCAGGAGGAGGAGGAGGAGGAGGTAGAGAAGGAGGACGGGGGAGAACTGACAACGGACCGGTTTCTCCAACTGCAACAGCCCTACAATAACTCAGCAGCAGCCCAACCTCCTCAGTCAGACTGGGAGACTACAGCGGTAGGAGTAGAGGTAGATACAGCCACAGCAGCTCCAGAGCAACAGAAGACCCAGGTAGAGACCCAGGGGCAGGACATTTCTCCCCAGTACGAAGGGTCTCTCCCTGGGCATAATGGTGGTGTTCTGGCTGGTGGTGGCCGTCTACCCCTGGCTGTGCTCCGCAGGAAGCCATCCCAGGACAGTGCTGCGCCAGACAGCAGGAGAGTGGTGAGCATGTATGGAGCCCCAGCCTGGCAGCAACAAGGCTCGCTAAGTGACCAGGACAGAACAGACAAACCCAGGAGGCCCAGGAGTGTGTGCATGCTGGGAGGCCCCAACCTCAAAACTGCCCTGTTGCAGCTTGGGTCCCACAGGTCCCACTCCGAGCAGAGCTCCAGAAGGGTGGCTACAGGATTTCTGGACGGTCCCCCCCAGCAGTGCTGGACCAGGAGGGCAGAGCTGCGGGCGGTGGACGGCCTCAAGCCGGGGGTGCTTCCTCAGCGGACAGTGGCTGAGGAGAAGGTGGTCCCCAGGGTCCGGCAGCAGACCTGGAAACAGAGACCAGTCAGTATGACAATGTTGGAGCTGAGGAAGAAGGCCTCTGGGTCTCAGGACGAGCTGGATAGCCATAGGGGAAGCCAGGGGGGAGGTCTGTTCGGTCGCTGGAGGCTCTTTGGCCGACCAGCCCAGGACAAGGAGAAGGATAAGGAGGGAGCCCGATCCCCAGGTTCCAAGCCCCCCAGCAAGCTGGATGTCCCCAAGAAGACCCTGAGCTCCCTACGCAGGAGTCTCAGTTTGCGGATCAGGAGGAACCGGCCGCGGGGGAGAGTGGAAATATCCGAAGTGACAGCAGAGGAACGCTCACGCACTAAAAGTATCGGGCATGAGACATCTCTCCCCTCGCGGCCCTTCTCCTACCTCACCGGGAGGTCCCTACCACCCCCTTACGAGAGGGACAATGATGGAGGGATGCAGAACATTCAGTACCACAGCCAGGGCAAGGTCAAGGTGATGGAGGTGCCCTTCTACCCAGCCAGACTGTCCTCCTCCACTAAACCAGCCCATGAGGAGCCCAGCGTGTGGCAGCTCATAGCCAGCCGCTTTAGGAGGAAGGAGCAGCAACAACCGCCCAACGGTAAATGTAAACTCCAGCCCCAACCCCCGAGCAAAGAGACTCAGACTGGCAAATATCCCCTGGCTGGGAATAAAAAGCCTCAGTTAGTTTCCATAGAGACTCTGGCAGGCGTCGACTGCAGCAAAGGTCAAGGTAAGATTCCTGTAAGATTGATGAACATATTCCCCAGCACTTATTGCCCCGAGTTCTGTACAGCCCCCCCTCAACCACTCTGTGAAAAAGTTCCCTTTTTATAGTTCAACAAGAACAGGGGTATGCTGCTCTTAGGAAAAAGGGCAAATTGAAAACACATGGAAGGGAAGGTTTAGGTTGAAGTGGCATTTCAAGGCTTCGGGCCCCAGAGGTTAGAAACCATTCCTCTTTTACCTTTTGTGTTTTGTTAATTTACTTTTCCCTCAATGCATTCCGTTTCAAATGCAGTTGTGTTCTTATTCGGCTTGTAATCACTGAAAACTTTTTGCATCACAGAGTGTATGCATGTAATTTGGATTACTTCTACCGAGAGATGAGGGTCTTGCCTGTTCTCTCATATGAGTTTGCCTTGTCCATTTATGATGCTTTAAGTTAACATTAGCTGTTTGATTAGTAACAGTATGGGTGGTTGGTACAGTACTATACAGTCTGCTCCAGAATCTCTGTTTCGCAGAGACCGAGCCAGTGTGGTTGGTAATGCATGCCCTAAATAATGCCGCTGGCCTCGTAGGGACACAGCTAAAAGCAGGAGGCATTAAAATGGTCAACGGTGGTGACGTGCCATTGAGATGCTTTTGGCAGCCAACCAGGGCTAAATTAGGAGGGCTTACACACTGTAATGATGGGGAACTGAGAGAGCGACATCTTAAGCACTGTCTTTAGCTAGCCCAAATCAAATCAAGTTTTATTTGTCACATGCGCCGAATACAACAGGTGTAGACCTTACCGTGAAATGCTTACTTACAAGCCTTAACCAATGCAGTTCAAGAAATAGAGTTAAGAAAATATTTTCTAAATAAACTAAAGTAAAGAAATGTAATAAAATCTAAAAGTAACACAAGAAAATTACATAACAATAATGAGGCTATATACAGGGGGTACCGGTACTGAGTCGATGTGCGTGGGTACAGGTTAGTCGAGGTAATTTGTGAAGTGACTATGCATAGATAGTAAACAGCGAGTAGTAGCTGTGTAAATAGTCGATATAATAGTCCGGGTGGCCATTTGATGAATTGCTCAGAGTCTTATGGCTTGGGGGTAGAAGCTGTTAAGGAGCCTTTTGGACCTAGACTTGGCGCTCCGGTACCGCTTGCCTTGCGGCAGGAGAGATTACAGTCTATGACTTGGGTGACTGGAGTCTTTGACAATTTTTGGGGCTTTCCTCTGACACCGCCTGGTATATAGGTCCTGGATGTCAGGAAGCTTGGCCCCAGTGATGTACTGGGCTGTACGCACAACCTTCTGTAGCGTCTTACGGTCAGATGCCGAGCAGTTGCCATACCAAGCGGTGATGCAACCGGTCAAAATGCTCTCGATGGTGCAGCTGTATAACATTTTGAGGATCTGGGGACCCATGCCAAGTCTTTTCAGTCTCCTAGTGCTGCTCTTTTAGCGTTGACAGTGTGGGATCCAGTGTGCATTTGAGAAGTTACTCATCGAAGTTGAATGAGAAACGCAACAATGAGCTATAGCGATTTGTCCATGTGTTGAAAATACTTATGTTTGCTGTATATCCCTTGCAGTTTAGTTAAAATCTGAATTAAGCATTGCTCTTTTCATAAAGGCATTTTATGACACGTTGCACAATGTTGAACTTGAAAACCTGTATCTGACAGGTTTGCTCCAAATGCATCGCATGACACAACACACGTTCTAGTGTTACATCATATTTACATAATTAAGCAAAATCCACCACTCAGACCTCTGTAATCTACAAGAGAAGAATGAAAGATGAAGGTTTGAAAGGTTTATTCAAATTTAGTGAAGTTCAGATTGAAAACAGAGACTTTTAGGGAAGCATGTCTTAGTTTATTCTCTGTGAAAAAAACACTTATCAAGCCTGAAAACGTTACAAGTACTTTGGATTGATAAGCTTTAGCAAAGGTTTGTTCCCGTCTGATCCTTGGCTCTTAATAAGGGTGCACAGGTAGATGTCATGATTTGCAATTTTCTTTGTTTTCCCTGTACGATTGTTTTACCAAGGTCACCAAAGTCTTTGTAGTAGTGTTAAGTGCACATTTAGTGATATCTGTGACTGTCTATGTAGTGTAGTCGAACTTGGAGAAGGCAGTCGGTCAGGCAGTAGGAATGTAGGTGTGTCGATCACACTGACTACAAGCTAGGTGTTCAATGCCAAGGGCGGGCCTAACTGCCTGTCTCTACCTGCCTAAGTGTTTGACAACCCTACCTGCATGGCTGCAAAATGTATCCTAAGAGCTCTGAACTCCAGCCCTTAGTTAACACACACACACACACACACACACACACAATAGTCACATTAGTCGGCATTACAATATCATTTCTCTGGCTATTGATGACACCACGGCTGAGGTGTTGAGGCCCCTGTCCCCACTCACCTCCTCACTCCCACCCTCACCCCACACCGGTGGGTGAACAAAGCCATTCCTGTCAGGCCCGTGGAAGGGACAACTATCTGACTATTTGGTCAGATAATGGCTCTTTCCCGAGGTGGAGTCAGTCAACACTGCACTCCATCTTAGACCTGGGTTCAAATAGGATTTGCCTGCAGCAATTGAACCAATGGAATGATCTAAAAAAAAAGTGTGAACCCCGCCTACCTGACACTCAAACAAATGCTTAACGTATTTGGAAGATTTCAAATAGTACTTGAACCCAGGCCTGCTCCATCAAACACACGATGTGCGTTAGACTAGGCTGCCCTGAGACTAGAGAAAAGTTTAGCTGTTTCTCAATCTGACATGCCGTACACGTCATTGTTTTGTAGGTCTAGTCAGGCTGGCAAAATGTTCACTGTGGTACATTTATCTTGCCTAGAATTGACATGACTCATTGAGATTTGTCCAAAGTCTCCTGTGTGTCAATGTGCAGTCTCTATTCGTTCGTCTCACGACTGCTCTCTTTTAAGAGATCCATTAAATTGTTTGTGGAGCGTTTAAGAATGCCCTGGCATTTATTATTTTTAATTCCACAGCGAACTGAAGTTCATTCATGAAAAGTTTTTGTATTTCAGGTTTGGGATAGGGTTTAAACAGAAAAACAACTCCACGGTTAAGTTTAGCCATTAATTAAGATTGGCCTTTCTAACTCATTGTGGACAGATGGCGCAGCGGTCTAATCAGCCAGCTCCTGCTCCATATACTGCAAGTTCAATCCAATGATTCATATATACACTAGATCACAGACAGGAGGCGCTGTTTTGAAGCTACAGCACCTCCATCTTGGCACTCCCCCACCTTTGTAAAAACTATTTTGGAAGCAAAAATGCATTTTTTTTAATGTCCAGATTTGTTTTTGCTATATTTGTTCTATTACAGACACCTTAATGCATACTTTAAATTATATTATGTGAGTTAACGTAAAAATATATGAAAACATTTTCCTTAAAGTATAATTTTTTGAAAGTTCTAATGTGACTGTTCACACGATATAAAAAAAAATACGTAAATACACTGAACAAAAATATGTAAAGTGTTGGTCCCATGATTCATGAGCTGAAATAAAAAATCTCAAATGTTCTTTGTGTACAAAAAGCTTATTTCTCTCATGTGGTGCACAAATTTGTTTACATGCCTGTTAGTGACCCTTTCTCCTTTGCCAAGATAATCCATCCACCTGGCAGGTGTGGCATATCAAGAAGCTGATTAAACAGCATGATCATTACGCAGGTGCACCTTGTGCTGGGGACAATAGAAGGCCACTTTAAAATCAGCAGTTTTGTCACACAACACAATGCCACAGACGTAGCAAGTTGAGGGAGCCTGCAATTGGCATGCTGACTTTAGGAATGTCCACCAAAGCTGTTGCCAGAGAATTTAATGTTAATTGCTCTACCATAAGCCGCCTCCAACGTTGTTTTAGAGAATTTGGCAGTACACCCAACTTGCCTTACAACCGCAGACCACGTATAACCACTCCAGCCTAGGACCTCCACATACGGGTTCTTCACCTGTGGGATCGTCTGAGGGGGTTGGGGGGCTGCTGAGGGGTATTTTGTTTGTAATGAAGCCCTTTTGTGGGAAAAAACACATTCTAATTGGATGGGCCTGGCTCCCACCCATGGGCTGCACCCCTGCCCAGTCATGTGAAATCCATAGATTAGGGCATAACACATTTTTTTCAATTGACTGATTACCTTATATATGAACTGTAACTCAGTAAAATCTTTGAAATTGTTGCATGTTGCATTTATATTTTTGATCAGTATAAATGTAATTTGGTCCGTGAAACATTTATTTGAAATATTGTAGAATCCCATTAATATCTATGGAAGACTGCTCCTTCTGGGGTATGCTAATATGGCCGACCGGTGGCTTCAAAGCCTCTCACTGGCCAATACATAGCAACAGAAATCCAGGGTTTACTTGTACAGTGCATTCGGAAAGTATTCAGACCCTTTGACTTTTTCCACATTTTTGTTACAGCCTTATTCTAAAATGGATTCAATGTTTTTTTCCCCTCATCGATTCACTCACAATACCCCATAAGGTCAAAGCAAATACAGGTTTTTAGACATTTTGCAAATGTATAAAAAAACAAAAAAAACATCACATTTACATAAGTATTCAGACCCTTTACTCAGTACTTTGTTGAAGCACCTTTGGCAGTGATTACAGCCTTGAGTCTTCTTGGGTTTGACACTACAAGCTTAGCACACCTGTATTTGGGGAGTTTCTCCCGTTCTTCTCTGCAGATCCTCTCAAGCTCCATCAGGTTAGATGGGGGGCGTCGCTGCACAGCTATTTTTAGGTCACTCCAGAGATGTTCGATCAAGTTCAAGTCCGGACTCTGGCTTGGCCACTCAAGGACATTAAGAGACTTATCCTGAAGCCACTCCTGCGTTTTCTAGGCTGTGTGCTTAGGGTCGTTGTCCTGTTGGAAGGTGAACCTTTGCCCATCTGAGGTCCTGAGCACTCTGGAGCAGGTTTTCATCAAGGATCTCTCAGTACTTTGCTCCGTTCATCTTTTGATGGAGGCCAGTGTGTTCTTGGTGACCTTCAATGCTGCAGAACTTTTTTGGTGCCCTTCCCCAGATCTGTGCCTCAACTCAATCCTGTCTCGGCGCTCAATGGACAATTTCTTCGACCTCATGGCATGGTTTTTGCTCTGACATGCTCTGTCAACTGTGACCTTATATAGACAGGTGTGTGCCTTTCCAAATCATGTCCAATCAATTGAATTTACCACAGGTGGACACAAATCAAGTTGTAGAAACATCTCAAGGATGATCAATGGAATCAGGATGCACCTGAGCTCAATTTTGAGTCTCATAGCAAAGGGTCTGAATACTTATGTACCTAAATACATCTGTTTTATATGTTTTATAAATGTGCAAAAAAGTCAAAAAAAATGTTTTTGCTTCGTCATTATGGGGTATTGTTTGTAGATTGATGAGGGAAGAAAATTATTTAATCCATTTTAGAATAAGGCTGTAACGTAATTTTTTGGGGAAAAAGTCAAGGTGTCTGAATACTTTCCGAATGCACTGTATCATTGGTTCAATCCCAACTCTGGGCACTCATTGTGGACGGTTTTAGGTGTGTTTCCTGATGTCCTGGGGACCTGCAAATACGAAAAATGTCAACTTAAATCTGGAGTGATGTCTCTGTTCATACAAAATGTTCAGCCATTGTGAATGATGGCCAAAAGCATTTCTGTTTCCCTAAATGTTGTCTTTATACTATTCTTGAGTTTGAATCTGGCCTCTGAAAACTCTCTGTCAGAGTTGTGTGAAAGATGTATCTGATTTGTTTAATTCCCCCAGCAGACCTTTGAGCTATGCTCCTCACTACTGATTAGGTTTACCATTATGACAAACAGAATGTGTCACTCCCAAGCAAAACAGCCCTGACAGTGTGATAATGCAAACCCACCTGCTGGGAGAGGAGTGGGGGAGGGATATGGAGGTTCTGTTAATACTTGAATATGACTCCTTATTTGAGCGTCTGCTGCCACACAGATCCCCAGCTACATTTTTCTGCTCCCCAGGACTGCTTGAGACTCAAACTATGCTGCTGCTACTCACCTCTCAGGGGAAATAGCTTCTCAGAATCAAGTTATCAAAACCCATTGACATGCTGGAGTCTGAGAGGCCACTCCCAAATGATGTGTTAGGGGTGTTTAAAGGGCCAATCTGAAGTTGCTACATCCATTTTTTGCACTTATAAATGAATGATATGTTCCCATTGATTCCTGAAGAATAGAACTTAGAAATGGCTCAGGAGCATAGTTCCACTGTTGTACCCCATCAGAACCCAAAATATAAACTTGTATAAAATATTAAAATATATGTAAAACAAAATATAAACTTACTCCAATGTTTGTAAACATGGTAAATGTAAACAAACACTATATAGCCTCAAAACATGGCTAAAACTATACTTGCTTTTATCATGGATAGTCAGTCCTTGCATCCATAGCTCTGTCTATGAATTTGAGAGTGGTTACATTTCTCCAACCCCATCCCTCACCATTTTACCAAAACAGGGGCGGTGAATATGCTTTGTTATTGTTCTTTTTTCAACTGCTGATTGCCACTTTAATGTTATGGTTATGACAGAATTGCACAATAGAGATAAATGCTGGGGTTAAAGAACGCCTTTCTGTATCAGTGCACAGGTCAAAGTTGAGTTCCTGAGGCTATTTGCATTGAACAGGTAATCAAATGGCTTCCCGGACTATTTGTATTGTGTCCCCCCCCAACCCCTATTTTATGCTGCTGCTACTCTCTGTTTATCATATATGCATAGTCACTTTAACTTTACATTCATGTACATACTACCTCAATTAGCCCGACGAACTGGTGCCCCCGCACATTGGCTACCCGGACTATCTGCATTGTACGCCACCCACCACCCGCCAACCCCTCTTTTACGCTACTCTCTGTTTATCATATATGCATAGTCACTTTAACCATACCTACATGTACATACTACCTCAATTAGCCCAACTAGCCGGTGTCTGTATGTAGCCTCGCTACTGCATATAGCCTCGCTACTGTTATAGCCTCGCTACTGTTATTTTTCTGTCTTTTTACTATTGTTTTTTATCTATTGTTTACCTAATACCTATTTTTTTACTTAAATTTGCTCTGTTGGTTAGGGCCTGTAAGTAAGGATTTCACTGTAAGGTCTACACCTGTTGTATTCGGCACACATGACAAATAAACTTTGATTTGATTGAGAGTTGGACAACCCTCCTTTGTGCAGAACCATGTTTATGGTGTGTTGGTAACGTGGGGTTGGGGTTACAGAAAATGTTAGCGTATACGTCAATTTAACTTTCATTGCTACATATTCTACTAAATCGAGTCAGCTAAGACTGAACCCAAGGAACAAAAGATCTCTCAAAAATCCAATTTGTCTATCTCGGGTTAAATGAGAATGCATATCAACACCGGTGTCCAATTTAGCTCAGAGGAAATGGTTGATACCAAGCCTTCAGCAACAGAAAGCTTAGATGAGACCTTTAAGTCAGCTTTGCTATAGTCCTCCACAATGGGATAGATTGGTCGGCAAGCATCCACCTCTCTGTCTGCATCACTAGTGATTCTGTTTGTCACTTACCTATCCCCTTAGAGTGAAATTACATTCTGCTGTTCAGAGCTTTACAGAGCTCTACAGATAAGGGCTGTAGCAGAATTGAGTCGACAGCTTTGTGAATTGAGCTGCAGAGCCATAACAGTTACAAGATAGGGATATGATTCAGGAACAATTATGACAATGGGGCTGCTGCTCAGTGTAATTATACCCTAGGCCTAGTCAGAGGCAATGGCAGTGGGTAACAACCCACTATGTGGTTACCAATGAAGGATGTAAAAATACTTATTCCAAGCTAAATTCACACTCTGTAATTTCTAGCTGGTGGGAAAAAATATCTTGGCCTCAGAGCGGCGTGGAGGTTTAAACCTCATAGTTGTCCTCCCCTCTCATTCCTCACTGACAACACACAACACACAGACACAACACACTCACACACCCGCGCATGCACACACTCAAACAGTGGTATTTTCCTCACATTTTCCTTCCCTATGTTTTCAGAACTCAATTAGGGGGGTACTAATCGTGCCTCACTGCCCTCGGATTGAATAGTAATTTTTATTCGAGTGGACATGAGCGGTGAGGTAAAAAAAAAACACGACAAACAAGCGGTAGCAATTTTCCATCTCACACAAACAAGGGCTCTGGTGTCCTCTGGAGGGTGCATCACTGACGTTGGGGCTCGTTCTGTTCTGTTTCCACATGCATTCTGGGTAGCGATGGGGTGCTCATTTTTAATGGAGGAAACACATGCATTCTATTAGCTGTTTGAGCAAGGACTAAGGACAAGTGTTTTTGCCACCCTGTATCTTACATCAATCTGGATAGCCACAGCATATAGGCCTAATATGTAACGTGTGTAGCACAAACAATGTGTCACATGGTTTTATAAAAGATAGCTAGGTAAAGCTTTGAGTGAATAACTGCTACTTGTCTTCTATATCTCCTTTGTGTTTCATGCCTTTTAAAGTTATTTTAAAAATGAGTGGTGGTGTTATGGTCAGTAATAACATAATGGTGTGGCGCCCCAGTGTCCTAACTCTCTAAGTGGTCAACAACCCTATAGAGACCCCTTTGTATGATGACCCCTAATTCCACTGGATAGCCTGTCTATTTCTGGGGTCTTCTTTTGTGTGTTTGGCCCTCTCTCTTTCAGAGATTCAAGAAAAGTGGAATCTACCGTTGCAGTTTGAAACAAAGCTGTTCTAGTCAGAGTGCTCTTGTAACAGGTTTCTGAAGAGTTGCATAAAATACCTCCAATCAGTCTTTTTATTCGTCCTCTTGTCTATATCGTTTTTAAAAAATTAAGTAATCTTGAAAAAATGAGTGGCAACCTCATTTAAACTTCTCTCTACCACTTGTGAAAAACACTCCCTCTGTGTGGAAAACTGCAGAGCCTAGTTTTCCACACATTTTAGTGCGTAGATCTACGTGTTCGTGCTCTTGGGGTGTAGTCCGATTTTTTGGGGGAACAACACTCACCTTCTGTAACATGATACCCTCGCTGGTCCATGTGGTCCTAGACCCCCCAATAGCAACATACATAAGGGGGCAATAGCAGAGAGAGATTTTTCTTGTTCTATTCCCATTTGTGGTAAAAGCAAAGAAGAATCATGTTTAAAACATCACCACTGTTAGCTAATTTCAATGAAATGGCTAAAAAACAGCAGGCAAGCTATCCTTTTAGCTTCCCACATCACCCCCATGTGAAAAAAATCCGATTTATCATTAAATAATATGCAAATAGCAAATATTATTTACTTGCCAGTGTAACCTACAGCATCATCCCAGTTTAATATGCTGCTGGAATGTATTCACACCCATATCAGCTACGATGTTGTTTGATTTGTTTGAACAGTCGATGAGATTAGAAGGCTTATCAATGGCAAATAGGCTACTTTGATTCAGCCCATAGATTCAAGGAACCAAGCGAGCTCCATTGCCTAGACAACACTGCCTCCACGGCTACGCAAGGAATGATACGGCAAGTTGCAATTTTCATTTGGCACGGGAGTATGTTGAATGTCGGGGTGCACTGCAAGGAGCCGCCCCTTTTGTGAGGAAAAACGACATTGCGACACTGCGCTACGCTCGGTATGGTCCGTCTCTATAGGGTATAAATCGGCCTTGAAGAGCATGTTCTAACATGTTCAAGAAGTTAGTCAAACTGGTAGTGAGAGGTCTTAGCAACACAAGGGCTGCTATTCACAACCACTCTGTGCAACACAGGTTGAATCCACCTCGAGTGATGCACTCCTCAACCTTGAAATGAAGTGAAATAACCATAACAATGAGGCCTGTTATTGTATGCAGGAGTATTGTCAGTGTATTAAGTCAACCTTATTGCTTCTAAAACGACATTTGTCAAGGAAGAATCTAGTGAACAAAAACGATTTACTTTCTTAATTGGAAAAAAGGGGTTCAAGTGAAGTCTAATGGTGTTTTGGAATGGCTTCGATTAGCCTTGGAGGAACACAAAATCAATGTTCTTCAACAATTGATCCTACATCCTGCACATGTTTTAATCATCATGTAAGAGGCCCTTATTCTCGACTTACACCACTACTTATGGATTGACAACCGCTTTCAAATAATGAAACATTTTGTTTATGGCAAAGTGCACTTCTTAGATGTCTATAAGTGGGTACTTATTTTCAAGGGTAAATAGGAAATTATTTTCAAGGGTTGATCCATTTGAATTAAATCACTTTTTGACAGAAAATTCACATAATAATTATGTTGTAGCTTAGACCCTATTTCACATCATCTGAGGTTTTTGTGTTGTGCCCTCCATCGGTTGTGACACAATATGCTCTCGAATACAGGGCGGGTGTCATTTCAATCATAGAAAAGTCCATTCTATAAATTATATATCGCTTCAGACCACTGAAATTTAGCTAGTACACCTTGAAATTTAATTGAAATGTAACTTCTAATTACTACCACAAAGGTGACTGCTGGTCTATCCACCGTTGAATGTCAACATAAATGGTCATGTCTATTCTATTATCTATATTTCTATGATCTCAATAGGTTTCCTATGGAGGATAGACAGTATAATTTAAATCAACAGATATTCCAATTCAAGTCTACATTCTCTGATGTGTGGACCTCCAACCATCTTTGTGGTACCATTTGAAAGTTGAAATGTCTATTTTATTCAGATTTTAGTACATTTGTCAGCAAAAACATGACAACCACCCTGTATTCAAGAGCACTCCTATTTGCCATATCTTCAATTTAAACCTACTAGATAGGCTTCCATTAAAAAACACCCTCTGTGTTATGTTAGACAGGTAACTCTTTATCTACAATATAGCAGGGGGTGTAAAGCCATAACACATATGCTTTTCCTGCAGCAGATTATGATCGATAATGTCAGAATTCGCACTAAAGTCTAGCAAAACAATTTATTTATCATCAATCTCAGTCAATCATCAGTCGTTTATGTAAGTGCTGTGCTTGTTGAATGTCCTTCCCTATAAGCACGCTGAAAGTCTGTTGTCAATTTGTTTACTGTAAAAATAAGATTGTATCTGGCCAAAAACTATTTTTTCCAAAAGTTTACTAAGGGTTTGTAACAGGCTGATTGGTCGTCTATTTGAGCCAGTAAATGGGGCTTTAATATTCTTAGGTAGTGGAATTACTTTTGCTTCTCTCCAGGCTTGAGAGCACACACTTTCTAACATAATCCAGGTAGAATCAGGAATTCTCCAGTCCAGCTGTTTAGGCCCCTTACTTTTTTCAATCTTTACTAACGACATGCCACTGGCTTTGAGTAACGTTATGTATACGGACGACTCAACACTATACACGTCAGCTACTACAGCGACTGAAATGACTGCATCACTTAACAAAGAGTTGAATGGAAAAGGAATAAGTTAGTCCTAAATATTTCAAAAACTAAAAGCACTATATTTGGTACAAATCATTCACTAAACCCTAAACTTCAACTAAATATTTTAAAGAGTAAGTTGAGGTGACTAAATTGCTGAGGTGACTAAACTGCTTGGAGTAACCCTGGATTGTAAACTGTCATGGTCAAAACATATTGATACAACAGTAGCTAAGATGGGGAGAAGTCTGAGACGCCGTGGAGAACATTCTGACACTACGTTGACAGACACAGCAAACCTTTTTGCCACAGCTCGCATTGATGTGCCATCCTGGATGAGCTGCACTACCTGAGCCACTTGTGTGGGTTGTAGACTCCGTTTCATGCTACCACTAGAGTGAGAGCCCCGCCAGCATTCAAAAGTGACCAAAACATCAGCCAGGAAGCATAGGAACTGAGAAGTGGTCTGTGGTCACCACCTGCAGAATCACTCCTTTATTGGGGGTGTCTTGCTAATTGCCTATAATTTCCACCTTTTGTCTATTCCATTTGCACAACAGCATGTGAAATGTATTGTCAATCAGTGTTGCTTCCTAAGTGGACAGTTTGATTTCACAGAAGTGTGATTGACTTGGAGTTACATTGTGTTGTTTAAGTGTTCCCTTTATTTTTTTGAGCAGTGTATATATATATATATATTGTAATGTTTTTAAAATTGTGTAATTGCTTTAATGTTGCTGGACCCCAGGAAGAAGGCAGCAGCTAATGGGGATCCATAATAAATACAAATGTTGCGTCTCAACCGACAACTGGGCACAACACAAAAACCTTAGAATGATGTAAATTAGAGTGTAAACTACAACATTTACGAATAGATTTTTTTTAAATTCTCCAGATATCATGAAATAGTTTGAAAACCCTATTTGTAGGCTGTTTAAATTATTTCAATCTCAACTGTATATTTTCCAGTTATCGAAATATTGGTTTATCCTCAATACATTTTTCTGGATGATTGTTCTGGATGATCAATGTTCTTTGTTTGCTTTGAGCAAGACGAGAAAACATTGTTGCTGCACCAAACGTGCACTTAAATGACGCTGCCGCCTTTGGTGTTGTAGGTCTTCAATTGTCCTGGTGTAGACACTGGGTCCCACCTTGTTTTGCACCTTGTTGCCTGGAGACAGTGTGTCAGTCTGTTGTTGATGGTATCTCCATGGGGGTCGCTAGCTTGGAATAGAGGGTCTGCGACCGGAAACAGGAAGGGGGTATTTTGTCAAAAAGTTGTGACAGATCCGGACACTCTTTTACTTTAATGTCCTGAGGGAGAAGTTCTCTGTGTATTTGGTTATGACCTGAACAATGCTACTGACTTTCGCACAGTTTGTAATTGTTCTCTTGAATGGTTTTCTAGACTTCGTTTTTAAATGGTGATTTTTCCAGTGAAATGTCCCTTCCATATGTGTTGCCATTAATAGAAGAACAAGTCTGGTTTTCTCTCGCTATTAAATTGAATTAGCTGTGTGCGTTCTTGCTTGCTCGTGCCTGCGTGCGCCAGAGGGCTCTTTTTAAACCACGATTGCACCTCTTCCCTTCAAGCCACAGACAGTACTTGTTCGGTGCAATGTAAACAAACATCAAACAACAAGCATTGTCAGGACAAAGAGTCAAGAGGGAGAGCAGAGCATGTTTTTCTCTAGTTCAACAGAACACATTGAAATAAACTGTGATGACACGAAACAGTGATCGGGAATCAACACCCTGCTTTACCCTTCAGTAACCTTAACTAAATGCGGTTTGTTCTCCATCTTTTTCTCTTCCAGACTCTTTCGTCAACAGCCAAGAATGGACATTGAGTCGATCAGTGCCAGAGCTCAAAGTGGTGAGTAGTATTCATCATAACTTCAGCCTGTGTTAATCGGCTGACATTGACATTGCAAGAGGAAGATAAGTTCAGCATTAGCATTGGATTGATTTAAACGTTAATGCCAGTGCATGCTCTATGCATGTCAAAAACATTTCCTCTCATTCTGCATGAGAGAGAGTGTAGAGCACAGAAATTGGCTGGAATATTCCCTGGCACCAAACGAGATTGTGGGTGATTTTTAATGATGCATTTTTTTTTGCGTTGGCATGGTGACGCGGAGTGTAGAGTGGCTTGCAGCAGACTAAGAGATGAGTGACGGTTTTGGGCTAGACGAATGACACTTCCTGGGTTTGATCCAGCCGCTGGCACAACAGTTCTTACCACTGCCAAACACACACATACACCCGCTGCTCACGTCCTCACATGAGGAAAGGAATGCTTCACGCACATAATCAATAGGGGTATTACCACAAAGCCTCATTCCACTGTTCTGGTGGTAAATACTGTAGTAGTATTCATAGTATTTTGGACTTCTATGAATTGGTTAGGGTCGTGCATCACATCAGAAAGATCTATGGGAATCAGACGCAAATCAGATGGGGGAACTTTTATGAAGAACATGCTTTCTAAACAGGGAGAATTTGATAGAGCTCATTGTCTTTTATATAGTAGAAGGTGTTCATTAGCGCCACACACTTCAGAGGGTAAGTGAACTGATGCTGGACTCAGCAAGAAAAAGACAAGGACTGCTGTCAGAGAAAGGACAGAACTTCAATTGCTTCCACAGTTCCATATGGCAGTATTGGACAGAAGTAGTTCATTCAAATGAGTTATGTTTCCCAAAAGCATGGACAAATGTTATCGTTCCAACACGTAGGCTATTGCACTCATGGGGGACATGAGCTGATACTGTGTAGTACGGGCTTCCCAAAACTTTGCATTAAAAACATTGTATTCAAACCTGGACTTTGGTAATGAACCCACAGACTGATCCTTAAAAAAAGTCTCTAGTGGAATTTACACACAGTGCCCGCTCTGCTTTCATCTGCCTGAACTATGCTCATAAAGCAGCCTTATTAATGATGGGCTTACAACCCAGCAGGTTACAAAGCTTTACAGTTCTAACACAAACCCTGCTCCTTTTGTAGTTAGTTTTGGTTATGAGTAGCTCCTAGCTTGTTATTTATATTGATTTATTTAACCTTTATTAAACTAGGTACGTCAGTTAAGAACACATTCTAATTTTACAATGACGGCCTACCTCGGCCAAACCCTCCCCTAACCCTGACGACACTGGGCCAATTGTGCGCCGCCCTATGGGGCTCCCGATCACGGATGGTTGTGATACAGCCCGGGATCGAACCAGGGTCTGTAGTGACGCCTCTAACACTGAGATGCAGTGCCTTAGACTGCTGCGCCTCTCGGTCTATTCTTCCGTTCTTGATAGACTACTACTTCATGTCCTCTCCAAAGCCAACTTCCTCCTTACGAAGAACATAAGTATTATGAGGGAGAGGATAGGTAGCTTAATCCCCCCCAACACACACACACACACAGTTCGCTGTAATTAAACCAATCCTGACTTTACCACCCACTAATGATCTAAAGAAGAGGGGGATGAAGGAAGAGGGGGGGTGAGGGCATGTTGGAGGAGCCTTTGTTCTCCCCCAGACACCCTGGCATCATCAGCCACCCCAGCCTGGGAGCGGCCCCAGCCCACCCTCCGTCAGGTTTCCCCTGGGGCATCCAGCAGTCAGGGCTGGGGCCTTGGCCTAGACACCCACCAGGGGGAGTAGGGAAAACATTAGCTGAACATATACAGTACTGTTCCCTTGGTGTCTTACCTTTACCCAATAAGCACCATCTGTTCATGTGAAAGTCCATAGGCTGAGGCCTTTGGCATTGGTTAGTAGTGTAACCATCTCTACAACATATTGCCGCCACCAACTGAACATTTTACTAGTACTAGTAATGTTAATAGACTTTTAATAGTACTAGTATTTTGCCGTCTTGCTGTTTCACCAATCATCATCTGTACTGTATATAGGTCAAGCTGTAGAGGCTCTGGCTATGATTGCAGGTGTAACCATCCATACAACATAAATGTCCTGGAATGAACTACATGTGAGTGTGGTGTCATGTGTTTTTGTTGTTTCTGCAGGGTATTGTGGGTAATCTGTCGAGCGGGAAATCGGCCCTTGTCCACCGGTACCTGACAGGCACGTACGTGCAGGAGGAATCCCCTGAAGGTAAGAGACAGAGCCTGCTCCTGAAATCCCAATGGAGGAGAGCACCATCACACGTTAAAAAAAACTAAAAGGTTGTCAACTTTACTAGACGGTCTTGTCAGTCAACACATGAACGCATCACTTGAGGCAGAGCTGTCTGTTCCTTCTTATAGCTGTGATGATATCTTGCTAATCTAGTCCGTCTACTGGCCCTGCTGCATCATACATGTAAATGTCATTTGAGATCTTTATAATAATTCATCAAGTTATTTAAGGTTTTACCAGATTATTGTCTGTCCAAAACCTGTTGAAATACCCCCTAGAATGATCAATTGGCAAGCCAGTCTGCATTTTGGCTGATGTTATTCTAGCTGGGGATAGATACTGACAAAATACAAAGACAGGACTGGGCTTGATGCTTGCAGTAAGAAATAGAAACTCAATTCATAATTAGCAGTTAGTTTGAGTGTTTTCCACATGGTGTATGGAGAGAAAAGAGACATCTTTGCGTATCATTAATGGTATGCCAGGTGTGTTGGTGTGTTTTCTGTTGTTATTTTGTATCAGTCAACGCAGTGTCCGATTTATCTCAAACCCAAGCATGTGGCGAGAGATGACTCTGAGATAATTGGCTTTTTTTTTACCCGTTAGCATAAACAAATGACAGCTAGAGCAAAGCATTGTCTATGAAAGAGAGAGGGCTGCTGCGTTAGAATGATCATTCCCAAACACATCAAGGTTAAACTAAGACCTGGGCTTAAAGCACTAAATCCTACTATAACCCTTCATTTCAGAGAGAAAGGGGATTATAGTTGCTGCCATGAACACAAACCCGTTTCTGTTTCGGGAGCTGTGAGGCTCTGAACGAGAGGTCGTAGCTCAGTGACAAGGTTGTATTTATTTCTACAGTTGGAGCCCATTCCCGAACCTTCCAATATGACTTCAAAGAATCCAAACTGAAGAATTCTCCATTTTTATTATCAGGCGGAAATCAGAAGCGAAGGCTGTCCGAACCCGTGAAGATGTTGGCAAAGCCAGGGTCAAATGACAATCTTAGAGGGGGTTTGGATGGTTTGTAATGTCTGTTTTTATGTAACTACTGGAAACTGATGATGAGACATGAAGCGCATAATGAGTTCCTGGCATTAAGATGCTGCTTCACCAAGGGAAAGCAAAAATCCTCAATACCTAATTAGGCCTAGAGAAGTCAATGACAAAAATGCTGGAATGCAAAAACCTGAGTGCTGGTTTTTGTAATTCTGGAAACATTTTATACAGATCACTGCATTGTTGCTGTGATACAACATACCGTCTCCCATCAAAGGGTCTCCTTTTAGTCTAATGTCTAGCACCTTGCTTAGCCCAGATAGAAACTGTAGATTTGAAAGAGGCTACCTCGCTTCTAGGAAGAGTTGGTAGTAGTACTAATGTTGTCTGTTCTGTTCGTACCATTCCTTAACCCAGCAGTTCTACTTTACACTGTTTTATTCTACTGTGTTGCTAGTTGCTGTGATATCTAGAAAAAAAAGGCAGTATCGGGACAGGGAGGGAGGTGTTGCCATGGCGACAGTGAAACTGGCTCTGTTTGAATTGTGGCTCCGTGTCAAGGTCTCTGAGCATCCACATTCCATTCTAGAGCTGGATATGCCTACTGCCTGCTCACCAAGCCCACAATTTCAGCTACCATCTCAAAACCTGTGTGTGACTGTGTGTGTGTGTGTGACTGTGTGTGTGTGTGTGTGTGTGTGTGTGTGTGTGTGTGTGTGTGTGTGTGTGTGTGTGTGTGTGTGTGTGTGTGTGTGTGTGACTGTGTGTGTGTGTGTGTGTGTGTGTGTGTGTGTGTGTGTGTGTGTGTGTGTGTGTGTGTGTGTGTGTGTGTGTGTGTGTGTGTGTGACTGTGTCGTTGTGTTACTGTGTGTGTGTGACTGTGTCGTTGTGTGATTGTGATTGTGTGTGTGTGTGTGACTGTGTCGTTGTGTTACTGTGTGTGTGTGACTGTGTCGTTGTGTGATTGTGATTGTGTGTGTGTGTGACACTGTGTGTGTGTGACTGTGTGTGTGTGACTGTGACACTGTGTGTGTGTGTGTGTGTGTGTGTGTGTGTGTGTGTGTGTGTGTGTGTGTGTGTGTGTGTGTGTGTGTGTAACTGTGTGTGACTGTGTGTGTGACAGTGTGTGTGTGTGTGTGTGACAGTGTGTGTGTGTGACAGTGTGTGTGTGTGACAGTGTGTGTGTGTGTGTGACTGTGTGTGTGACTGTGTCGTTGTGTTACTGTGTGTGTGTGACTGTGCCGTTGTGTGATTGTGTGTGTGTGTGTGTGTGTGTGTGTGTGTGTGTGTGTGTGTGTGTGTGTGTGTGTGTGTGTGTGTGTGTGTGTGTAACTGTGTGTGTGTGTAACTGTGTGTGTGTGTGACAGTGTGTGTGTGTGTGACTGTGTGTGTGTGTGTGGCTGTGTGTGTGTGACTGTGTGTGTGTGACCGTGTGTGACCGTGTGTGTGACTGTGTGTGTGTGTGTGTGTGTGTGTGTGTGTGACTGTGTGTGTGACTGTGTGTGTGACTGTGTGTGTGTGTGACTGTGTGTGTGTGACCGTGTGTGTGACTGTGTGTGTGTGTCTGTGACTGTGTGTAACTGTGTGTGACCATGTGTGTGTGTGTGACCTTGTGTGTGTGTGTGACCTTGTGTGTGTGTGTGTGACCTTTTGTGTGTGTGTGACCTTGTGTGTGTGTGTGTGACCTTGTGTGTGTGTGTGACCGTGTGTGTGTGTGTGACCGTGTGTGTGTGTGACCGTGTGTGTGTGTGTGACCGTGTGTGTGTGTGTGTGTGTGAGACCGTGTGTGTGTGTGTGTGTGACCGTGTGTGTATGTGTGACCGTGTGTGTGTGTGACCGTGTGTGTGTGACCGTGTGTGTGTGACCGTGTGTGTGTGACAGTGTGTGTGTGTGTGTGTGTGACAGTGTGAGTATGTGTGTGACCTTGTGTGTGTGACCGTGTGTGTGTGTGACCGTGTGTGTGTGTGTGTGTGTGTGACCGTGTGTGTGTGTGACCGTGTGTGTGTGTGACCGTGTGTGTGTGTGACCGTGTGTGTGTGTGACCGTGTGTGTGTGACCGTGTGTGTGTGTTGGACAACAGATCGATAGAAAAGCTATAAACACTCTATTCATTAGCCACGTCCAGGCAAAATCCTTACACATTAAATTGCTTGCCTCACTAATACAGATTGAGTGTCTCTCGTTATTGCTGTACAATTACTGTAGTTTTGCTTAATTCGTTTGGCACTGAGATTCAACAGACGTTTCACAGTACAGATGGTTTCTCCTCCGACCTCAGGATATGTTTTTGTCTATGCTAGCCGGTGAACAGTCACAGACACAGCCAGGATGTTGATGTTATGTAATCTAAATGTGTCTTTACTTAAAAGCACATCCATTTTATACCATGGCAACAGAAGATGCTATTTGGTATAACACTCTCATTGTACAGTTTTCAAGGGCTATTCGCATTTATATCCTCCAGAATAATTTCCTCTGAAGTCTGACTCTTTGGTCCAGATACAGCCATTTTCTTATAAGATATGACTATACTGGGTATTACTATGAGTATCACTTTTCTGACATTTCCTCTAAATGGGAATTTCCTGGCATATGGCGACTCATCAGTCCGATCAGCGCTCCAATCTCAGAGCTCTGTTACTTCAGTGGAGGAAAGCTGGCTTGGCTTCCTTGAGTCTCTCACTTTGGCTCTTACACAACTCAACTGATGTCTGGGAGAATCCCCCTTCCCCATTTGGGCTAAAGTGGAATTAATGGGTAGCAAGTGTGGCTCAAGTGGATCTGTATTGCATGTTGGCGCTAGCTAGAACACTGCCTACCTATCCCTTGAAGACTGCAGGCGGAGCCAGTCACTGTGTCCTCGCTTGCTCTTTTGCAGAGGTGGGATCTGCACATCAAAGTGTCACTTAGAGAGTTCAGATAACACGTCTGATTATTAAATATCGGGTGTTGCCGCAGCGGTAGATATTTATTTTGTGTCTGTCGTTTTTCTGATATACGTTAATATGCCCACTCTTACTCCTTTCATGCAGTCGTACATTATTCAATATTGTTTGAGATGGCTTGAAGCAGATTTTCTGCTTTTGAAAAAGCAAGGTTTTATTTTGCCTAGCTCCCCAACTTTCTCACTTTAATATTTGAAATCTCTGCAGGATCTCAAACTATTCCAATGTTATGCAAAATCCAATTTAGTGCGAGGTATTCCCATCGGTCTGTATTTTATCTGCAGCCAGCCTTGCCAGAGGCAAGGAATACGAAGATGCGTTCAAAGAGATGAGGGGTCAAGGCTGACTATAGTAGCTACCATTCTACTGTAGAGCTTCTCTAGTCTCCACTATCTTGTGGCCATGAACTACACCAACTTTAGATTTCTCTCTTTTCTTCTCCTATTATCTTCCATCCCCTCCTTCCCTCTCTCCATCGCAGGCTCCAGGGTACGTCCATTCTAGTGTACGTGCCTTATCCCTTCCTTACTGCCTGCTGTGCTGGCTAACACACTAGCACGCTATCTTATATTTCATGTAGTTCTGTATCACTGATGGAGATGGATCTCTAGGCTAGCTGGTGGTTGTGTAGTGAATTTGGGGTGGGGGGGTTTGGGCTGGGTCTATGGCTTGTGGCAGTGCTCTGTGACGGTGTAGTGAAGAATGTTCTCTCAGTAGCTGTGTGCGTTAAACATGCTAAATGGCCATTTCCCTTCATCATAACTGACTTTAGAGACCAGTTTTCTTTACCCCAGCTTCTGATTTTTTTATTGGAGACAGTGGGGCCAAATCAAACCGCAGCATATTCACAATCACATGCAGGATGGACCATCATCAAAACCTTATCAGAATGGAAAGAAGTTCTAAATCTGACTCATGCTTAGGTCCACTGGTGTGTGTTGGTGAAGAATATTGGAATTAAAATTGCTTTGTGGTGATTTAGCTGTAGCGAAACCAGACACGTTTTCAGTGACAATGAGTAGAGTAGCAAGTGCTTTACACCACTTTGGGCCTGAGTTTAGCGCTCTACCTTCATTTTGCCAACCCCTTCAATAGGCAGGGTAAAGTAGATCAGTCCACATTGGTTGTATTAATACTGCCGAAGCATGATTCTAGGCAATACACCACCAAATAAGTCACCCTGACATTTCTCTCCTCTTCCTCAGGTGGTCGGTTCAAGAAGGAGATGGTGGTTGATGGACAGAGCTACCTGCTGCTGATCAGAGACGAGGGAGGCCCCCCGGAGCTGCAGGTACGTACGCACAGCTTGCTTTCTGATCCTGCATGCCTCAGCACAGCCAATTAATGCCACTTAACGTCTGCAAGATCTCCTCCACAACAACCAGACAGGAACTAGTAAACACTTCTCTGTTGGGGGGTTAATTTCAATGCTGCACAGCTCTCCCATTCTCAGCAGTGCTTCATACTGCTTTTTACCAAGTCATTGTGCCCTGAGAACTTACCAACAATTAAACCTAGCTTAAAGCCATTTTATAGTGGAAAGACAAGTCAGAACAGACACACACTCTTGTTAAGATAGAGGACTCAGCAGCCTAGTTGGTGTGGAGCATCAAGAGCTGAGCTGGAGTCATTAATTCAAGGAAGAAAATATGTGGTATTTACAGTGCAGGTGACGGAGGGAAGACTAGATCCAGTAGGAGTGTTTATACACAAAATATACAGATAATGACAAGGAATTGGCAAAAATACTTGGTTGAAAAACACTGAACTTAATTGGCCGATACTGCAATAACTCAACAGGAGTACAAAGGCAAATGCACTGTAAAAACAGAGCAAAATGCCCATAAACGCACACATTTGAGTATAAATTGTCAGGGCTCTGTAACAACATGTTAACTCACTAACACAATGGTCGCATTCCCCTGCTCAAACGTTGCATGCATCGAACAATGGTTGCATCATTGACTGTGCCATCGGGAACCAGATTGCAATAACATATGATGTGGTTAGCTGATACTTAAAATATCTATCCAGGCCTTGTAAGATCTGGCATGCGTCAGCAACGCCTGGGCAGAGGAACACGCCCAATAGCTCTCATGGATGAGGAGAGCAGTAATCTGGCATAAACCAGTCACAACTTTTAAAAGAGTTAGTGCTACCTGGGACATCCTTAACTCCTAACCTTAACTCCTACCCCAACCATAACCCTTACCTAACGTGAAGCCTTACCTTAATCATTTAAAATTTCAACTTCAATCGGGTAACTTCAGAGTTGGGACGTCCCATGGATCCCGAATAGCACCGACCCTTTAAAAAGGTAGGCTACATTCTCAAGCAACACTAACACACATTTTCAGAACAATGGTCAATACTTTACACGTTATTGAAAACAGAGACGAAATATGCTCAAACATGAGCATTTACAATCAACTTTTGGAAACACCCCACCCCTTAAACGAGATAAACCAAATAGCCTAACGAGAGGCGAGCCACCTGGGCATTTAAAGGTGTAAACTCACCTACTAGGAGGAGGAGCCAGTTCACAGCACTGGTGAGCAGAACCACTGAGGTGGCCTCCCGCGTGGCGCAGTGGTCTAGGGCACTGCATCGCAGTGCTAGCTGCGCCACCAGAGTCTCTGGGTTCGCGCCCAGGCTCTGTCGCAGCCGGCCGCAACCTGGAGGTCCGTGGGGCGACGCACAATTGGCATAGCGTCGTCCGGGTTAGGGAGGGTTTGGTCCGGGTTAGGGAGGGTTTGGCCGGTAGGGATATCCTTGTCTCAGTATGTAAAATGTAATCAAATGTATGCACTCTACTGTAAGTCGCTCTGGATAAGAGCGTCTGCTAAATGACTAAAATGTAAAATGTAAATGTAGGTATAAAGTCCTGGAGACTGCGTCCAAGATGTCCGACTGTTGTTTTCAAGGTAATCTTCTCGCGTTCGTATACGCCGATCATGGACTGTCTATATCCGGGTTGCGTCCGGTTTACACCGACCAACAACACAATGCGCCCCAGCACTCAGTGCGCACAGGGAGCAACGACGACGTCATCACGTCATCCAAAAACAAGGCAGACAATAGATGAAAATAAAATGCTAATATCTTCGGCTGTGAGTTACAATTATTTGAATAATTCAATGGATGTTTTGTGCACAAAGGTGATGACTAAAGTGTCTTATTATGATTTTTCTCGTTGTGGACGTCTATGGAATTTGTCTTTCTGGGACAGGCATCAGTTAAACTGCATTACCAAAGCAAGACTGTAGGAGCAGTCGAAACCATGCTTCCTGACCGGAACACTTACCCTTGAGTAGAACATGTTGGCGGTAGCCTCGTTTTACCAGACTGATGACTGCTGCCCTACAGTAAATGATTTATGTGAAATGCACTGCACGGTCAGTATGACGTCTGCATTGGCCATGCAGCATTTATTGGCGGTACGGCCTCAGCAGAAGTCAGGGCATTCATACTTCTTGCGCTTCGCGTAGCAGCGCAGTGCTGCTGTGAAGGAAGTTGTCAAGGAAGTGAGTTTGTGTTTATACAGGACCTCCGGCCCTCACCTATCGTCAGTGGCGGATTTAGGTATAGGCGACATGGGCGCCCGCACACATTTTTTGAGGGGAATGGTGACATTTGCTCATTCGATTTTTCTATCGCTCATTTGCACGTCACGTCAAGGATATCATGTCACCGTGTGGGACTGTGGGTCAATTAACCTTGTCGGAGTTGGCGCCCTGATTCTAGTTTGTGAGCTAGGCAGGCTACTGCCTGGGAAGGTCTCCCACTCAGAAGTACGAGATGGGGAGGGAGGTGGGGGTAGGTTGACCTCAGATCACCCCTTCGGAAGCCCAAGGTAGGGGGAGCGGGGGAATCTATCAAATAGCGCACTTCTAACTTTGTACAGTACTAATACAATTAGTCAAATCAGTCACACTACGAAATGCTACCAAATAAACCACAATTCATTCATAATACTGTGAATATATAGTTTCACAGACATATTGTTGAATTTTCTTCTGGTTAGTACGAAATTGTTAAGAGTAATATAAAACCAGTCTACACACCACCACGGTGAATTGGTTTAGTCTTGATTCTTGATTGACAGTGTTAGGGGATGGGTAATGTATTGATGCTCGAGTGCCAAATCAACACCAGCAGCATACCACCATGGATACCACTGCTGGCTTTCTTCTGAAGCTAGGCAGGGTTGGTTCTGGTCAGTCGCTGGATGGGAGACCAGATGCTGCTGGAAGTGGTGTTGGAGGGCCAATGGGAGGCACTCTTTCCTCTGGTCTAAAAAATATCCCAATACCCCAGGGCAGTGATTGGGGACACTACCCTGTGTAGGGTGCAGTCTTTCGGATGGGACGTTAAATGTGTGTCCTGACTCTCTGAGGTCATTAAAGATCCCATGGCACTTATTGTAAGAGTAGGGGTGTTAACCCCGGTGTCCTGGCTAAATTCCCAATCTGGCCCTCAAACCATCACGGGCACCTAATCATCCCTAGTTTACAACTTGCTCATTCATCCCCCTCCTCTCCCCTGTAACTATTCCCCAGGTTGTTGCTGTAAATGAGAACATGTTCTCAGTCAACTTACCTGGTAAAATAACAGATAAATAAAAAAACACACTTGTTTGTCTTTGTTACTTCTTTTTGATGTTTATGAGTCTTATTTTTGTATATAGTTTTATTGATATAGCTTTAAATGTTATGATTATTTATTTGTGTTGTTCCAAATGTCTGAATAACAATGACAGTTAGTGCAGAATGGTGCTTTTTTTTGTTTTGCCTGGGGGGCGCTGAAGGGGGGGTTCGCCCAGGGAGCCATACAAGCTAGAACCACCACTGCCTACCGTCAACCAATTATGTCAATGCGGAGCTATATGGAGCCCTCTGCATTTTTACTACATTTGGTAGGTGCACGATGCGGTAAGGAGCTCATTTTGGCCTCTGCATGTCTCTGGAGGTTCCGCAATTGCGTCACACCCTCAATATGGAGCCTCCGACCACATTTTCAGATCAAGCATAAATTGGCTTTAACCTTGTGAGATCCGGACGGCTCGCGAGGCTAGGTTGGCATTACCAAACCAAAGAAATACGAAGCTAAACATTTCGAAAATAAATATGCTTACCAGAATCTAGCTTTTGATCTTCATATGATACAAATCACAATGTCTGATAGGACTAGCGAATGGGCCTCTATGCCAGGTACTCATTCAGTAACTGGGGAAAACATGGTGTGGTGATGCTCTTGGCTGAGCCATTTCATATCTGTCTCTCTCTGGAGGCCTCATTTTCCTATTTTTTGCAATCTCGCTGGAGAGGCCTTGGAGTGAAAGCATCCTGGCACTCCAACCCCTCCATTGGGGATTTGTGATGATGAAACAGTCATTGATACCTGCCCTCTCCCTGGCTTAGCAAGGTTGGCTCACAGGTAGAGTTATGCTAGCATTATGCTAATGTTGCTCCTAGTCCCAGAGATGGGAATGGAAATGACTGTAGCTCCGTTCCTAGCTGGGTGTAATTAGCGCAGCATAATTAAAGGCCTTCATTACGTTCCCACTTACTGGAGGCTTAGCTGAAGCTGTGACTCTAAACCGAAAGCTTGATCTCCCCATCCATTCTAGACCTGGGTTCAAATACTCTTTGAAATCTTCCAAAATACGTTTAGTGTCTGCTTTATGGAGTTTTTAGTGTTTTTATGGTGTTTACCTGCCTGAAGTGCCAGGTGGGTAGGGTTTGTTCTTTTGTGACTATTCTATTGGTTCCATTGCAACTGGTAAGCTCAATCAAGCACAGATACAGTATTTGACATTATTTCAAGTAGTATTTAAACCCAGGTCTGATGAATTCCACAGATATGAACGCTGCTGAATGACTAAATGGAGGGAGGGGCAGGCGAAGGTTGATACACTGTTAGTGCTTGGGCTCTCTCTCCTCCTTAACCACTTTCTCAGAAGCAGTTGTGATTATGATTACTTTATTCTGCTGCCCAAGGGAAACCTCTTCCTTTCTTCTCTCCCTGGTGATGCACTAGGAGATTAGGTTTGTGGAATGGTGCAGGGGAAAACAGGTTCCATCTTACGATAACATGGGACACTGGGTTGCAATAGCCATATTTGAGATTTCATTGATATTCCCACTAGTAACTGGCGACACAGGCATTACAATAACACAGGCCCTGTCATTACAATGCTGTTGCTACACTGCCCTCTCCTGCACAAATATGGAACTGAAGCCACTCCCATAAAAATATAAAAAGGGAATTGTTTTGCATGCACAGGAGGTTGGTGGTACCTTAATTGGGGAGAACGGGCTTGTGGTAATGACTGGAGCGGAATCGGTGGAATGGTATCAAATTAATCGAACACACGGTTTTCAAGTGTTTGATGCCATTCCATTTGCTGCATTCCTGCCGTTATTATGAGCTGCTCGGCAGCCTCCACTGTTGGCATGCTAGTAATAATAATAATAATAATAATAATAATAATGAGTCGGAAAGAGTAATGCATATTTCAAAGCTGTTACAAAGGTGAACTTTATTCATTAAGCTTCACTTGTTCATTAAGTTGATATTAAATTGCTGTGGTTATTTCATTTAAAAAACAATCAGGGGATTTATAATGTAATTATGTTTCAGGTGGTTCTGGTTCACCATGATCAATTGATTGAAATTCATTTTTATGTGAACAGCTCAATAGGGATTTATTTTAGTGTGAAAAACGTCATTATCTCTTCTATTCTCACAAGCTGGTTCTCTCTTTTACATCAAAAATAAATAAATGCAACATCTTATACACAAGTGAAGCCGATCCGGTTACCCGATACCTCTTGGCCACACACTCAGGTCCTCCCAGATCCAGACAGTGCCACCCATCCACCCACCCAAACACACACATTCAGTATGTTGGTGTTTTTTTTATCCTATCAAGCCTGTGTTCTGTCTGTGTGTCCCCTGCAGTTTGCAGCGTGGGTAGACGCTGTGGTGTTTGTCTTCAGTCTGGAGGATGAGATCAGTTTCCAGACAGTCTACAACTACTTCCTGCGTCTGTCCAGCTACAGGAACACAGCAGAGGTCCCCATGGTCCTGGTCGGGACGCAAGGTATTTATATTGAACTTTGATTTAAGTAGCAAGTCCCTTAAGGTATGGATATTGTTTGGATTGTTAGCTTCACCCCATAGTGGTAGTTTGTGGGTTGGAGGTAGCCAGTTGTTACCATACAGCTGATATAAATAGACGTGAAGATGTAAGTAGGCTGGGAGTTTTGACTTTTGTGCCCTGACCAGGAAGAACTCCGGGCCTTAGTTTTAGCATAGACTTGAGACTTTAGTGTGGATTTTCACATACAGTGCGTTCTGAAAGTATTCAGACCCCTTGACTTTTTCCACATTTTGTTACGTTACAACCTTATTCTAAAATTTATTAAATTAACATTTTTCCTCATCAATCTACACACAATACCCAACAATGACAAAGCGAAAACAGGTTTTGAGAAAAAACAGAAATACCTTATTTACGTAAGTATTCAGTCCCTTTCCAATGAGGCTCGAAATTAAGCTCAGATGCATCCTGTTTCTATTGATCATCCTTGAGATGTTTCTACAACTTAATTGGAGTCCACCTGTGGTAAATTCATTTAGATTGGAAATCATTTGGAATGGCACACACCTATCTATATAAGGTTGACAGTGCATGTCAGAGCAAAAACCAGGAATTGTCCGTATAGCTCAGAGACAGGATTGTGTCGAGGCACAGATCTGGGGAAGGGTACCAAAACATTTTGGCAGCATTGAAGGGCCCCAAGAACACAGTGGCCTCCATTATTCTTAAATGGAAGAAGTTTGCAACCACCAAGACTCTTCCTAGAGCTGGCTGCCTGGCCAAACTGAGCAATCGGGGCAGAAGGGCCTTGGTCAGGGAGGTGACCAAGAACCCGATGGCCACTCTGACAGAGCTCCAGAGTTCCTCTGTGGAGATGGGAGAACCTTCCAGAAGGAAGGCACTGTAGCACTCCACCCATCAAGTCTTTATGATAGAGTGGCCAAACAGAAACCACTTCTCAGTAAAAGGCACATGACAGCCCACTTGGAATTTGCCAAAAGGCACCTAAAGGACTTCCAGACCATGAGAAACAAGATTCTCTGGTCTGATGAAACCAAGATTGAACTCTTTGGTCTGAATGCCAAGCGTCACATTTGCAGGAAACCTGGCACCATCCCTACGGCGAACCATGGTGGTGGCAGCATCATGTTGTGGGGATATTTTTCAGTGGCAGGGACTGGAGGACTAGTCAGAATTGAGGAAAAGATGAACGGAGCAAAGTACAGAGATACTTGATGAAAACCTGCCCCAGAGCACTCAGGACCTCAGACTGGGGCAAAGGTTCACCTTCCAACAGGACAAGGACCCTAAGCACACAGCCAAGACAACACAGGAGTGGCTTCGGGACAAGTCTCTGAATGTCCTTGAGTGGCTCGGACTTGAACCTGATCTAACATCTCTGGAGAGAAGTGAAAATAGCTGTACCGCGACGCTCCCCATCCAACCTAACAGAGCTTGAGAGGATCTGCAGAGAAGAATGGAGAAACTCCCCAAATACAGGTGTGCTAAGCTTGTAGCGTCATACCCAAGAAGACTTAAGGCTGTAATTACTGCTTCAAGGTGCTTCAACAAAGTACTGAGTAAAGGGTCTGAATACTTTTTTATTTTTGAATACATTTGCTAAAATTTCTAAAAACATGCTTTTAGTTTGTCATTATGGGATATTGTGTGTTGATTGATGAGAGGGGGAAAACGATTGAATCAATTTTAGAATAAGGCTGTAACGTAACAAAATGTGGGAAAAGTCAAGGGGTCTGAATACTTTTTGAATGCACCGTACATAATCCCCCAAATTGCATGTTCTCAGAACAATATTACATTCTTGTTGGTCCTTTTTGTCCTTCCCCAGATGCCATCAGTGCTGCCAACCCCAGAGTGATCGATGACTCGCGGGCCAGGAAGCTGTCCAACGACCTGAAGCGTTCCACCTACTACGAGACCTGCTCCACCTACGGCCTCAATGTGGAGAGAGTCTTCCAAGATGGTAAGGGCTGGGGGCATTGGGGACATAATGTAGCTAGCTTATTAACTAATGAATCTCCTTGGGCTGGGCTGGGACTAGAAAGGGAAAGGGAAAGGGGGATACCTAGTCAGTTGTCCAACTGAATGTATTCAACTGAAATGGGTCTTCCGCATTAAACCCAACCTCTCTGAATAGAATGTGGACCCCTGTGGATCCTTGCGATCAGGATCACAATATAATGGTCTACAGTGTATCATTGTATAGGCCAATGTCCGCCCATAGTGTTTCTACTGCGATCCAGTATCCAACCTTCCCTAACAGATGCTTGAGCCTTTCATGTTAGAAATGGCAATGTGATGTGAATGGAAAGGCTATTGGTAAGAAATGTATAACGGGCAGAAAGATAGGACTATTTTCAACACGGTGCCAATAGCCAAGAAGGAACTCATGTCTGCTTTAAGAGAGAGAAACGTGTGTGCTCAAGGAGAAAACGTCGCTGAACTTTATGACAACCTTCATTTGAACAACACCAACATCCTGTCCTGCCACACTACGACACCCTGTCTGGGTCAGCACATCTTTTAAACAGTCCTCAAACATTCTCTTTCCCAGCTTTCACGTTCTCCTTCCGTTGCTTGTTGACGCACGGAACCTTGCAGGTCTCCCCGCTGTATTAATTGCTTGCTTTGAAAGAATTACAACAACAAAAAACGGGAAAGTGTTTGTGTCTGGAGATCGAGCGGCTCCTCCATTCCCCGTTTTCCATGCTACTTTAGTTATCAATACCAACATGTTCCCCAGCTGTCAGGCCGACTTAAACTCTTCTCTCTCCCTCGGCCTTCATTCACGTCATGCAGAATCACAGATCCCGCCCCTGCTGGAGTCTATAGCGGAGTGACGGGCGGCTGCCTCCGCTGTCTGCATGGCCAATCAGGTCCCTCTGTACTACACCTGACAGTCTCATTTGGTTAACATCACACCACAGATCTCCCTGGGCTTAAGACAGGCTCATTTCTCTGAACATCATATGGCAGGAGTATTTTCCCTTGGAAATGGAGATGCCTTGTATCTCTGGAGAACTGTATAAGGTTCATTTCCCCATATGTAACGTATTACCTGATTGAAAAGAGAATTGCTATGAAGTGGTTAATATTTGTGGACTTGTTGTTGATGTTGTGTTTGATTCCTAACCCTCTGTTGTTTTGTCTGTTTCTCTTTCTCTCCCACCAGTTGCCCAGAAGGTGGTGGCTCTGAGGAAAAAGCAGCAGCTGTCTATTGGTCCGTGCAAGTCCCTTCCCAACTCGCCTAGCCACTCATCAGTCCCCAACGCATCCCTCCCCTCTGTGCATATTAACCAGGTGAGGCCACACCCCCTACTAGAATATTTCTAACTAGGGCCAGGAGTTTTCCTGACCATGTGACCTGACCAGGAAAAATTCAGGGCCCTAGTTTTAGGATATTACTTGTCAGGTTACGTGGTCAGGAAAAACAATGAGCTTCTTCTGTGTAATTGGCGCATACAGCAAGACATAGGCTGTAAACTACTGAAAATACAGAGTGTACAGTAGCCTTCATAAACTATATATTATGATTCCGTTTTCCCAGATCCTACTTCCTTTAACTGACTAGTTTGTTCTCTCCCACTCTCTCTCCGTCTCCATCTCTCCTCTTCCAGGCGGCGAATGGTGGGGTTGCGTTCAGCGACTACTCCTCCTCGGTGCCTTCCACTCCCAGCATCAGCCAGAGGGAGATGCGCATCGAGACCATCGCCGCCTCCAACACGCCCACACCCATCCGCAAGCAGTCCAAGCGCCGCTCCAACATCTTCACAGTAAGTATGCGGCAGCTGATGCAGAGCAACACCCACTCGCACTACTAGAGGGCGCAGTACCGCACACACACTGTCCACCAGAGGGAGACAAAGACAAAGCCGCCCACTTCCTGGCTGTATCAGATACAGGCACAGAAAGCCTTCCTGGTTTACTCCTTATACAAGCAACAGAAATGGGCAAAGGGAAAAAAAATTATAAGGATAACGGTTGCTGGTTGCCACCTGGGTTATATTTTGAACCCATACTATGAAAAAAATGCTTCATTTATTTTTTGGTTTTCTTATTTTTAAAAGCTATAAGCACTGTGGAAAAATATCTCAGCTTTTTAAAACCTTTGTTATGTTGGTAACATTTCCTTTCCAATTGAAAGTAGATTCTCATGAGTTACTCATTTTTCACTTATCCCCTCCTCCTGGCCCCTCTGTCTCAATCTTTGGCCTCCCTCCCTACCCCTCTTATTTTTACTAGATCCTTTCTTTGCAGTGACTCCCTATTGGGGGAGAGAAGGGGTGAAGCAAGGCTACACCCCAGCAAAGCCAGCAATGCAACTTCCCCCCCTACCCTACCCAACCACACTAAACTAAACTAAAAGTCAGGGACAGACTATAACCCTTTCAGTCACTACAGAGTCAGATAATGCATGCTCTCCCTCGCTTCTCCCTCCGCCCTACCTTACTCTAGATATCCCTTTTCTAACCTTTGCCCTTACCCCAGATATCCCAGCTCTTACCTTTGTCCTCTGGCCACTAACCAGTGTACTTACCACAGCTTGCCCTGCTCATCCCTCTTCCAATTACCCATACTTCTGATAGCCTTAGTTAAACCTCTATCCTTACTCTATCTTTTACCTGAATTGCCCTTATTCAATCCCGTGACGCAGCTCAAACCTTCCCTACCTATGAGAGCCTTGCACTAACCGCTGTACTTTCCTCAGCTTCCCCAGCTCCATCTCTTCCCCTCTATCCTTAGCCTCCCTTTCTCTTACCTCTACCCAGCCTCACCTGCTCCAACCTACCACCATCCCTTTCCCAGGTTCCCTTTTTCGTACCTCTACCTCTCCCTTCTACCCCTAACCCCAGCCCCCTTTCTTCCTCTACCTCTCCCTTCTACCCAATAACCCCAGCCCCCTCACTTCCTCTAAACTTTCTCATCTCTCCTTGCCCCCATCCCCCTCACTTCATCTAACCTCTCCCATCTCTCCCTACCCCCAGCCCCCTCACTTACTCTAACCTCTCCCATCTCCGCCTACCCCAGCCCCCTCACTTCCTCTAACCTCTCCCCTCTCCCCCTACCCCAGCTACTGTGGTAGCCATCGCGGGGCTCTGGGCAGCAGAGCAGTGCAGATTGTCTGTCAGTTAGTAGCTCCCCTTGTCTTCTCCCTCCCCCTGCTAGGTAGTGACTAACCCTGTTCACCAGAGACATGAGCCTCTGCCTGTCCGCATCATGGAGATGCCCAAGCATGCCACCTATCCCGTGTGGGTGCCCGACTGGCAGGCCGAGCGGGAGTTTCAGCTCATGACCTTCTGAGGAGCGGCAAGCCGGGACAGGGAGGGGCAGAAGATGGGTGGAGGGAGGAGAAACAAAGGGTGGGGGGGAGGGGTGGGGGGGTCGACGACTGTCCATTTCCCAAATGACACTTCAAGAGCACAGGAGAGGAAGGATTTTCGCCATTTTTTACAATACAAGAGAAAAATTTAAGTTTTGTTTACCAAGCAGCATCCACGATAAGACTATCCGTTGTCACTTTGCTTTTTCATCAATCTCAAAATGGAATACCTCTTGAGGAAACAGATTTATTAACGCGCCATACACAATACAGTAGTCCTGAACATCTCTCTCTCTCTGGCCACAGATAGTTAGCAAGTCACCTCTTCGAATCAGAGTACTGGGTAGTTGTGATCCCTAACCGTTTTCGATTCAGTCGGAGAGTTGTAGTCAGGGTAGAGAAGAAGCCTTAACGTGGCGGGTTATTTTGATAGATTATACAACACTATCGTGTCTCTTTCTCTACCAAACCTTTTGGGTTCGCTTTCCTTTTCTTAGGGGGTTTTGTGGGCTTGTCAAGCAGATAGAAAGACCTTTCAAAAACACACTCCACTAATTAGAAACAACACTGTGGCTAACTTTGCGGTCATATTCACGAATCCACAAGGTGTTGTACTCACAGTATTGCTAGTCAGAATATGCCAGGAACATTTCTCCCAATATTTTTTCTGTTTGATATGTTTCAGTTTAGATAAGACCGTGTATTGGCTGTATGATACATTCTAAAGCACAATGTATTACTGTTCTACATGTGTAGTCGACGTTTGCTGAGGGAAAAAAATCAGAGTACTAACAGTGACCACATAAACTACTCTGTATCCCAGTGCACGATCTAATTAGATGTCATGCACTCTAGTCAGATTTGGATTCTGAAGTGCTTTTAAGTAGACTCATCTCAAAAACTCAAGTTTTTTTTAGTGTAGGCTATTGCCAACAACTCATGTTGAAGTATAATTAAAATATTAATATAATTTATTTAGGTTACTGACTATAGATTTAGTGGGCACTGGGTACCATTGGAATATTAGAATTAGCTGAGGCTACTTTGATTATTTTTAAATATTGGGCTTTATATAGTGCATTGCAAATTGACTGGTGAATCTGCCTCTTTTGGAACTTTTTTTTCTCAAAGTTACTAAAAGCTTTACTCATAAAGACGTTGGTTTATCCACCGTGTCTTTTCACCACCTTCATCACCAGTCAGTCAGTCTCACCAGCCATTATCATCACCCTCAGCCCACTTCTGTCATGATTAGTAATGGCCACTAGGTGTCAGCTGAGTACACAGAAATTATTTCCTAGTGCTTCCATGGTTTAGTAACCATATCAATAGGTTTTGGCATATCTCATATATTTTCTGGGGTGTTTGAGGCATTTTTCTTCTTTCGCTATGTTCAAAAGCACCGTCATGACAAGTACCTTTTTGGATATTTTTTTAAAGTTTGTTTTGGCCACATCTAAATTCCATATCCATCAACTCCCATGTATAATTGTCAGCCATTTTAGTTCCTTTTGTACTGGATGTCCACTCTAAAGGAAACAAAAAAAGAATCTCCTGGAATGTTTTTTTGTTGTTGATATTTCCAGATCCGTGCTAATTTTCCAACCTTTCTTCGACAAAAAGGGCTTCCCAACTCCTTCCACATTAAGAGCGCTGTGCTATCAAAAAAGCACATTTCACCACAATGAGTTGTCCCTCTGGCCTGTCATACCCAACAGGGAAGAGAAATGACTGGGGACTAGAGCGTTTTTGCTGCTTCGCCCTAGTGCCCCCTTTGCGTAATTGTTCCGTCGGGAGGTGCGCTATGGAAACCATAGAACTTTGTGACAAAAAAAGCAACATGTAACATTGGTAGTTGCTGAGTAGATCTGGGAGTCAGTTCATGGTCAAAGTAAAAACAGTCAAATTTACCCTCTGGATTGTGACAGACTGTAGGAACTCTTCTCTGCTGGAAATGCCCCCCATCCCTCCCCCCACGTCCTTCAAGCCCACCTTGCTTCACATCCTTACAAACAGTCTGTGTACAGTACAGTCAAGTCACGCTTGGAATTATAATTCAACCACTCAAAGGACACGGCCCCATTACATGACATCACACTGCCTTTTGCCATAAAACAAGGAGTCAATGACTAGAGGTGCCAAGTACATTGTGGTTTACTCCACCCCACCCCCCTTTCTTTTCATTGGTTTTTCTTTCATTTCTCTTTCTTTTCAGGGAAAGTCTTGAATGAACTTGAATATGTGTCAAATTTAAATATGGGTATGTTAGGTGAAGTTGGGTAGTTTTATGAAGGCCTTCATAAAAATTAGAGTAGGGAGTCAGGCACAAGTGGTATCATACAGAATAATGAATAACTAATGGGAAATGGATTGCACCGACTTGTATGAATGTAGTGTCAATTTATTTAATTTGACTATGATTTGGAATTATCCATTTCTCCATCCTTTATTATTGATATTTATTTACTTTTAAAAATTGTTTTATTCATTTCAATTTCGGTTTGGTATGAAGATTATGAACTTATTCCATAATCGCTTTTATATAATTTACGGATTGACAAATATAAGACTTCTGTATATCTTGTATTGTATTTTATTTACAATGGTACTCTATAGAAAGTATATTATATACATATATGAAATATATATATAAAAATAATGCCTTTATTGTCCATCCTATATTTTGTGGGAACTGCAATGTTTGGCTCATTCTGTTGATCTTATTTGGGAGTGAAACCTGTGACTTGATTTGTATGGTGTCTGTATAGAAACAAAAATAATCAGAATAAAAAAATAAAATGTTGAAAATTATAAACCAGAGTTGGTTTACTTGAACTCAGACTCTACCTCTCTCCATTGGTGATTGATTGGGCATCCCTTCATCCTGTTCTGAGTGAGACCATAACAGTCTTGTCTGTTGGTTATGAGTGACATTTCCTGTATTTCACCTGTTAGTCCGTGCTTTGGGGATATTCTGTGTACAAGTACTGTGTTTGTCAGAAAATGGGGTAATACTGTATTTTCACTGCTTTTTCCCTCCACACTCTGTAATTTGAAATGTAATGTGTTTGCAGCAGATGTTGGTGAAATGTGCTGCTGCACCTGTTCACTGATGTGTTCCACTGTTGTTTGTAATGACCATGTTCAACTGCAGCTGTACTTCTAACCCTAACACTGTGAATGCCTTGAAATGTATTTTCCCTCCTGGTGTTCCAATAGGAATTTCAGAGGAATTTGAAAGGAAACGCTATATTGAACTCCTATATGATAACTTTCTTCATAATAACCTTCTTTCCCCCCCCTACCTGCCTTTTCTCCTTTTTATTGCGTTCAACTTGACTTGTCAATGTATCTATGCAAAACGGCCCAGCTGGGCCTAAAAACTTGATTTGGACTGACCTAGAAAGGCCCAATGTGGACCTAAGAGAGGGGTGTTCCTCTATGATCTGGAAGGGTCCACTGTGGGCCTAACAGAGGGATGGATCTCCCATGGGTTTACAGGACTGAGTCATGACTCAATGTGTGGTCGTCTTTTGGTCTACTACCTATTATGTGTTGGGATGTTTCTTCAGTGTCTGGTCTGGTCTGTTCTGGTCTGGTCTTTTTTTATTACTGCACGCATGTCAATGTTACCGCTGTATGTTACGCTGGTCTGCTTGTTTGTTTATTTTCAAAGCTTTTGTTGTTGTTGAGAATTTTGTTTTGCGATGTTGAATTCGCCGCCCAACCGCTCTCCACACACACACACACACACACACACACACACACACACACACACACACACACACACACACACACACACACACACACACACACACACACACACACACACACACACACACACACACGTCCCACACGTCCCACACACCCCAACCTCCAAACATTCTTACCTCTGACCCACATGCTCATCTTGATACATGCACCTTACTCAACTCCCATCTCCCCATCTTCCCCCCCTCCATGTTTTTTCCAGTGACCGACTGACTCTCTTGTTTCCTTGCAGTCACGGAAAGCCAACAGTGAACAGGCAAAGACCACTGACAGTAAAACAGATAGCATAGGCAGTGGAAGGGCCATACCCATCAAACAGGTGAGTGTCTCTCTACTCCTACACTAGTCAAAGATTGTGTCTGAAATCACACTCTATTCCCTATATAGTGCACTACTTTTGCTCAAGGCCCTGGTCGAAAGTAGGGCACTTTATTGATTAGGGTGCCACATTCTGATCACCAATGGTATTCAGGTAAGTATAGCACATTCACTGTGTAAGTAGCACATTTCTCCCCTTTAGTGCATACACTCCCCTCTGTATGTATTTGGACAGTGATGCGAATGTTTTTATTTGGCTATATACTCCAGTATTTTGGATTTAAGATGAAATGTTTTATATGAGACAACAATATAGAATGTCACCTTTTATTTGAGGGTATTTTCATACATATCTGATTTAGCCTATATAAAGTGCTTTCATTTCTAAATCCACCCCCTGATTTGAAGAAGACATAAGTATTTGGACAAATTCCCTTAGTGTATTAAAGTAGTCAAAAGTTTAGTATACGGTCCCATATTCCTAGCACACAATGACTACATCAAGCTTGTGACTCTACAAACTTGTTGGATGCATTTTCAGTTTGTTTTGGTTCTGTTTTGGGTTCTCTTTCAAATACTAGTTTTGATGTCTCACTCTGGGATTCGCTGAATAGGTGGATCACTATAGAAGAAACAATCACACAACGTCTGTCGGAGACAGACAGATCGAGTGGCGAATGAGATGAGCCCCTCCTTCTTTATAATGCGCCCCTCGCCCCATCCTCTAGTTACTCTCGTTCTCTTCATTGCAAAGATCACTATGCTTTCTAAACTCTCCGCAGCACGACTTGATCACTTCCTGCTTAACTGTTCTCAGGCAAACCGCGAGGTTAACGCTGCTCAACGTAGTGCCCCCGTTCTCGTCCTTCATGTTGAGTACTGACCAAAAGGAATTGTTTTGCTTCGTGTAGAATTAGTTTTTAGCAATTTTCTACTTGCTCTAAGTCTCCAGTTGCAGCTAGCGTCACACGGCTTTTTCCATGAATTAGGGCCAAAGGAAGGGTAACAGTGGCTTGACCGCAACCCAGTCAGACTCTGGTTCAATGAATTATGGCCACTGCTAATCTGCCTCAGGCAGGCACTTGAACCCATCGCTCTTGCGTTTGCGACTCGATGATGCTGGAAAGCCAGCTTATTTCTCTCGTTTTGTGCATTTAACATTCACTCGTTTTGTTGGCTAAACTGACCAGTTACACCTCGATGTGCTATGGTCAAAAGATAATCTATTCTATAACGCTATTCAAATGGTTTTCTTCGCCATATGCGGCGCTAGCCAACAAGGGGAACACTTGCTAGCGGCTAAGCGTCGACTAGCACACATAACCCGGTTAACAAGGGCTTGTAGTAAGCATTTCACTGAAAGGTCTACACCTGTTGTATTCGGTGCATGTGACAAATACAATTTAAGTTGATTTGAATTGAATACTTTACTCCCAGCGTTATCATGGGCCACCGTATGCCATGGGAAACAAACATGCTTATGCAGCTCTCAAACGAGTCATGCGAGTGTTGTAAGGTTTTACTGAGTACCGGCCTTTGCTAGCTTTAGCTATGCTACTAGCCCTCACAGCGAATGCTAGCTAGCTAACAACCACCTGCCGATAGCTAGATTAGCTCTCCTATTTAGTTTGCCTAGCATTAAGCTGCTTGGTGCCTACTAACTGAACCAGTCTCTACCTGCGGTGATCCAGTCTACGAGACAGTGTAAAACAGGCTAGCTAACACGGCAAGGCCATCCCCTCTCGGGCTAAAGGTTATGGTCTACGCTTTTCCTCCTCTATGCCTGGTACTAGTCAGAGCGAGGGAACCAGGCTTATCCCTCATCTTAATAGCCCCTCAATGGCCAGGGAGGCTCTGCTTAGCAGAGATCACTCTCCTTATTTACGACCAGCCCTGGCAACTACCGTTAAGCAGGGATCTTCTGACCTACGAGAAGAGAGATTTTCCACCCGAAACCCTGGCCCGTAAGACGATGGATCTGAATGTGATGTGACAAGCTTGCCACTCAGTCAATTGAGACTATCCAGAGTGCCAGATCCACTTCTACATGCTCATGTAACGGATGTGAAATGGCTAGCTAGTTAGCGGGTACGCGCTAGTAGCATTTCAATCAGTTACGTCACTTGCTCTGAGACTTAAGTAGTGTTGCCCCTTGCTCTGCAAGTGCCGTGGCCTTTGTGGAGCGATGGGTAGCGATGCTTCGTGGGCAACCGTTGTTGATGTGTGCAGAAGGTCCCTGGTTCGCGCCTGTGTCGGGGCGAGGGGACGACGTAAAGTTATACTGTTATACATACTCACTGTATGTTAACAAGTGGTGCGGTTTTGAGAAGTGGTGTGACCTAAGGCAGATCATTCCTTTACCAATGCTGTTTATGAAGGGGGGTCGTCGCTTACAGTCTCCAAGCCTTTAGCCCCGTCTTGAGACCTGTCAATTGTGCTTCAGGCTATTTCACAGCAGCATTTAGAGGCGCAGGAAAGCATTTAGATTAAATATCTCCTTCAAAACTGCTTTACTTGATTGCCCTGACATTTGCAAAGCGAGTGAGTGAGATGCACACACTGTCAGTCCACGAATTGTGCCAACAGTTTTCCATGGTGACTTTTCTACCTAACCCCACCTTTATGACTAAGGTCGGCAATACTTATAATTGCCTCATCAAGAGCTTTTGGCTTTCCACCCGCCGCCCTTCTCTTCTACATAGGAGGAGCGTCTCCACCATTTGTGTCCAGTTCGCGCTTTGCACATTTACTTGGATAGAACGAGAGCATTACGAAAGAGCGATCAATTCTTTGTGTCCTGGGCACCTCCCTGCAAGGGTAGGCTCCTCTCTCATCAATGACTATCCCATTGGATAGTGGAGGCTATTATACTGGGTTATAATCGCAAGGGTTTACAGCCCCCAGAGGGCCTGAGGGCTCATTCCATCTATCTCTTGTGCGCTGTTCAAAGGCATTTCTGTACAAGAGATTTATGTTGGGTCACCCTGCATATATTTTTTTCCATTTTTCTTACTGAATTTCACTGCTCCTTCTTTGGCACATACAGTCCTCAGTGTCAGAGCCTCTTGAGGGGTGACTGTAGCGACTGCCTTGGCTTCGGAGAGTCTGTCTGCTATATGGGAGTTGGCTGTATCCCATAGTGAGACATTGAAACTAGTATTTGAAAGAGAACTCAAGGTTACTTGCGTACGCCCGGTTCGCTGAGAATATGAGTGAGATGTCGCACCGCATTTCCCTGCTCGCAAGAGCACAAGGAAGAGAGACATGCTTGAGAATAACCAGATGGTGGGGCGAGTGCACATGGCTCCTTATAAAGAGGGAGGGGCTCAGCTCATTCGCCACTCGACATGTCTGACTCCGGCAGATGTGTGTGATTGGTTCTTCCATAGTGAGACATCTCACTCATATTCTCAGAGAACCGGCATTACGCAATTAACCTTGAGTGATGTTTTGACCAATAGGAACTGAATGGTGAATGATGACTGGAGTCATTTTCTTTGTAAATGACTATATTAGATGTTTCTGAACTCTTCTTCTAAATAATCCTGATAATGCCATGATTAAGAAAAATCATGAATGAATCATGAATAAGGATGAGTGAGAACGTTACAGAGGCTACAACAAAACATGCTAACCTCTTACCATTAACAATAATGGGGGAGGTTGGCATTTTTCAGGGATATAATCTTTGTCCCTCTGTAACTTTCATCATTCACTATTCATTGATGATTATTCACAATCATGGTAGCATCCACGTTCAAGTAGAAGTGTTCAAAAACGTCTTCTATTTTTACTTACAATAAAAGTGACAAAAATTACACAGTACATTATTCATAATTCACTTCCTATTGGGCAAAACACAACCAAAACAAGCTGTAAATGCATCCAACAAGTATTTTGAGTCACAAGCTTGATGTAGTCATTGTGTGCAAGGGATATGGGACCAAATACTAAACTTTTGACTACTTTAATACACTATGAGTGAATTGGTCCAAATACTTTTGACTTCTTCAAATGGGGCGGACTAGGAACCCAAAGTGCTTTCATTTATAAACGTTAGAGCAGATATGAATGACAATTCCAATAGGAATTAGAACATTTAATTGTAATTTAATAGGATCTCTATGGAAAATATCCCCCCAAAAAGTTGACATTCTGTACTGTTGCATATGCAACATTTGATCTCAAATTCAAAATGCTGGAGTATAGAGCCAAATTAGACATTTTTGCTTCACTGTCCAAACACATATGGAGGGGAGTGTATTTAAAAATGTATGTATATTTAAAAAAGTTTTGAGCATACTATTCCTGATCTGGCAAGTGTGTTTATGTCAGTGTTGAGGAAGTGTTTGCTTTGTGGGTGGGCTGAATCATACATCTTTACAACCACTAGATGGCGATGTGATACCACATTACAAATGAAAGAAACCATTAAAGATTGTAATCATTAGAATCCCATTGCAAGTAGTGCTGTCTGAACCCCGAGGGTTCTTATAATGAAAGGAAAAGGAACCTCAGAAGGAGAATTTCCCTGCAAAGTATCAAGACATACAGATCATAATCTTTAGATACTTACTTTCTGGATGTGTAGCTGTCAGGTTGGATGGGTTTGAAGATTTCGACTAACTATTAGCCTAGAGAATTTGTAATATATTATGCGATCATATTGCAGTACAAAGGTGTCACATATTGACAAGGTATTCTTTTCAGCATTAGAGATTGTGGCTTGTAATTTCGTTGCAGGCAGTATTTGTTATATCCATCCGATGTATTTTATTTGACCTTCTAATGTTATTAGACAAATACTCACTTTGTTGTCTTTTAATTTCCCAAGAAAATGTAAGCTTCTAAATCACTTTATTTTCCTCGTCCCCAGAAATCAATTCCCGAAAACACTTTGAGTAATTATAATATTCCAATACAACACTGAAAACTGTTGACACAAGTGTAAGCATCACAAGCTTGTCCATGTAACCAAGCTCCAAATATAGTTTTAATAGTCTTTGAATATGCACTCCAGTCACATTTTCACCTCATTGATCACCAGATTTACTTAAAGGCACATCTCAATGGATGTTTCAGGTATGACATGACACCAGGTGGTCGGGTGGGTTCCATTACTCCTCTATTGTCCCCACAAGTAAGGAGGGGGGCAGACGACATCAGACCAACGCCTTGAATTGCCAACTCTTGAAGTTTGCAGTTGTCTAAAAAACACAATTTTGCTCAAAACATATTTTTAACCTTAAGTGTGTACACATTACTTACTTACAGGAACGGGAGATACCTAGTCGGTTGTTCAACTGAATGTATTCAACTGAAATGTGTCTTCCGCATTTAACCCAACCCCTCTGAATCAGAGAGGTGCGGGGGTCTGCCTTAATCGACATCCACGTCTTCGGTGTCTGGGGAACAGTGGGTTAACTGCCCTGCTTAGGGGCAGATCAACAGATTTAGTTTTTGCCTTGTCAGCTCGGGGATTCGATCCAGCAACCTGGCCCAACGCTCTAACCACCAGGCTACCTGCCGCCACAGGAGCAATTAGGGTTAAGTGTCTTTCTCAAAGGTACATCGACTTTATACTTTGGATATTGTTTTTCAACAGGAAAATTTAAGAAATAGAGTCTTTAGTATACATTTTCCTTTCAAATTAAGCTAAATAGCCTGTATGAAGTACAGTGGAATCAAACATCACACTGAGTCGGCGTAATTTGTACTAAGAACCAGGATGAGGAGGGATTGACACATTGATTACTATTCTCTCCTGATTATATGAGGGCTTTCAGCAAGGGTCAGTATTCTAATCCTAGCATTATCCTTCTTAACCGGGAATTACGGGAACGTCAAAGTATACACTTTGTTTTCAACATGGTAGGCCAAGCAATCCCTGCTGTTCAGGACGCTGTCCACATTTCTGCACATTTAGAATGAATATAAGTATAAGATGACAGATGAAACGCATAGTAGAAATGGCCAAATAAATAAAATCAGCAACAAAACATTGCCAAACAAGCCAAATATAATGTATGCAAACTTTTTATTGAGTCTCATTTGATTCCAATCAGAATGTAACTGTAATGACCAGTGCAATTCCCTCCATATCATTGACCAGGGTTAAGTCAGGTTTAAGGGGATTAGACCAGCAGGGCCAGGTGAGAGGGAGGTCAGTTGACAGAGATCTTAAAGACCCCCCCCCCCCCCTCCCCCCTTACCAAACATACTTACTGTGAGCATTGTGACATTCATTCTACCCATATGATAATGGCCTGAAGTAGGGCCTCTTCCCTTGGTGGATATCATAGCAACTTACAATAAGACGATAAGATAAGACCTTGCCCAGCTCTCGTCCCATGATCTATCCAGGAGTGGTGGGTGGGTGGGGGCGATTAAGAGTAGCTTATGGCCTGCCCTGGCCAGTCAATTGCACGATACGGAAAATCAAAGTGCCAATGTGAGCTTAATTACCCCTATTGCGCAAATTATACACTGCCCCCCACCCCACCTCCTCCCATCCCTCAATCCACTGACCCTGTGCCCCCTCCTATCTGTAAACATTTTAAATAAAGGCAACAACACACTCACTGCCGTGGAGCTGTCAACACTTTTTTTTATTCTGGCCTTCGCTCTCTTCTCTCTATTTCCCCCTTTCCCAAACCCCTCTTCTCTTCCTCCTTTTCTCCTCCGGCTGGCTGTCACAAAGGCCTGGGCTATCACTCAGCCACTGTGGCAGGATGCAGCTTTTTTTTCCAGGAGCGTGACAATGGAAAGGGAAGACGCTATCTCCTCTGTGTAGATATGGCAATTATCTGGACACGGAGAGTGCGTCTGGCGATCGGCCGGTCTCCTTTTTCACAAAGCCTGAACATGGTGATCATGGTTGAGTGTGAGTCAGAGAGCACGGGAGGGAAGGAAGGAGAGACAGAAGGTGAAACGCAATTTAAAAAATAAATTTAAAAAGTCTTCACGACATGCACCATGCATTGACTCTATTTCGGTCATGATAAAATAACACTATAGTTGCTGGAGGTGATCAAATCATTCTTCTAATATAAATGTGAATTTTAACTCAATTATTCTAATTGTTTTAAATGGAAGCTCAATTTGATAAAATATATTCGAGGATAAAAAAAAAAATTCTGCTTTTGTTTCTGACAGTCAGATGAATTAAAAGGTTGTATAAAGTCCCTACATTGGACTACTTCTCAGTATTAGTATTGATCTTTTCAAACCAGTGATGAATTTATGTTGGTCCACTGATTACATGTATAGATTTATGGCTGGCTCAATAAGGACAGGAGATGTATAACATTATTTGTGTGTAAAACATGCATTACACCGTCGCCAGAAGCCTTGTGACGGGACCATTTACTTCATGTGATCATAAAGCCATTACATTCTGTTTACAGTTCTTTTATTGACCAAATCATGGAGAAAAGAGTCTGTGCACGCTTTGATCAATTTTAGTCATTTCATATACCAAGCTTTTGGGTCACAAAGACCAAATCATGAACAGTATGTATGTGAAACACCAGGTTTCGCACATGAAAATACAAATACGTTTATAAAAGCCGTCTTTGAAATATCCCTAATAACAGCAGTATGTCATTGTTAAAATGGCAAAACAGGTATTGGGTAGTGGTTATCAAACTTCAAGAAAAGACCATCACACAAAGTGATGATCAGAGGCCTGCTAGGGCCCTCCAGTAGGGGGGTTATGGATGTGTTCAGCAGGGCATAGGGGTCCTCTCTCTGGGCATACAGAGGCTGTCCTGGGGCCCCAGCATGAGTAGGTCAGGGCCAGATCAAGGCAGGGGGAGCTGGGGCCAGGATTAGGATGATTGTCTGCCCCCAGCCTGGTGCCTGGGTCAGCCAGGGTCAGCTCCTGATGTGTTAATTAGAATTATACAGCTCTGCAGGATGGCCCAGCCTAGGACAATATCGGAGGGTGAGGTTACCCTATTTAACACTGACACACACACACAGAGGAAAAAGACACACACACACAAACACACAGAGGAAAAACACACACACACACACACACACACACACACACACACACACACACACACACACACACACACACACACACACACACACACACACACACACACACACACACACACACACACACACACACACACACACACACACACAACACTGGCTGTAAAAGCACAAACACTCCCCTGGTAATTCCCTAATTAAGCATGCCCCTCCCCTGGTCCTCCCTGGTCCATACCCCCAGAGAACCCTCACAGCCCCACAGATCCCAGTGTTTGGCCAACTCCTGCAGAGGAACTGCCATTGTTTACCCTGGATTGTCCAAGCAGATAAGGCCAACCATCTGAGGAATTAAGAGGCTCCAGAAGATAATGGTGGTGGTGGAATAGAGGAGAGGTGCTAAATCAGGCCTTTGAAGAGGGGGAGATCACACACCCTAATCCCTCGATCGAGAGGTCCTCCAAAGTTCAACTGGTCAGGACTTAGGGATGAATGCATACAGGGGCAAATTGGATTGTCTCTGCTCACTTTGACTGTAAGAGTGTAGTTTGCAGTAGGACAGGACCAATTATGGAGGTTCAAGTGACCGCTGTTGAGTTGCATTGACTATGAGGTTAAAGTGACCAATGAGAATCATAAATTGGAAGGTTGAAAAAGGTTGTACTCGCATACTTACTCACATACATACAAGTAACCTGCTCCTGTAAAATTACCCCTCTGGTCAGATCTAAGGATAGAGCAAGTGTTCTCATTGTCATCCCAAGTTTGTTGCATATGTTTTAGTCCACTGTGTTTAGCCGGAGGAAGACATTTTCTGACCCTTTATTCTCCTCTCTCCTCCAGGGCATCCTTCTGAAGAGAAGTGGGAAGTCCCTGAACAAGGAGTGGAAGAAGAAATACGTCACACTTTGTGACAACGGCCTCCTCACCTACCACCCAAGTTTACATGTGAGTATCCCTACATTTGGTATAGTTCCGTTTGCAGTGGACCGTTTTAGCTATGTAGGGAATAGAGAAACGACAACATGCATGCTTGTCCCTCACAAAAAGTTGAAATGAACGATTTAACATAAATGTTATGTACACATATTGATACATTTATAAACAAGGTTTCCAGAGAGACAAAAAAAGCTAGCAGAGATCTTTCAGCCTCTGATTATAAGAACTCCATCTTAGATGACTGCTATTACGATTATAAGGTGGGGGAGGGGACAGAGAGGCAGAGGTGGTGGTCATCTCTACCCCCCCACACCTCTGTGGTGCCCGTGTAGCGGACATGAGTCGGGCATGGTTGCTCATGGTCACGTGATGAGGTAGCCCTGCCTGCGAACTTCAAAGCCAGCGTCTTCCCATGGAACAAGGGGTGTCTGCCCTCTTGGTCTAGTGGTCTAAGTCTAAGATGTTGGTTGCTCCCGTGGGAGACCCGGGTTCATATCCCGCGTGTTACACCCGGTCCTGGAGTTATGGTAATGGGAACATGCATGACGCTAGCTGCTACTGCTGGGGTCTGCTGTGTGCCTGCCGCGCCCGGGCCACCACGCTAGCTTGTATTTATAATGGCGCTCACCGCTGTGCGTGGCGCTTGTTGGAGGCTGAGGGACCTGCCACATCCGTCTCTGTCAGAGTCCCGCTGGGCCACTAATACCTCTTAAACACTCCGCTGCAGCCTGCCGGCAGACTCAGTCAGGCCCCCCCCACAGCACGACACGGCTGCCTCATGCCCTGCTTGTCCCGGTCTACAGACCTCTAACCCCTCCCACTCCAACTCATGAGTTCTCGCCTTTGCATTTAATCCTTAAGAGTTTATTGACACATAACAACATAATAAAAATATCCCCATCAAAATCCGTCAGTTTAAGCTAGAGAGAGATCAGGTTTTTGGCATGGGCTTCGTCTCAATCCACCGCATTCGCATCAGTGGGATACCGAGCTACAGCGGTCTTCTCGCGAAAACGGCTGTAGCGTCCAAACCGTTTTAGCTACTAACTATTATGACCACTCTATGGAAAGGGGAGACTGAGGAACACGGACAAGTTCCAAAAGTGTCACGGGACTCGTCTGAAGGTAGCCCATACAAACGGATAGAAGTAGTTTTGTGCCAACAAAAAATAAGGGGTTAAATATGTCTCCAAAAAAACATATTTCCTGAGATTTCTTACACTACACTTTCATAAACGTTTTAGAACACCTGCTCATTCAAGGGTTTTTCTTTATTTTGACTATTTTCTGCATGAAATAACACATCCGGAATCATGTAGTAACCAAAAAAAAGTGTTGAATGAAAATATATTTTATTTTTTGGGGTTCTTCAAATAGCCACCCTTTACCTTGATGACAGTGTCGCACACGCTTGGCATTCTCTCAACCATTTTCATGAAGTAGTCACCTGGAATGCATTTCAACTAACAGGTGTGCCTTAAAATGTAATGTGTGGAATTTCTTTCCTTAATGCGTTTGAGCCAGTCAGTTGTGTTGTGACAAGGTACGGGGGTATACAGAAGATAGCCCTATTTGGCAAAAGTCCAAGTCCATATTATGGCAAGAACAGCTCAAATAAGCAAAGAGAAACAACAGTCTATCATTACTTTAAGACTTGAAGGTCAGTCAATAAGGAGAATTTCAAGAACTTTTAAAGTTTCTTCAAGTGCAGTTGCAAAATACCATCACGCGCTATGATGAAACTGGCTCTCATGAGGACCGCCACAGGAATAGAAGACCCAGAGTTACCTCTGCTGCCCAGGATAAATTCATTTAGATTTACCAGTCTCAGAACTTGCAGTCCTAATAAATGCTTCACAGAGTTCAAGTAACAGACACATCTCAACATCAACTGTTCAGAGGACACTGTGTGAATCAGGCCTTCATGGTTGAATTGCTGCAAAGTAACCACTACTAAAGGACACCAATAAGAAGAAGAGACTTGCTTGGGCCAAGAAACACGAGCATTGGACATTAGACCGGTGGTAATGTGTTCTTTGGTCCAAATTGAAGATTTTTGGTTCCACCCGCCGTGTCTTTGTGAGTCGTGGTGTGGGTGAATGGATGATCTCCGCGTGTGTATTTCCCACTGTGAAGCATGGAGGAGGAGGAGTAATGGTGTGGGGGTGCTTTGCTGGTGACACTGTCAATGATTTATTTACAATTCAAGGCACATTTAACCAGCATGGCTACCACAGCATTCTGCAGCGATACGCCATCCCATCTGGTTTGGGCTTAGTGGGACTATCATTTGTTTTTCAACAGGACTATGACCCAACACACCTCAAGGCTGTGTAAGGGCTGATTTACCAAGAAGGAGAGTGATGGAGTGCTGCATCAGATGACCTGGCCTCCACAATCCCCCAACCTCAACCAAATTGAGATGGTTTGGGATGAGTCGGACCGCAGAGTGAAGGAAAAGCAGACAATAAGTGCTCAGCATATGTGGGAACTCCTTCAGGACTGTTGGAAAAGTATTCCAAGTGAAGCTGGTTGAGGGAATGCTAAGAGTGTGCATAGCTGCCATTTATTTATTTATTTATTTCACCTTTATTTAACCAGGTAGGCAAATTGAGAACACGTTCTCATTTACATTTGCGACCTGGCCAAGATAAAGCAAAGCAGTTCGGCACATACAACAACAACACATAGTTACACATGGAGTAAAACAAACATACAGTCAATAATACAGTGAAAAATAAGTCTATATACAATATGAGCAAGTGAGGTGAGATAAGGTCATCAAGGCAATGGGTAGCTAAGAATCTCAATATAAAATATATTTTAAAATATATTTATACTGCATGATTCCGTATGTGTTATTTCATAGTTTTGATGTGTTCACTATTATTCTGCAATGTAAAAAATAGTAAAAGTGTAGATAAACCCTTGAATGAGTAGGTGTTCTAAAACTTTTGACCGGTAGTGTATATCTCCTGGATATAAGACAGACACTTGCAAACCTTATTCGTGGTGATTTATTTTTTGGCTGTCTTTTTTGCCATTTGTGAATGTGTTATTGAATGTGTTTCTATGGGCTATAGTAGTAAATGCCAAATTCATTTTTTCAAATAACCCCAAAAAATCTAATTCAAATAGCTAAATGATCCATTGTATGACCGTCTTAAAACAATTCCATATGTTAGCACATGTTTAGTGAAAGTTGGAGAAGTATTTGTACGCATTAACTCCACATTTGTTTGACCTTAGAGTCCAATTTGAAATAGTATAATGTATATTAGCAAGATCATAGATTAACACTTCTCAGCAAAGACATTCATACTCGAAAAAGCATTGTCATTTGCTTGCAACATACAGTAAATAGACTAAATCTGGTTTTATGATCATAGATTAGCTTCAAGTTCCTCGGTGTCCACATCACCAACAAACTAACATGGTCCAAGCACAACAAGACAGTCGTGAAGAGGGCACGACAAAACCTATTCCCCCTCAGGAGACTGAAAAGATTTAGCATGGGTCCTCAGATCCTCAAAAGGTTCTACAGCTGCACCATCGAGAGCATCCTGACTGGTTGCATCACTGCCTGGTATGGCAACTGCTCGGCCGCTGACCGCAAGGCACTACAGAGGGTAGTGTGTACGGCCCAGTACATCACTGGAGTAAAGCTTCCTGCCATCCAGGACCTCTATACCAGGCGGTGTCAGAGGAAGGCCCTAAAAATTGTCAGACTCCAGCCACCCTAGTCATAGACTGTTCTCTCTGCTGCCGCACGGCAAGCGGTACCAGAGTACCAAGTCTAGGTCCAAGAGGCTTCTAAACAGCTTCTACCCTCAAGCCATTAGACTCCTGAACATCTAATTAAATGGCTACCAGACTATTTGCATTGCCCCCCCCCCCCCTCTCTCTTTTACACCACTGCTACACTCTGTTGTTATTATCTATGCATAGTTAACTCTACCTACATGTACATATTACTTCAAATACCTCAACTAAGCGGTACCCCCGCACATTGACTCTGTACCGGTACCCCCCTTAATATAGTCTTGCTATTGTTATTTTACTGCTGCTCTTTAATTACTTGTTACTTTTATTTCTTATTCTTATTTCTTTTATTTTTTTAACTGCATTGTTGATTAGGGGCCTCGTAAGTACGCATTTCACTGTAAGGTCTACCTACACCTGTTGTATTCGGCGCATGAGACTAGTACAATTTGATTTGATGATATTCTTCTCGTGACATGATAATGGATTAATTTAGTAGCCATTGTTAGCAGAGCAATGTAGCATTACAGTGATGTACAGGTAATTGAAAAAATAGGGAGTTGGGCCACAACAAGCCGCCAGAACAGTTTCAATGCACCTTGGCGTAGATTCTACAAATGTCTGGAACTCTATTGGAGGGATGCGACGCCATTCTTGCACTAGAGATGTTGTGTTTTACTGATGGTGGTGGAAAACGCTGTCTCAGGCACCACTCCAGAATCTCCCACGTGTTCAATTGGGTTGAGATCTGGCGACTGAAACACACACACAGACGCATACACACACACACAAACACTTTCAACCACCTCTGCTCCTTTGAGACCCCTCATTCAAAGTCACTGAGATCTCTTCTATCCATGGTAGCCAAAATAATGAACAACTGGGCATTTTTATAATTAACTTGGAGCCATACCTGTTTTCAATATAATTTGTGTTCCTCATTTACTCAAGTGTTTCCTTTATTTTGGAATTTACCCGTATGTAACTGACTAGTTAGCAGCTCTGTAGATCTAGATCATTATAGGTCGTAGGTCACCTGAGGCATGTCTATAAGCTCTGTCTGGAGTGTCTGTCTGCTAACTTACTGAGCAGAGGTGAGGCAGAACAGGAACTGCTGTTACATTACTAGACACCTGTTTATTCCCATTCTGAGCAACCGAGCAGACTGAGGGAGAGGGAGAGAAGGAGAGAGCGAGGGAGGGAGAAAGAGACAGAGACAGAGGGTGTTATAGAGACAGAGACAGAGGGTGTTATAGAGACAGAGCGACAGAGGGCGTTAGAGAGAGAGAGGGTGTTATAGAGCGAGAGAGACAAAGGGTGTTATAGAGAGACAGAGGGCATTGAGAGAGAGACAGAGGGTGTTATAGAGACAGAGGGTGTTATAGAGAGAGGGAGAGACAGAGGGCATTGAGAGAGATAGAGTGAGAGACAGTGTGTTATAGAGAGAGAGAGAGAGAGAGAGAGAGAGAGAGAGAGAGAGAGAGAGAGAGAGAGAGAGACAGCCAGAGGGCATTGAGAGAGAGAGAGAGAGAGAGAGAGAGAGAGAGAGAGAGAGAGAGAGAGAGAGAGAGAGAGAGAGAGAGACAGAGGGCATTGAGAGAGAGAAAGATGAGACAGGGTGTTAGGGAGAGAGAGACAGGGTGTTAGGGAGAGAGAGACAGGGTGTTAGGGAGAGAGAGACAGGGTGTTAGGGAGAGAGAGACAGTGTGTTATAGAGAGAGAGACAGGGTGTTATAGAGAGAGAGACAGGGTGTTATAGAGAGAGAGAGACAGGGTGTTATAGAGAGTGAGAGACAGGGTGTTATAGAGAGAGAGAGACAGGGTGTTATAGAGAGAGAGAGACAGGGTGTTATAGAGAGAGAGACAGAGGGTGTTATAGAGAGAGAGAGAGAGAGAGACAGACAGAGGGCATTGAGAGAGAGAGAGACAGAGGGCATTGAGAGAGAGAGAGACAGAGGGCATTGAGAGAGAGAGAGAGAGAGACAGAGGGTGTTATAGAGAGAGAGACAGAGGGTGTTATAGAGAGAGAGAGAGAGAGAGAGAGAGACAGAGGGCATTGAGAGAGAGAGAGACAGAGGGTGTTATAGAGAGAGAGACAGAAGGCATTGAGAGAGAGAGAGAGACAGAGGGTGTTATAGAGAGAGAGACAGAGGGTGTTATAGAGAGAGAGAGAGAGAGAGAGAGAGAGACAGAGGGCATTGAGAGAGAGAGAGACAGAGGGTGTTATAGAGAGAGAGACAGAAGGCATTGAGAGAGAGAGAGAGAGAGAGACAGAGGGTGTTATAGAGAGAGAGACAGAGGGTGTTATAGAGAGAGAGAGAGAGACAGAAGGCATTGAGAGAGAGAGAGAGAGAGAGACAGAGGGTGTTATAGAGAGAGAGACAGAGGGTGTTATAGAGAGAGAGACAGAGGGTGTTATAGAGAGAGAGACAGAGGGTGTTATAGAGAGAGAGACAGAGGGTGTTATAGAGAGAGAGACAGAGGGTGTTATAGAGAGAGAGAGAGAGAGACATAGGGTGTTATAGAGAGAGAGAGTGGGTTGGGAGCAAGAGCAACCGGGAAAGAGAGAAGGTGGGTAGGAGAGCGAGACATGGAACGAGAGAGCGAGGATCCCTTTAATTTCGCAGTCAGCCAAGCCATCCACACAATCACCTTCTGTTAATTCTATCTGCTACATCAATTAAATTGTTTGTAGAAACTAATTGAATGTGGCTTAATCACACATCTTAATAGCTTTGCACGCTTCGATCTGGCTGTTAATTCCAGCAATAAAATGAAATGAGAATGAGGAGCGCTAGCTGGCTGGGTAATTAGAGAAGAGGCAGGGGAAGAGATGAGTGCTTTATGGCACTGTGATAAAGGAAAGGAGAGAGATTTAGAGATGGGGGGGGGGGGGGGCACACCCAGTAAAAGGCCGAGCAGAGCGCAGAGTTCTCCTCATTGATATCTGCTGATATCAATGAGTTTCACCTTGGCTTTCCTTCCTCATCCACTTGGGATGGTGATGTTGTTTTAAATCGAAATCAAATGACCAAATTGAAAGAGAATGACTGTTTGCGTTCATTAGTCTACTCATTAAGCCTCTAAAAGCCAGCTAGCTTGTGAGGCAGCATGAGCACAGGTGATACCTAATGTTCTGAAACTTCTCTTAGCTGTCGATCAGTCGCTTTTGGTACTTTTTTATTTTGTTTTGAAGTGGATGAAAGATATATGTCATATCATAAAACAAAAGTGAAATGTTATTTCTTGTCAGCTAATGGGGCAGTTAGCGTTTTCTTTTTTCAATGAAATATCCACGTTTTAGAGTAATGACATTGACTCTGTGTGTTTTTTGTGATGTTTGTGTGTTCCAGGACTACATGCAGAACGTGCACGGGAAAGAGATTGACCTGTTGAGGACCACGGTCAAGGTGCCAGGGAAACGACCACCCAGAGCGGTCACCACTATCGCCCCCACCGCCAGTCCCAAGACAAACGGGCTGACCAAGGACCGCAGCACCATGCAGCTGGGCGTAGGCACCACAGGTAAGAGGGAATGCCTAGTCACCACACTGTGGGTCCATTCTAGACCTCTGTACCAGATATGGGTCAAAAACATAGGTCAAGCTAGCTTTGATTTAGTTTACATGTTATAATAGAACAAATAAAATAATCCCAAAAGCTTGAAGCACACCTCAAATACTTTGAAGTATCTTAAAAGTGTTTGACAAATGTACACTATATATACAAAAGTATGCGGACACCCCTTCAAATTAGTGCATTCATGTGTGGACACCCGTTCCTGACAGGTGTATAAAATGAGCACCCAGCCATGCAATCTCCATAGACAAATATTGGCATTAAAATGGCGTTACTGAAGAGCTCAGTGACTTTCAACGATGGCATCTTTCCAACAAGTCAGTTCATCAAATTTCTGCCCTGCTAGAGCTGCCCCGGTCAACTGTAAGTACTGTTATTGTGAAATGGAAATGTCTAAGAGCAACAACGGCTCAGCCGCGAAGTGGTAGGCCACACAAGCTCACAGAACAGGACCACCAAGTGCTGAAGCGGGTAGCGTGTAAAAATCGTCTGTCCTCGGTTGCAACACTCACTACTGAGTTCTAAACTGCCTCTGGAAGCAACGCCAGAACAAGAATTGTTCACCGGGAGCTTCATGAAATAGGTTTCTATTGCCAGTCCGACAGACTAATCAGTCCGACAGACTAATATGGGTTTGGTGGATGCCAGGAGAATGCTGTAAAGTTTGGTGGAGGAGGAATAATGGTCTGGGACTGTTTAGGCCCCTTAGTTCCAGTGAAAATCTTAACGCTACAGCATACAATGACATTCTAGACAATTCTGTGCTTCCAACTTTGTGGCATTAGTTTAGGGAAGGCCCTTTCATGTTTCAACATGACAATGCCCCCGTGCACAAAGCGAGGTTCATACAGACATGGTTTGTCAAGATCGGTGTGGAAGGACTTTACTGGCCTGCACAGAGCCCTGACCTCAACCCTATCAAACAACCTTTGGGATGAATTGGAACGCTGACTGCGAGCCAGGCCTAATCGCCCAACATCAGTGCCTGACCTCACTAATGCTCTTGTGGCTGAATAGAAGCAAGTCCCTGCAGCAATGTTCCAACATCTAGTGGAAAGCCTTCCCAGAAGAGTGGAGGCGATTATAGCATCAAAGGGGGGACCAACTCCATATTAATGCCTATGATTTTGGAATGAGATGGTCGATTAACAGGTGTCCACATACTTTTGATCATGTAGTGTATTTTAACATGGACAAACTGAGAAGGTAGAAGTTCTCCACTAATGACTGAAACAGGGTCAGATATTCCTCCTAACGGTTATGGTTAGGTTTGGGATTAAGGTAATCTGATTTTAGGTTTGCGGTTATGGGAACAACTTCTACCTCGAGCCAAACCCCAACCAAGCACGGTGAACAACCACAGATCAAGTCATTTGCAGGATATCAACAGAATAGCTTAAGATAAGCAACCTGATGCCCAGTCCAATTTTATGTAAGCTTCTATTGACTTCATGTCCAGTCCAACAGACAATCAATAGAGGTTCTTCAATGGACTGAAAGAGACACTAGGGACACTAAAGTATTCAGAGGAGGGGTTTCACATTAATACCATTCACTGCACAGAGGATACAATAAAGTATACTGCTAATAGGTGAATTTATGTATGTAATATGTATTTTGTTGCTGTAATTGTGTGAAAGCTCTTTAGATTATGGTACAATGTCATAAAATGAGTCCTTACAAGTCAATTGTCTCGATGTATGATTTTTCATTATGCAGATGAGCCAACACAATATAAAAACAATGACAGGATTACTGAAGGAGTGCTTGTAAGCCTATTAGATTCTACCTTCAATTACTAAATAGGGAATTGATGAATGAGATCCCCGTTAAATAGAATTAATTTGTTCATAATAATCCATTTCAAAGGAAAAAAATAAGAAATATCCATCGAGGGACATTTATTTTGTCCAGATGTAATATTTTTGCTGTGACCTAAATTCCGTCAGCCAAGGTTGTATGTAATGTCACAGGAACAATGATCAGGTTGGGGCTTGACTTGCGTGTCCTGCCAATACCAATGCCTTCCTTCCAGTCCACACAGGCCTATAAATAGACTTAGCTGACTGGTTGGATGGCTGGCTACGAGGGTGCCTGCTCTGCTTTACTCTGCTCTGGCAGCTAGGCCCAGAGAGGTGAAGAGAAGCCAGTGATTAGATTTAGGGGTTAGGATTAAGAGTAATTAATACAAATTAGCAGAGTGGTCCCCAGAGGGGGGATAGACGGGAGGGGGGGGGGGGGGGGGTAACGAGGGCGTCCTCTATCGGCCGAGGAGTGGGGTCCATGTTTCCTCCTGCCATGGCTGTAGCTAATTGGCTAATTGGAGTGTGCAGAAGTGGAAAAGACAGACCAGACATCAGAGAACACTTGTGGCCCTGCCCTTTCTTAATTTTGGGGTCCTGGCCAGGATTTGTACATCAGGACCCCACTGGACCACATTACACACGGGAAACTGTTGAGTGTGAAAAATCCAGCAGCGTTGCAGTTCTTGACACACTCAAACCGGTGCGCCTGGCACCTACTACCATACCCAATTCAAAAGCACTTAAATATTTTGTCTTGCTTGTTCACCCTCTGAATGGCACACATACACAATCCATGTCTCAATTGTCTCAAGGCTTAAAAATCCTTCTTTAACTGGTCTCCTCCCCTTCACCTACACTGATTGAAGTGGATTTAACAAGTGACATCATAGCTTTCACCTGGATTCAACTGGTCAGCCTATGTCATGGAAAGATGTTTTGTCCACTCAGTGTAGTTTCACTCTGCTGTAACTACAGAGCTAGTAAAGGATATCTTTGTGACACCCCATTCTAGAGGTTCAATTTTTTTGCATCCGGGTGGGGAACAATACGAGACGATTTGCGTTAATCTCCATTTAGGGGAGAAAGGTTACAAATCACGGCAGGTCTTCTCCCGTTTGGAGCACCCTCTCCTCTCCTGATGCGATCGCCGTGAGTTTGATTTCATTAGTCATGCAATTGATGAAGGGAACAAAGGGGTAATTTGTCATTCATGGCGTCTGAATCACAACCCTGTCTTTGCCTTTGGTAATTCATTCACTTCCATGGATCTAAAGACCTTTTATAATCACAGGGGGTGGAGGGGGGAAGGGAGGGAGGGAGATAGGAGATGGAGAGAAAGAGAGTAAATGAATGAACCCATGTGTCTATGAGTGAAGGAGTGTGCAAGCTTAATTCCTTTTCCTCTCTCTGAGTGTTCAGCGGAACCGTTTTAAATATGATCCTCTCCGTTAATACGTATCCAATGGTGTCACCCACGACAGATGCATTGTATCAAAGTATTAATGAGGCCCATCAGTTTTAATCAATCGTATGGGCGGCAGAGATGTACTGTCTGTGGGAAAGGCGCAGGGAGGGGGTGGTGTGTGCCTGTGTTGCTCGCTGTACAGCTCCTTCCTTATACATTGTAAACCACTCTTCCTCTTGCTCTGGGCTACACATACATACAGTCCCACCAGTGGGCACGGACTGATTTACTGACCACCACCACAACCATGCCTCTGTCTCACTGGCCACTAGCCCGGTGTGGGTGTGCAGGCTGGAGCTGGCCCCTAATGGTTCATAAAGAGGATGAGGCTGGTTGTGGAGGGGAGGATAGTTAGGTGACAGGGCTGAGCCATAAAGGGGGGTGTGGGGTGGTGGTGGCGGCAGGCGGCAGGCGGGCGGGCGGTCAGACAGGCGGTGTTAGTGAGTAGTGATAGTGATGATAGTGTTGGTGGATTGCACGGCCACAGCCGTTGATGATGTGCTGCTTCCCTCCTTCCTTTCCTCCCTCCCTCCCTCCTTCGGTCCCCCACATTAGCATTAATGCCTCGTTATCCTCCTACTTGTACATAATGGCAACAACTCCCCGGTTGGGTCAGGCCTCGGCGTCACGACTCATCAGCCCTCTGAGGGCATGCATGGTCGCGCCGGCCCAAAGAGAAATGAGAGTCGAGATGACATTACCGCTACCGCCGCTCTGTAGCTACTCGCTAATCCATCGCTTCTACTTAGCGAACAGCCACAGCAAGAGCCAGCCCTGCTGCTGCTGCTCCTACTCAGCATGGAAACCACTCCTTTTCTCTCTCTCCTACACACTTATATTTGTCAAATGAACATGTCAAATGAACATATTTCTATAATTGTTTTAAATACCGGTATAGGCCTACATGATCACTGTAGAGGTTTTGGACATTTCTATTAACTTGCAGGTGTTTACTAGCAATCTTATGCTGCTTTCACATAGAATTGATGGTATTTTGCCTGTAAAGAAATGGGTCATGTTTATATGACCCCCTTACAAACAGGCCCATTTTTACCACATTCTTGACTGCATGCTATTTTTATACCTCCCGTGCGCATGCCGGCGATTAGTGGCTGTTGTGGTGTGCCGATGTGGTTGGCCGTCTATATTAATAAATCCATTGAATATACACCATCAAAAATAAATCCATTATTCATTCATTTATGCTAAGAAATATTATAAAACGAATAAAATGTATTTTCAAATAGAATGGCATATTTTGAGTTGAAATGACGTTACGTCCAAATTAATTCAATCAATAGTTCATTATTTTGTTCATTAACCCTTTGACACGTACCACCGAACGGGTTTGATCATTCTACAATGGTCCTTGCAGCTTACACTCAAACCGGTGTGATTAGAGCGCTTATTTAGAACATCCGGCGCTTGAGCTGGCCACACTGTTTTTTCAGAAACATTTTGCACAAACACAGTCCTTACAAAGTTATGTCCTGAATGTGACCAGTTTATTTATGGATGCAATGTTCAGACATGCATAGAAGTAGAGACAGAATAACACAATCATCCAAACCGGGAAAATGTAGGCTACATTAGTTCTAGCGCTAACTGAGGAAAGATTGACATAACACAAGCAGTCATATTTTGCTAACTCTCGGCTGACAGAAACCACAATATGAATGATCTAATAGCAATTACTATGTCAAATTCATCACATCATGGGTGAGATCACATTGCTTGAAATAATTGAATAAAACACTTTAAAAAAATCTAAAGTAATCCGATTATTTTAGTTTGTTTTTTCTCATCAACCAAAGATAAGAAGTGGAGACTAGATGAGTTTGGTCTGTGTGTAGTATGCATGTTGAAGGGGGTGTGTCGTCTACGATCCTTCACTTCCCTTCATTCACTTCCACAAGTTTACTCCGGAACCATTCCTTCACCTCATTATAACATCTTTAGTCTGACAGATGTTTACGTGACATCCAGAATTCATTGTATAATGTCAACAAACATGGCACAACACATAGCTTAGCATTGGCTCATCATAATCAGTACAACCTTCAAAAAAATGTTTTACACACATCCATAGGTGTCCATTACAATCAGAATGCATTATTTGTCACCAGTACTTGAAAACATGTGAATAAAACTGTAAATATATAATGCTCCATACATACATACTGTATGCTACAGTAGACACAACAACAAAATACAGAAAATAAGGCACTTACTTTGATAGGAACGCACACATGTCCAAAGTTATTATTTGTAAGGAAAACACGAATGAAGGCAACGTGAATATCAGACAGGAAATGTTCTACGAGGAAAAAGTTTGTGCAAGACTGTGCAAATGTCTGCATACTTGATCTGCGGAAACACTGGAGAAGTGCTTGGGCTCTCCTCAAAGAGAGAAGTTTGTCCCGCTCAGTAAAGCCTCAAACTTAAATTGTTCGCAACAGTGAAATGGGCTACTTCTATGTGAATTAATGAGGAGGCGGAACACACCTCAATTCCAACTTTTGTTAGAAAATAAAACTTGAAATTGACAAGTTGAAACATAGCCTATAGATAATTAGCATGCAGCACGTGTTAACTGTCCTGCTGGGTAACAATCACATTTTGGAACAGTGAGTGCATTCTGACATCACGTGCATAAAACAACTCACGCTGGGGTGACCGTTAGAAATATTTGGAACTCACGCATGAAAAGGTTTAAACAGACAAGACACACTTACCCCAATCACAGTCAACACACATATATTTTGTAGTAAGAATATAATGGAATATAACAGAATAAAATACAAATCATATTTTCCCACACAACTTGTGTCACGGAAACGTGTGGAACCGCTGTCACCCCTTCGGGGTTTTGGAGTTGCCTATACTCGATTGAGCAAAAATAATAGGCCTACACTTGATTTGGGCTACATTATTGCCAGCTAAATGTTTCTGATTAGTGATAGATGAGCAAACAAAATTTGTAGTAGATGAGCTATACCACCTCCTCTTATTTCCCCAGCCAAAAACCAATTAACCAAATTGCTATACAGAGGGTGATTCAGTGAAACAAAATCACATTGATGGAGACCAGTCAGTAAAGTCACAGGCTTTTGTTCGGGCGTAGGCTTAGTTTACTAAATAATCCACTTGTTAAACTACATAACATGCTATCAAAATGCTGTAATAAATTAGCCAACCAGACAAGATGATCATAAGCAGCACTCACCTCAACTTAGCTAACATTACCCCATTGTAGCCTAATACAAACTTAGCTAACATTACCCCATTGTAGCCTAATACAAACTTAGCTAACATTACCCCATTGTAGCCTAATACAAACTTAGCTAACATTACCCCATTGTAGCCTAATACAAACTTAGCTAACATTACCCCATTGTAGCCTAATACAAACTTAGCTAACATTACCCCATTGTAGCCTAATACAAACTTAGCTAACATTACCCCATTGTAGCCTAATACAAACTGTGATTCGGTGAAAACAAAAATCTGACATTGATTGATTTATCAAGACGAGACCACACGGTTGTCTCAAAGCGGCATGATGGCGTGCTGTCCTAATCAAAATGGTGCTGAAACGATCATCTAGGTGACCACAGGTGGGTAGGCTATTGCTTGAAATTTATTACAATGATTGGATGACTTTGGGAGCTTCAGTAAGCAACAATTTGATACATGCCTTCAAATGCATTAGCCTACTTTATTCCAATATTTTCATCATTCAGTGATATTTATTCCCACAATAATTATTTTTGGATCCATCCAATTAGGGTTAAGAAAACAGTGCATGCTTAGTGGGGTTCTATGCAGAGATATGTGAGAAGTGGCATGCCTTGCACAATTTAGAACTGGCAGGAGGATGGTTACTGGCGCTGCTTAGCAACCATGAAGAGATTAAGAGCAAAGAGCATGCCAGTGCCGTCTCAGCGTTATGGCTACATTTATAGTAAGCCGTAGGCAGAAGTTTACCGAAATGATTGCTTGGTCATTAGGCGGAAATACAAGTTTAGGCTTTGATACCAGCAGTACCTTTGACATGTAAGGAAAAGGAGGAAAAAAGTAGGTGGTATGGTGAAGTTCGCCGTTACAAATGAGAACTTGTTCTCAACTAGCCTACCTGGTTAAATAAAGGTAAAATAAAAAGTTGTCGGAAAAACGTATTGGTATGAAAGGGATATGTTTCTTCTAAATTATCACAGGAATTACAATTATAATTTTATTTTGTCGCCAAGTTTTCCCCAAAAACTTTTTCAGGAGTTTATTTTTGTAATGGCAGTATTTCTACCGTACAGTGCCTTCAGAATGTATTCATATTCATTGTGTTAGAGCATGAATTCAAAATGGATTTAAAAAATCTACACACAATCTACACACAATACCCCATAATGACAAAGTGAAAACATGTTTTTATAAATGTTTGCAAATTTCTTAAATGAAATACAGGAAGATCTCATTTACATAAGTAGTCACACCCCTGAGTCAATACTTTGTAGAAGCACCTTTGGCAGCAATTACAGCTGTGAGTCTTTCTGGGTAAGTCTCTAAGAGCTTTGAAAACCTGGATTATACAATATTTGCCCATTTATTATTTTTCAAATTCATCAAGCTCTGTCAAGTTGATTGTTAATAATTTCTAGACAACCATTTAAGTCTTGCCATAGATTTTCAAGCTGATTTAAGTCAAAACTGTAACTAGGCCACTCAGGAACATTCAATGTCATCTTGGTAAGCAACTGCAGGTGTCGATTTGGCCTTGAGTTTTAGGTTACTGCCCTGTTGCAAGGTGAATTTGTCTCCCAGTGTCTGTTGGCAAGCAGACTGAACCAGGTTTTCCTCTAGGATTTTTGGTATTTGGTTTCTTTTTTATCCCAAAAATTCTCTAGTCTTTGCCGATGACAAGCATACACATAACATGATGCAGCCACTAACATGCTTAAAAATATGAAGATTGGTACTCAGTTATGTGTTATGTTTGGGGCAAATCCAACACAACTCTTTGTATTCAGGCAAAAAGTTCAGTTCTTTGCCACATTCTTTTCAGTATTACTTAATATTTTTATTCTGTACAAGCTTCCTTATTTTCACTCTGCCATTTAGGTTAGTATTGTGGAGTAACTACAATGTTGTTGATCCATCCTCAGTTTTCTCATATCACAATCATTCAACTCTTAACTGTTTTAAAATCAACATTGGCCTCATGGTGAAATCTCCAGCAACTGAGTTGGGAAGGACGCCTGTATCTTTGTAGTGACTGGGTGTATTGATACACTATCCAAAGCCTAATTAATAACTTCAGCATGCTTAAAGGGATATTCAGCTTCTGTTATTTTTTTACACATCTACCAATTGGTGTCTTTCTTTGAGAGGCATTGAAAAACCTCCCTGGTCTTTTTGGTTGAATCTGTGTATGAAATTCAATACTTGATTGAGGGACTTTGCAATTATCTGTATGTGTGGGGTACAGAGATGGGGTAGTAATTCAAAAATAATGTAAACCACTGTTATTGAACACAGTATGAGTCCATGCAATTTATTATGCGATTTGTTAAGCACATTTTTAATCCTGAACTTATTTAGGCTTGCCATAAAAAAGGGGTTGAATACTTATTGAATCAAGACATTTCAGCTTTACATTTTTTATTAATTTAATGAAAATGAGACAAACAATATTCCACCTTGACATTATGGGGTGTTGTGTGTAGATCAGTGACACAAAATCTCAATTGAATCAATTTTAAATTCAGGTTGTAACACAACAGACTGTTGGGGGTGTGCATTCTTTCTGAAGGCAATGTACCTTGTGTAAATTCAGCCTATATAAATAGCCAGTTGAATAGCTTTGACAGGTAATTGGTGTGTGATTGTCTCAGGATGGTGCTGTATTTCATTACTACAAACACTTACCTCCAGACATTTACCAATGGAGAATGGTCGGCTGGAAATAGTGCGCGGGGCAATAAAAGTTAGGTGGGTTCACCCCCAATGCGCTACAGTACATGTCTGAGACAGAATGACAAAATGAACATGGTGATATGCTTTATTGTTTCTTGACGTGGAGGTGGAATACCCCATTGTCAGTCAGGAAATGTGTATGGTGTTAGAAAATAGAATGTTCTAGCATGGATAGAGAGTGCACCATTTTTACATTCACGACAACACCAGAACCACAGAAACTGATTAACAAGGCAAAATACTTCTGTTAGGATTTTGATGTTTTCATTAGATATTTTCTTAGTGATAGTACACAGGCCACCAACACATTCTAACAAGTAGTATGACTCTTGGCCTTCCAAATGGGGACTTTTTCCCCCCGCTATATAAATACACAAACCCTGCTTGGATTCATATTTAAAATTCAAGTAACAATCATGTCTAATTGTCAAATGTGATGCTAATGATTAATGAATTAAACATGTATTCATCAATTAGTCCCCACAGAGCATACCTAGACCATTCCTGCATAAAGCAGCGGATAATGTAATTACACTGGAGCTATAATCAGCTGGTCGCATCAGGGGAGAACTCTTCTCTATCTGCCCCATAGAAATAGTATTAGCACACCTATTAGACTACAGTATTATATGTCTTGTCAAAATATCAAAGGTTGTAAATGTTGTTTTTCTGTTCAGCTTTAAAGATGCACTATGCAGATATCGGTCCTCCATTTTCTGGTTGAAAATATTTGAGTAGTTCGCATAATTTCAGTTTATTGGAAAAAACAAGCAAGTACAAAATAGTGTAGAGAATCATTGTACTATCTAAACCGCTGTGAAATATCTTTTCCATAACCAAAAATATTGTATTTTCAGCTGTTTGAAGCTGGTGTACAAAACCAGAAGTAAAAGATGCAAAAGCTAAACTTAAGAACAGGAATCATAGAAATATCACACTTAGAACAGATCTACCACTTTTTAGATTTGTTTTCAATGAGAATGACAGATCTTTAAGTTACATTTCTATGCGAATTTAGTCATGTCGCCCAAAAAGTTAACTTCAGATTTAAATTGTCAATCATCCCAGCAAACCAAAATTGGTTTTGTGAAAGTTCCCTGGACATTCGTTAGGTTACGGCAAGTGTTCTCACAACACATAACATGTCCACTTGTGCTGATGGTTATACAGTGTTTGTATAAAACATTTGCCTGACGTTGCAAGAACATTCCAAGAACACATTTAGTCTGTTCTTTAAAGGTTCCCATAATGTTTCATTAGGTTGTGGGAACAGTCTGGTGGGAAGATATGTTCCCAAAACACAAAAACTGTTCAGTTGTGCTGATTATTACAAATGTTCTATTTGGTTGCAAAAACATTTGTTTCTAGAATGTTCCCATAACACATTTTTTATGTTATTTTATTTTTTATGTTATGTTATTTAAAGTTTGTAAAACATTTCTTTAGGTTCCTACAACACAAAATCTGTCCAGTTGTGATGACATTCTTGCAATGTTTGTATCCGGGTGCACAAAACATTCCCTCAATGGTCTTAGAATGTTATTTCTATTAATGTTTTGAACAGTCCACGGAGGTTTCCTTAATATGTTAGTGTTATCTTACTGTTGAGGAAGTTAGTTGTACAACACTCCATGTACTGTAGAAACATATATGGCAATTATTTGGAATTGCATGCCATTTTATTAGACATTTATTGTACATTCCTGTGCCACTGGGATGGGACTAACACAAAAATGAGTGTGTTGCTTCATAGCCTTTGTCTTTCAAAAGATAGGATAACTAGATCTAGAAAAAGAAGTATCCTCTATTGTTTCTTACTCTACCAATCCTGTTTACAGTGTATTCTGTAAAGTTGGGAGGTTTTGACTTTTATTTTCCCTACAAACTTGATTTCAGAAATCATGTGAAATTATTGCCTGGCAGATTGCGGTAAGGTGTACATAGATGTGCATATGTACTAAGACATACAGTGCTGTGAAAAAGTATTTTCCCCCTTTCAAATCTTCTCTACTTTTGCATATGTTTGATACTGAATGTTATCAGATCTTCAACCAAAACCTAATACTAGATAAAGGGAACCTGAGTGAACAAATAACACAACAATTGCATACTTATTTAATTTATTTCATAAATAAAGTTATGCAACACCCACTGCCCCTGTCTGAATAGGAATTTCCCCCTTACACTTAATAACTGGTTGTGCCAACTTTAGCTGCAATGACTCCAACCAAACGCTTCCTGTAGTTGTTGATCAGTCTCTCACGTCGCTGTGGATACATTTTGGCCCAGTCTTCTATGCAGAACTGCTTTAACTCTGCGACATTTGCAATTAACCGGTGTCCCCTTCACAGAGTCAATGTGAAGGGGACACCGGTTAGTCAAGGTAATTGAGGTAAGATGAACATGTAGGTAGAGTTGAAGTGACTATACATAGAAATAAACATAGAGTAGCAGCAGCTTAACAGAGGAGGGTGGGGTGGCAATGCAAATAGTCTGTGCAGCCATTTTATTAGCTGTTCAGGAGTCTTATGGCTTGGGGGTAGAAGCTGTTAAGAAGCCTTTTGGACCTAGGCCTGGCGCTCTGGTACTGCTTGCCATGCGGTAGTAGAGAGAACAGTCTATGACTAGGGTGGCTGGAGTCTTGGACAATTTTTAGGGCTTTCCTCTGACACCGCCTGGTATAGAGGTCCAGGGTGGCAGGAAGCTTGGCCCTGGGCTGTTCGCACTGCCCTCTGTAGTGCCTTGCGGTCGGAGGCCGAGCAGTTGCCATACCAGGCAGTGATGCAATCAATCAGGATGCTCTGGATGGTGCAGCTGAAGAACTTTTTGAGGATCTGAGGACCCATGACAAATCTTTTCGGTCTCCTGAGGGGGAATAGGCTTTGTTGTGCCCTCTTCACGACTGTCTTAGTGTTTGGACCATGGTAGTTTTTTGGTGATGTGGACACCAAGGAACTTGAAGCTCTCAACCTGCTCCACTACAGCCCTGTCGATGAGAATGGGGGCGTGCTCTGTCCTCCTTTTCCTGTAGTCCTCAATCATCTCCTTTGTCTTGATCACGTTGAGGGAGAGGTTTTTATCCTGGCACCACACGGCCAGGTCTCTGACCTCCTTCCTATAGGCTGTTTCATCGTTGTCGGTGATCAGGCCTACCAGTGTTGTGTCATCAGCAAACTTAATGATGGTGTTGGAGTCGTGCCTGGCCATGCAGTCATGAGTGAACAAGGAGTACAGGAGGGGACTGAGCACGCACCCCTGAGGGGCCCCCGTGTTGAGGATCAGCGTGGCAGATGTGTTGGTGCCTACCCTTACCACCTGGGGGCGACCTGTCAGGAAGTCTAGGATCCAGTTGCAGAGGGAGGTGTTTAGTCCCAGGGTCCTTAGCTTTGTGATGAGCTTTGAGGCCATCCGATTTCAGTACAAAGGGAAATCCAGTAGAAACATTAGGATCCTGGTGGCGCACCAGACTAAGTAGCCTACAGCATTGGTGTAAAGTAACTAAGTAAAGAAAACTTTGAAGTGCTACTTTATTTGTTTTTTGGGGTATCTGTGCTTTACTTTACTATTTTGGAAAACTTTTACTTTTACTCCACAACATTTCTAAAGAAGTATGTACTTTTTACTCCCTTATATTGTCCCAGACACCCAAAAGTGCTCTTTATATTTTGAATGTTCAGGCAGGACAGCAATATGGTCCAATTCACGCACCTATCAATGTAACGCGTTGTCATCGCTACTGCCTCTGATCTGGCGGACACACTTAACACGAATACGGCGTTTGTAAATTATGTCTGAGTGTTGGATTGTGCCCCTGGCTGTCCGTAAATATATATTTTTTAAACAAGACAACCGAATTTGATGTATACCATTTCCTTTTTTTTCTTTTACTCAAGTATGACAATTGAGTGATTTTTCTACCACTGTACGTACTTAAGTACATAAAACACCAGATATTGTTAGACTTAGTAATGTTTTTTCAGAACCAATTTAATTGAATCCAGACATGATTGTTGAAGAATGTTTAGGGAACGTTATTGGAACAATCATTTCATAACATCACATTGTAACTTTATAAGAGTAATGGGGAAAGTTTCCCTGCATAGAGATCATACTAAATCTAAGCTTCCCTGCTTGTTGATATAGATGTCTCAGATGACATATCCATTAATGTTATCGGAACATTCCAGTAATGTTTTCTCGGAACCAATTGAATTGAATCCAGACATGAATGATTAGGGAACGTTATTGGAACAATCATGTCATAATGTCACACTATAACTTAATGAGAGCATTGTGGGTATTTCCCTACTTGTTGTTATGGGTGTTTTTTAATAATATCTCCATCAACATTAGCAGAATGTTCCCGTAATGTTTTCTCAGAACCATTTCGATTGCTCTCACAGTATGTTCTAAAAACATTACTGGTACATTGTGTTATTAAAATACTTGGAAACCTAATGAGAATGTGTGGGGAATGTTCTGTGGTGGTTGTTACAGATGCTGTGCACGTAACATTCCAGGGATATTTCATTGTAGAAATGTATGTATGAAAAAACAACATTTTGTTATCAAAAACATTCTTGGGACGTTAGGGAGGTGACCAAGAATCCGATGGTCACTCTGATAGAGCTATATATTTCCTCTGTGGAGATGAGAGAGCCTTCCAAAAGGACAACCATCTCTGCATCACACCACCAATCAGGTCTTCGTGGTAGAGTGGCCAGACGAAAGCCACTCCTCAAAAAAGGCACATGACAGCCCGCTTGGAGTTTTCCAAAAGGCACCTAAAGGACTCTCAGACCATGAGAAACTAGATTCTGGTCTGATGAAACCAAGTTTGAACTCTATGGCCTGAATGCCAAGCGTCATGTCTGGACTAAACCTGACACCATCCCTACGGTGAAGCATGTTGGTGGCAGCATCATGCTGTGGGGATGTTATTGAGTGGCAGGGACTGGGAGACTTGTCAGGATCGAGGCAAAGATGAAGTGAGCAAAGTAAAGAGAGACACTTGATGAAAACCTGCTCCAGAGCGCTCAGGACCTCAGACTGGGACGAAGGTTCACCTTCCAACAGGACAACGACCCTAAGCACACAGCCAAGACAACGCAGGAGTGGCTTTGGGACAAATCTCTGAATGTTCGTGAGTGGCTCAGCCAGAGCCCAGATTTGAACCTGATCTAACATCTCTGGAGAGACCTGAAAATAGCTGTGCAGCGATGCTCCCCATCCAATTGGCAGAGCGTGAGAGGATCTGCAAAGAAAAATGGGGGAAACTCCCCAAATACAGGTGTGCCAAGCTTGTAGCGTCATACCCAAGAAGACTCAAGGCTGTAATCGCTGCTTCAATAAAGTACTGAGTAAAGGGTCTGAATACTTATGTAAATGTGATATTTCCATTTTTTTTATATATACATTTGAACAATATTATATTTTTGCTTTGTCATTATGGAGTATTATGTGTAGATATGATTAGGAAAATAAACTATTTTGTCAATTTTTGAATAATGCTGTAACGTAACAATGTGGTAAAAGTCAAGGGGTCTGAATATTTTCCGAATGCACTGTATATTAAATATACTAATAATACTAAGCACTGTTCAATGATGGCACTATTTTCCATGCGAATTTTAAGGCATTTTGTTCTAATCTGTTGTAATCTGTTCTATCCTGTTCACTAAATGTGATGATTTTTCACTCACTTACAGTCTAGAAAGTTACATTTTTTTTTATAAATGTTTCCTGGGGTTCGAACTCCCCTCCCTCTCTTTCTTCTCTCCAATGCCCTGATTTGGGGATGCTAATTCAGCCAGCACTCCCCAGCGTGGTTCCCTCTCTCCCCCTCTCTACTCCTTCTTTCGCTGCAATCCCTCCCTCCCCTCTGGGACCTGAAGATAAATATTCCCGGGCCCAACAAGATAAACACTGATACTAATTAGACATGATTATGTGAATTTGATACACTTATTACTCCCGCTAATGAGAAGGACGTATTATCCTAACAAGAGCGCAGCGCTGCTTAGTTTACTTTACACACGGCACACATTACAGTATATCTAGCAACTGTTATTGTTGTTAAACCTCAATCAAACATAGTTTTTTTTTATATAAAGTCTTGTAATTGTGAAATTAAAAGGCCCTGATGTGTGTGCTGTTTGTCAGTCATCTTATTACAGTTAATAAAATAAATATATTACTTTTACCAAAACAAAGTTTTTGACTGCTATACCCCTCTCATAAGTCTTTGCTTTGAGTAGATTAAGTTATATTAGTCTGTTGCTAAATTATTGCTTCTAGTCTATCATTTTTTGGAGAATATCCAGCAGAGATTATAGTATAGTTGATTACTCTCTTTTGTTTTTAGTACAGCCTAAGGAGTAGGTCGTATTGTTACACTTTCACTCTATTATCTCTAGTTGGGCTTAATCTGTGTGGTAACAAACTCTCATGGGCAACTTTTATAGTATGTATTTATTCTTTATTGCAGCTCTGACAATAAAAACCCATACTTGATAAGGCTGTTGATTTACTGATGAATACCATGTAGATAATGTACCTAATCAACCAAGGAGGACTTATTTTGGTTATTTTGATTGTGAATTACTGTCAGGAATAGTTAATCAATTAAGTTTTAATTGACATCATTTTGTTGCAAAAGAACATCATTATTATAGGCTTAATTTAATAAATAAAATAAAAAAAATATATATATACACTCTAGATGAAAATATGCATTCTGTGGAACTATAACTATAGAAGAAGTCAAGTCAGGATCTGTTGTGTTGTGTGGCTGTCGAGACTGGAACAGGAGGGAAGGACCCCACACTGCGCTGCCTATCCCATGAATTAGTAAAGGGAGGCAGGCAGGGAGGCATCCGTGGCTTGCTTGATTGGAAGTCGGTGAGAAAGAGGGGACCTGCCTGCCGACGGCGGGAGAGATGGATGTGGCAGTCAGAAGGATGAGGCGAGATAATTAGCGATCAGTGTATCTTGTTAATTAAGGGCTAATTAGAGACCGAGGCGGAGGGAGAGGCAGACGGGGTAGCAGGGTTTACACATGTAACACGGAGAAAGAACACAAGGAAGGTGGCGGCAGCATTGTGCAATTTTACTATGCTGGATCATAGCTTTCACCTGGACTCACCTTGTCAGTCTATGTCGTGTTTTATCCACTCAGTGTATGTGGCTTGTTTGATGCAACATACACTTGGATTTACAAAAGAGACTTGTAACTTCAGTGAAATGCACCTCCATGTACATGAGATGATGATGCATGACATTATTTGAAAATCTCTTTCTCTCTCCCTCTCTTTCCAGGTGCGCCCCATTCTAACAGCAATACATCCCTCCAGTCAGAGCGTTCGGTCAGCGGAGGAGGTCTGGTGGGCTTCGGTGGCAGTAAGGACAGCATGCACCAACGCTCCTTCTCTGTTTCCAGTGCCGACCAATGGAACGAGGCCGTCATCAACACCAGTGCAAGCACCGGGGCCGGTGAGACTGACGAGCACCCCCCTGCCCTCTTCTTCCATCTCCTTGTTTTCTACCCTCATTCTATCTTCCTCCTCTCCACTCCCATTATTTACTCAATGAAGTCTCAGCCATTAAATGTAATTGAAATAGATAGACACACAATGAACAATAGAAAACATCCAGAACAGATCTGGTACAGTCATATCAGTGTTGGTACAACAGCTGTGCACAGGGTTGAATTCATTAGGCCACACTAGCAAAATGTTTTGCAACAGAAAACTAAAATGAGCAATTCTTATTGGGCAAGTTCAGGTAGTCCCTCCTTGTTTCAGTCAGTTTTCTTCCTTTTGGTGCCTAATAAATAGGACCTGGAATTGGTGGAATATAACAAAGCTTGTTTTCGTAATGAGGTGATCAGGGCTTTGGTCGCTGTGACTTTTCGCATATTGTTATCTGACAGAAGCGAAAGACGACGGCGGAAGTGAGCGAAGGTTATTTGCCATCCCGGCACCCTCACTCCGCTCCCTCCCCATCACAGCCTTGTCAGCGCACTTGAGTGAAGTAAAATAATACATTCGCTATGCGTGTCGGCTCCTCTCTCTCACTCTCTTTCTCGCTCTCTCTCTCTCTCTCACTCTCTTTCTCTCTCTCTCTCTCTCTTTCTCTCTCTCTCTTTCTCTCTCTCTCTCTCTCTCTCTCTCTCTCTCTCTCTCTTTCTCTCTCTCTCTCTCTCTCTCTCTCTCTCTCTCTCTCTCTCTCTCTCTCTCTCTCTCTCTCTCTCTCTCCGTCTCGCACTCTCTCTCCCCCCTCTCTCTCCGCAATAGGAAAATGAATGCTTTCCGGGGTACCATTCATCACCAGTTATTTCCCCTCTCTTTGTGGTTGGCAGTAAAAAAGCACTTAAATGCACATCAACAGAATAACAGTCATTTCCATGCATGTTTGCACTCTGCTAGTTCTCATTAGTGCGGTTGCGGCGGCGGCCCTCTCCCCACGGGCTCCCAGGGGCCCCGGCAGTTTAAAGAGCGCTCTTTACGAGCGCTGCTGGAGTCCAATGCTGCGTTGCGCGTACGGCCTCGTGGTTCCGCAGACGAGCCCCGTCTCTCATTTGGAACTGCCAAACGATCAATTCTGCCTGGACGCAGGAAGGCAGGCACTTCTATCATCACCCACTACCCCTCTCCTCTCCCATCAGCAGCATGCCCAAAGCAGAATTACTTAGAGGAGAGAGCGTGGTGGGGTCCTCTCAAATAAATGTGTGGCTGTGAGTGTGCATGTGTGCGTGCATGCATATTGGTGTGTGTTTTCGCATGTATTCTTGTGTCTGTACTCTAGGCTACATGCGTTATGTATGTTGTTTAGGAGAGAAGCACGTGTCTGGTAAATGTGTTGTGTGAATGTTGATGTGATTTGTATATGTGTATTGCCAAACACTGTGCTGTCATCCCAATCTATGGACACTCTACTTACTAAACAGCCAGCTAAAATCTATTTCCTTGTTTGGTAAACTAAGAGGACTTGACTTCATATTAACATAACTCATTAGCTACCATCTAGACTTCTCCTAGACCAGATTTACAATTCCCTCCATTACTCTCTTTTTTTCAATTATTTAAATGGTTCTCTTTAAGGTAACCACGAATGAGCCAAATGAGCTGAAAATGATAGATATATTAGAGAAGTCACATCAAAGGGTAAATATGTTACTTTGTCCCCTGTTCTTGCATTGCCAATTCCATACAATGGGGAAATTCAGAAGGGCTTTAAAACTTGAAAACAAGTAGACTTTAAGGAGATTTTTGTGTGTGTTTTTATTGACATTTTACAAGCATTCTTTGAGTATGCCAGAACCATTTGCCTCCCCTATAAATAGAGAATCTGAATTAAAACGTGTAGCAGGATACGGTCATCCAATATGATGGAGGACTAGAAGGTAACACATAATACTTGATTTAGTTGTGACCCCTTTATTTGACCCTCTAGTGGTTTCTTCAATAATCAATAGGTGGGCGGTCCACCGTTCAGACCCTTCATGTTTTACTATTTGAATAGACGTCAACACGCCCCCAATCACTCCATTATCCTTCGTCACGGTTTCAAGTTAACATAAAACATGGTTCTCTGGAGAAGCCAAATGAAAATAGAAAAAAAGCAGATAGGCTGAAGTATAAAATGTATCTTAGCCCAGGTAACCATTTCCATATTATTTAAAGAATGTCCTCATTTGTAAACCTATTGAGGGAGAGGCAGAAGGAGACGCATGGGGAGCTAGCTACATCTCTTGAATATTGAACGCAGCCTTTTGATTCAATCTCAGCCCCATTTTGTCTATTGCTTCGCAATTCAAAAGAGAACCCTCTTAATCTGGGCCTGCACAAGGCTTGTTTTTTTCCCTCCTTCATATTCTTCATCCTTTACGCCTAGATTCAGTGAGAAATAGACTCAACTGGCACCTAAGTGCTGTGATATTTTTACGAACAGTGACCCCTGTCAAAGTTTTGTTGTTGTACAATATGTAGTGTCCTGCTAACAGGGAGCATCTGGGAAACAGGAAACAGTTTGACCGAGTCTGAGGGTGTGAGAGTTATTTATTTATTTACACTGAAGTAGGTGTATCCACCATCAGTGTATGTTTTAAAGGTATTCACCCAGGCTTCTCTGGTGAAGGTATTTCAGTGCGAAGGCAAATGCGT